>NW_027272190.1:237500-692500 GCF_040938485.1 Diadema antillarum | reverse complement strand
ATGCGAGCGAGCGAAGCAAGCGAGCTTGAAAATTTTGACATTTTACAGTCCAAAAACGGCCGTTTGTAGCTATATTTTTTCGCTTAGGGAATAAAGGGGGTGGGGGCGCACCGGGCGCAACTGCTGGCAATTACTGGTAGCAACATCAGGAGAATGACATAACGATTGAATGCGAGCGAGCGGAGCGAGCGAGCTTAAACATTTTTGACATTTTACAGTCCCAAAACTGTCGTTTGTAGCTATATTTTTTTCGCTTTGAAAAATAAGGGGGGGGGGGGGCGCACCGGGCGCAACTGCTGGCAATTACCCGGCAGCAACATCAGGAGAATGGTATAGCGATTAAAGGACAAGTTCACCTTCATTAACATAAGGATTGAGAGAATGTAGCAATATTAGTAGAACACATCATTGAAAGTTTGAGGAAAATCAGACAATCCGTTCAAAAGTTATGAATTTTTGAAGTTTTTGTGCAGTACCCGCTGGATGAGAAGACTACTGCAGTGTATGAATAACTTAGATGTCACATGCGTACAACAATATAAGGAAAATATAAAGAGAATTTCACAAAATTCCATCTTTTGAAAAAAGTACACATTCCCCTGACTCGTTACCGACAAATGTTATGCGTAATATTATTCCCCCTGCCTTAAGAAAGAGGCAAGTCAAGTGCTCTTTTATTATGCGAAAAAAGTGAAAATATGCGAGCGAGCGAAGCGAGCGAACTTGAAAAATTTTGACATTTTACAGTCCCAAAACTGCTGTTTGTAGCTGTACTTTTTTCGCTTAGGAAATTAAAGGGAGTGGGGCGCACCGGGCGCAACTGCTGGCAATTACTGGCAGCAACATCAGGAGAATGACATAACGATTAAATGCTAGCGAGCGGAGCGAGCGAGCTTGAAAAATTTTTACATTTTACAGTCCAAAAACTGCCGTTTGTAGCTGTACTTTATTCGCTTTGGAAATTAAGGGATGGGGGCGCACCGGGCGCAACTGCTGGCAATTACTGGCAGCAACAAATATCTCGTAAACACATTTATGATGTAATCTGGGGAAATTTCAATCCCAGAAGTGTATACTATTTTTTATTTATGGGGGAGAGGGGGGAAACCCTACGTTAATTGAAAGTATCTAGATATCTCCTCCCATCTAAGGAACGTTTGCATTTCTTTAAACTGAAGTAACAGACCTGGTGCACACTAATTAGATGAAACATTTTGAAATCTGTCAGTCTAAAGTGTATTAAGTAAATGACTGAACGGGGAGGGTATGGGAGGGGTTAGTTCTATCCCCCTCTTACGCGAGGGAGATTTTGTATTTTCAGAATTGAAATTCAGCCATCTTTGGGTGAAATATTTAGACAGTTTTCTATTAAAAAAGTAAGAACATTTCCACATCTCGGGAGTTACGAGGAGGAGCAAAATGATCTGTTTGTCCCCAATATATATGCGGGAAACCATCCCCCTCCCCCTCCATCGACGCCTCTGCATATGCGGGAGCTTTTGTAAGTGAAAGATCTGCTGCACACTCTTTGATAAATATAAGGAAATAAAACGTCAATCTCAAAAGTGTACAAAGTCTATCGAAAGGGACCCAGTAGCGGAGCTTTTGCATATTTATGATTGCAATTCAGCGATCCGGTGCATAAATCTGGCGGTAGTTGTCAAATTTTCCACAAAGAAATTTCGAGATTTGTCCTCATCTCGGGAATTGCTTAGGGAACAAATGATTTGTCTGCCCCCAACATCTCCGTAGGGGCGGGGCAAATACCCCTTTGCCCCCCCCCCCCTACCCCGAGATAGATTCGACGCCCCTGATCATCCCTGGGTATGTCCATAGATGTATCAGAGTCATCATCGTTTCAGGAATGATTCAGGAAATGGAGGGGGGGGGGGTTCAATTATGGCGGTATAGTTTTTGTTACTGTTTGTTTGTTTTCGTACATAATTTGCAGATGGTCCCGAGTTGCTTGCTTCATAGCATGTTTACATATAAGCCTGTGCTATTGACGTCGTCAACGTCTGAACCATACCTTATGTCGATATTACTTTCTTCGCGAGCGAGCGAAGCGAGCGAGCGCTTGAGAAAATATGTATACATTATTCTACAAGATAGAATATACTGTTCAGCTCTGTTACCTGTCTGAAGGCGGGCGTACGAACGTCATGCAATATGCCAAAATTGATACAATCACATTTCTGCTTCCTCCATTTTTTCCTCAAATTTCAGGGGGGGGGGGGGGATGATTGTACAAGCCATCCCCCCTCCTCCATTTCAGGGGGGGGGGGGGGATATATCCCCCCCGGATTTACGCCCATGGTCTGTTTTGATAGAATTGTAAATTTTAAGAATATCATGTTATGAATCGTATTCGATTAAAAGAAACTCATCTCAGAATTTAATTCTTATAAACTGATGAATCGGTAAACAAGGAAAATATGATGTTGTCGCTGACAATGATCTTTGATATAATTTATGGTATAATGTTAGCAAAATCATAATAATCGTCCGAAATTAATTGTGGTTTTCATGTACATCCAACTTCAAATCAAGTGAGCTTAGAGTAGCATTTCTAATATAGTGGAGTGCATATTAAGTAACAATGGGATGAGCACAACAAAAAGTAATACAAATGATGGAAATGTAATTCTAACGAGACTTCCAACTTACAAAATGTGTAAACGCTTCAGGTCAAAGAAAACCTCTGCTGAAATGACTAGACCTGCATTTCCTGACACATTCCTGCAATGAAGCCAAACATACAATCAACAATGTAGTTACATTTTAAGAATCTCCGTTACATGTCCAGTGATGTAAGTCTGTACACATTTCATTAGGCTTAGCATTGTTACACAATACATTACATAATTGAATTCAATTCATTGGTAACATTTTCGCCCATGAGTGTGTACAAGATGCATTTTAAGTCACCATCTTTCAGTGTCCTTGATATGAATACAACCATAATCTAATTCGTGAGGTTAGTTTTATATATATATATATATATATATATAACTCAGTATTTGAGAGCTATGCTCCGTTTTTAAGATCTTCAAGATCTAGGATTTATTTTTTTTTTTACGGCGTTCTTCTTCTACTGATTCGTTAACTTACTATATATATATACATATATATATATATATATATATATATATATATATATATAATCTTTGTATCTGTAAAATTTAAACACTCTTTGTGTTTTTCGGCTGAATCCGTCATCACAGTTCTTTCTTCGTTTGTGAGCTTAACCTTAACCATCTTAAATACACGCGTCGATTTTCACTGCTTTACCGAAAGACATTCATCTTCAACATAAACAAAGGTGGCAGTTTTACAGGAAATTACCTCATATTGATTCACGAATGCACTGATACAATGTTGGTCTTTTTAATAGCATGACCACGATATGTTGATATAACTGCATCAACCTAACAGTAAATGTGATCATCAATTATTTCAGGTATATTAATTGACTTTCAAAGGAAACTCTAAACCTTAGTTTAAATATGAAAGGGGAATGCATTCTCCTTTTGTTTTGTACTCTGTAGATGTGCTTACTACATTGTCAGACGTAGTAACCTTTTACTCTTTTATAACCTGTGTTGGTCTGCAGGTTGATCTTTTGAATTTACTAGGATCAACTTACAGAAAGCGTAGATTCCTGGCGATCTCAAAGGCACCTGCCGGAATGGAACCAAGATCAGTTCTCGAAATATCCCTGTTGAAAATCAAAAGAATACTTTCAAATGCTTTAAATGTCCATTTGTACAGACCTTTTTCGAATCAAGAAATCATGAATTGTCCACAATACGTTGGGAAGGCAAGTCTCGGATGAAGTAAATGTATGCCCTCACAGTCTGCAGTAGCAAGGAATCTGGTCTTCAAAGGTGAAGCACGTTTTAGAGAATTACAGCAGCAATCGTATTTTTGTTGTTGCCCGTTTGAGAGATAAATGGTCGAGTCCCTATTGAGTCGCGGTCGTTGTAATTGCTTGCACATATCAGCAATCTGCATACATCGACAACATCGACAAATCACCGAAATAAAGATACAAGTGAAGCTTTTACAGTGACCGTGAGTCACAAAACCAATAAAAAAGTATCGGATACTACTTTTACAGATTTAACATGACTAAGAATATTATTTCCTGAAGTTAAGGAGCATGAGATGAGTGGAAGATTATTATTATTATTATTTTATTGATTTTTTTATTTTATTATTATTATTTTTTTTTTTGGGGGGGGGGGGCAGTTTTTCAAACCATTTTTTTTTAAAGAATAAGGTGAATGTGGCGTTTAGATTATCTATCGCTTGAAAATCTGCACACATTTCTTATGTCCATTTTTTATAACTGTAGAACGGGTAGCTCTAGTGCATCAAAAGTAGGTATTAGTCAGGAATCTAATACACCTAATGAGTGTGGAAATTTTCGTCTAAATCTGATAATCTCTTAATTGTGATTGCAGCAGAATTTTGCAGCCACGTTTTCCCCTTTCAATGTTCGGGGCACAACACCGTGAGAGTAAACGCTCAAATACACCCTAGACTTCGCAGTCTCTCTCTCTCTCTCTCTCTTTTCCTGTAAACAATTTTCCAGAGTGTACATTTTCTTCCGTTATCTAGATCAGTAACACGAGTAAGGGAATGCCGTTTTGTATCCATATAGATTTGCGATGACTGGTCACATAACCACGTCTTAAGAGAGGGCTTGGGACTTAGCTAAAACCAAGTTAAATGTGCAAACCTGCATAAACGAAGAGAGTTTCAGTGCTCGCTTTAATGGACATGAACCATGGGATGATCGATTTATGCGTACGAGTTTTCAAAGATATGAGTATATGAATATAAGAAAGACCCAAGTCCAATTTTTGGCCAAATTCAGTTTTTCATGGGAAATTGTAGCTTATGCATGGACTCATCTTGTGTGTAAATGATAAATCCTAATTACCCCCGGAAGTGCCTGAAATGAATGAGTTAATCTTATATCAATGTAAGAATGAAGGACTTGGGTCATTCTTACATTCATATAATAGCGCCCTCTCTCATCCTTCTCCCATCTCTATAGCAGAATATCATGTATATGAATCAAAGAACGACCCAAGTCCATATGAATCAAAGAACAACCCAAGTCCACCACACAAAATGGCCTCTCCACAATTAATGTAAATGTTAATTGTCATAATAATACATGTTCTAATTTGTATATACAATGTTGCCTTCCCATCACAGATAAATAGAATATTATTGGACAAATAAAAAAGATATGAAGTTTTTTTTAGTTTACTCGAAATGATCCTCCATGGACTTGGGTCGTTCTTATATTCATATACTCATATATATTTATACTTACAATTCACGGAGATTATAGTACTTTGATGGCCAGATGAAAACGCCATTGGCTGCTAAGAGATCATCTGATGAATTCGAAATTTTCAGAAAAGCAGTTTCACGATCAAGCTGAACCACTCTGAAAGGTAGAAGCGAGATGTCACCACAGTTAATACTTAAAGTGCAGAATTTGGTGGGAAAAAGTGTTAAGCGCCATTTCTAGACATTATCTCGAGACCATCACCAGACAAAACAAACCAATTCTCTGTTTATTACCTCCGCCAAGGGAGGCGGTTATGTTTTCGTTACCGTTTGTTTGTTCGTTAGTTAGTTTGTCCTTGTGCAGAATAACTCAAAAATTAGTTATCGGATTGAGATGAAACTTGCAGCAAATTTGGAGAATGGCACAAAAAAACAAACGATTAACTTTTGGTAGAGATCCGACAATTTCTGGCGAATTTATGAAGGATTTTTGATATTTTGGCAGGTAGGGTCAATGAACTTGGGAGCTCAGGCTGCGCGTATTTGAGGTTTGTATGCGCGCACTAACGTGCGTGCTCTAGTTTCTGGTAATAAGCAAATAATCAACGTTGGTGAAGGTGATGGGACAAGCTATCACTTCCGAGGCGATCTGGATGTAGCTATCTTTCCGAAGCGCAGCTGAGGAAAGATAGCGTACACATTCAGATCGCCGAGGAAGTGATAGTTTGTCTCATTGCCTGAAACTAAAAGTTGATTATTTGCTTTATATTCCACATCTACGGTCCTAGAAATTCCCATCTTATTCCACATCTGAAACCGTTTTAGCTGTCTTTAGGTATCCTTAGGGCTTAGGCTACGTGTGTGCGTAGATGACAAAAACAATGAATTTGCTGCGCGCACCGCGCGGCACCGAGGTGAAAGTGCCTTGCACTGTGTACTATCAAGTGACCTAGTTAAATGATAGTCCACAGTGCAACGCACTTTTATTTCGCGCGTACTCATCTCGCGTTAAGACTGTATGGACTGCCACAGATCAGGAAAACAAACAGCTGTCTTTATTGATGACAAAACAATGAATTTGCTGCGCGCACCGCGCGACACTGAAGGGAAAGTGCGTTGCACTGTGTACTATCAAGTGACCTAGTTCTTCTCAGGTGATGTGATGGGCGAAACTACCCTTTATCACGTGATCAGCTCTTGACCAATCCTATAGCAAGATTCTTAGTATGTGATATATAATATTATATTCCGCATACTAAGAATGTTGCAATAGGATTGGTCCAGAGCAGATCACGTGATGAAGCATAGTTTTGCCCATCACCCATCACGTGAGAAGAAAAGTTCGTTACACTCTATGTTGATAGTCCCTTTTGTTTCGCTGATCTCCACACAGTCCACATACTAACGCAAGATGAGTACGCGCGAAATAAAAGTGCGTTGCACTGTGGACTATCATGTGACCTAGGTCACTTGATAGTACACAGTGCAACGCACTTTCACTTTGGTGCCGCGCGGTGCGCGCAGCAACTTCATTGTTTTGTCATCTACGTGCACACGTAGCCTAAGCCCTAATGATACCTAAAGACAGCTAAAACGGTTTCAGATGTGTAATAAAATGGGAATTTCTATAGGACCCTAGATGTGGAATATAAAGCAAATAATCAACTTTGAGTTTCAGGTAATGAGACAAACTATCACTTCCTCGGCGATCTGAATGTGTACGCTATCTTTCCTCAGCTGCGCTTCGGAAAGATAGCTACATCCAGATCGCCTCGGAAGTGATAGTTTGTCCCATCACCTTCACCAACGTTGATTATTTGCTTGCTAACTATACACAGCCCGGTCGCTGTACATAGGTACGTTGCGACGTACCATGTACAGCGACTGGGCTGTGTATAGTTAAAGGGGCATAGTCCCGGTAGTGTAGAGGGCGCTGTTGATGATACTGCCGATCACCGTTAGCATTGATACGAAGATTACCGAAGTTGAGCTGTCATCAAGAGTAAAGTGCGTAGGTGTCATTGCTAAGTAACGTTGCCTTCGTTGTCTTCTCTGCGCATCTCGCAGTCTGTAGTAATGCCAGGGTGCATGCATATGTGTTTGTTATTATGACATCACAAAAGAAGTTTGCTAAAGCTGTCATCCCCCTCAGCCGAATCATGAGCCGAACTGTGATCGGGCCACTGACTACAGTGGATCGGACTTCTTCGGACTCGGGGAAGTGGGCCAAAGCGTAAGCGCTAAAGAGGAGTCGATAGCGTAGGTCTCTATAGGAAACTTGCGCCGTGCGCCCGCGTACGCATTTGACTAAAACACGGGGACCATGCACCTTTAACTTAATACTAGTCTGCTACATGACTTACAACGCTGCTGGCAACTTGTATTTTCACTTCGAAATCTGTATAGTTATGACTGTTGTTCACCATGTCCATAGATATAAAGACATATACTACTACGTGCTGGAGGACGGACGTGCCGGAGCTCCATCATATGCTCTGTTTTCAGCGCCTCTTCACCTCATCAGAAAAACTTTTTCATATGCCTTGATTGCATTCATCACGCTGATTCCGCTGATGTCTGGTATGTAGTACGTAACTTAAGTGTTTCCGAGTTTTTCCGGGTTTTTTATTTGTTTCTGGCCGTTTTTTGCGAAGAAGCATAATAAACTTAGCGTCCAACAATAACAAGTATAAACAAAAATACGCTAAATGGACGCACAAATAATCCTACGCGATTTCAGCCTATGACGTCACTATAGATATCAACATTAGTACTAGTACCGCGTACATGCAGCTAGGCGCTGGTTAGCAGCACCGAACTAAAACATAGTGGAATGCGTGTCCCTATTCCCAACATACACGAGACCGTGCAGCCAAATTACCGTGTTGCGTCGCCATCTTGTTCGGTCAATTTTTCCTTATATGGAGTGCACGCTTAGGCGCGGTCAGACTGGGCCACTGTTACGCGCGCAAGCAAGAGTACGCCGTCCAGTGGCTAGTGATTATGACGTAACAATGCACGTTTGTACATGATAATGGTCTTGCGCTTCGGAGACACAGCCCGCACTCCATATAAGGAAAAATAAATTGACCTAACAAAATGGCGGTGGTAGCAAGTTTTGGTGGCTGCGTTTTTCCTGGGTGAACACGCATTCCACTATGTTTTAGTTCGGTGGTTAGCAGGTGCCTGTAGTACTGCTTGTGATTATGACGTCAAATGCACTTACGCTAATAGGCATCATGCACTGTACTAGAAATCATTTCAAATTTGGTTAGCATAGTAACTCAGCACGCAAACCGCCTCCACTGGTAACGGACTTCCTGTAAGCTGTTTCGCTCCTTACCAACATTTCTTCCTTACCTTTTTCAATTCAACTTTAGGTTTAGTGTTTGTTTTGTGTTTTTTTTTTTTTGCTTTATCTAACAAAGAATTTTTATGATGTATGCAACATACATCGGTTTATTTATTTATATTATAAAGCATGGGTGAATATTTGAAATAAATAATCTTGGTTTAAGTTATACATCATTTATATACAAAATAATATAGATGCATTAAACAAAGATTAAATGATTGAGTACAATGTACGGTGTCCAAGGTTAACGCTGCAGTCTTCCTAGTTCTATCTTCCTCTTTTCGCTAGGCTTGTTATACGTGGGTAGGTAGGGTAAAGGCGCCCGCCCCCAGGAAAGGCCAAGACTTCACCGGTGTTAACGGGAGGGTTTTTCACCCTCTTGTTGACGGGAAAGGCGTAACCCTGTACTGCGGTACAGGAGCAGGCAGGTTAACTCTTCATTCTTCTATTCCTTTTACTCTTATTTTGTCTTCTTTTTCTGTCCGGGTTCTAACTCGTTTCTGTTCAGTTTTATTGGATAAGTACTTTGAACATTGCGTTCAACGTTATTAAGTAGGAAATAAATTAAAATACGCTGAATAGAGATGCACAAATTTCTACGTAATGAATGCAATCTATTGTGACATCTTAAACCGTTCCTTCCGCAATTCTCTGAGTGCCTTTTATGCCCCCAAACGACATTCTTTTTGCCCGTCGACTGAGAGGCCGACAGGTTGGTAATCCACCTGTGTGAAGGCAGTCAAGCTGTACATTGTATCCCCCTTTCCACGGTCAACTACATGTGCCAGTGAACAATGGAAATATCCATCGGGTGCGATGTATGAATAGAGCGTGCGCTGATGAGCTCACCGAATCTTTTGTTCTACACAAAACCAGGCACCTGATTGGGGTGACTGGGGTCAGCGAACCCCCAAAACTAACTGATCTCAGCCTTCATCGATATGTACATGTTCGTACGAGTTTCCAGCAGAACAAGTGGAAACTAAACCAGTAAAAAGGTAAATAATACTGTGAAATACGTATTTTTCAAACAGAAGAACAAATGCAGCTGACAGAATAAACTCTGATCTTGTTATCAAACCCACTTTTCTGGGCATTTTAACACAAAGAAACATGAATTTAAGCAGGCACTCTTCTCTTCATCTTGGGAACCTGGTATACCAGGTTCCCGTATATCAGTTACTCCCACCACTGACGGGAGCCTGGTATACCAGGTTCCCGTAAGGAACGGGTTAACATAGAATCTATGTTAACGCGATCTTCTCAATTAGAAATAAACGCTAGTTAGCAGGCGCCCTGTATTGCTTATGCTCATGACGTCATACACATAAGTTGCTCCTCATCTGGTACGGTACGTAATACGTAGTACAAACTTTGTTCTTAGCAATAATTTCAAGTCGACAGTACAAGGCATACATCTGTCTACTGATATTATTAAACATTTTGTAAGAAATACAAGCTGTGAAGTGTAATACAAAATCGAATGTCTTATACTGTACAAGTATAAAATCACTGAGTAAAGTTTATACGGTGCCAAATGAAAATGTTATTACGTTGACTTTTATCTTCCTGTCTATTATTTTTTATCTGTCTGCTTGGTTAATTATCTGCTTGGTTAATGTTATGGGCGGATGAGCTGCCAGGCAGCCAACGGCCATGGTGAAAGAGACCAAGTCGGACTCAACGACCAATAGTTGTTAGACTCTTCAGGGCGTGCCACTCCATATTCTGTGGACAGCGGTCGAAGGTTACAGCTTTAATCCATATATCAGGGGAGGCAGGCCTCTTCAGCCCAGTTGAGCAACCTGCATACGAGAAGGACACTCCGATGTAAAACCTACGATTCAAGAACCTCGCTGAGGTGTACGTCCTAGCTTGCTTGGCTACAGCACACGAACCTTGGGTGTAAAGAGTGGGGTCAGTACTGCGCACACTGCACTCCACTTAAAAGCTCCTTTGCGCAGGCCTGAGTACATGTCCACGTCCTCCTCCCCCTTAAAGTCCTGCAGCGATGGGAAAGGGGTGAAAACGGCATGTGAAAGATGTCTTTGGCAGCCGCAGCTCCAATCCTACATGCAGGCGGTTCAGGATATTGGGCGCTTAATGCTGACCTGGAGACGACAGCATCATTCGGCAGCACCTTGAACGACCAAGCAGCCCTTTTAAGGGATAGCACTACTTGCTCCGCATGGAGAGGGGCCTAAAAGGTGGCCTAACCAAAGTTCATCTCCTCTGACCTAGTTGGTTAACCCCAACGGGCATCTTCCAAGCGGTCGAACAAAACAGAACAAAAGGGTCACACCTCCTTCAAAAGGTGTACACAAACTGAAGTTGGCATGTTGGAACGTCAGAACAATGTTGGACACGGACGGCCACAGACCTGAACGGCGGTCTGCCCTCATCGCTCATGAGCTCTCCAGACTTGACATAGCCATAGCTGCTCTCAGCGAAGTCCGCCTTGCAGATGAAGGTAATCTCAAAGAACATGGTGCGGGCTACAGACTCTACTGGTCTGGGAAACCTCGGTGTGAACGACGTCTACCAGGAGTTGGTTTTATGGTCAAGAATTCCATCGCCTCCAGGCTCGAAAACCTTCCCACAGGCCACTCTGACCGGATTATGTCCATGCGTCTCTCCCTTCGCAAGGGTCAATATATAACTCTGTTCAGTGTCTATGCCCCAACCCTTCAGGCGGAAACAGCCGAAAAGGATAAGTTCTACACTGATTTGCGCATCTTCTCCCTACAAGTTCGGGAAGACGACAAGGTTATCATCCTTGGTGACTTCAACGCCTGCGTTGGGAAAGACTCAGAAACCTGGTCAGGAATCCTTGGTAAACATGGCGTCGGAAAGTGCAACGGCAACGGACGCCTCCTGCTGGAGTTCTGCACAGAACAACAACTAGTCATCACACACACCCTTTTCCAGCAGAGGGACAGTTTAAAGACTACCTGGATGCACCCCCGGTCCAAGCACTGGCATCTACTGGACTACATTCTGGTTCGCAGGAGAGACCAACGTGACGTGCTTCACACCAGAGTTTTGCCCAGTGCTGAATGCCACACTGATCATCGGCTTGTTCACTGCAAGCTAAACCTGCACAAAGTCCTCTTCGTAGCGCTGACGGCGAAGTTCTCCTCAACGACAAGACCTCCATCCTCACCCGATGGTCAGAGCACTTTCAGTCGCTCTTCAGTGCCAACCGCATAGTACAAGAATCTGCCCTACTCCAGATTCCCCAACAGCTCTTTAAACCTGAGCTGGATGAATTCCCTACCCTCGAGGGGACACTTAAAGCGATTGAACAAATGAAAATCGGCAAAGCAGCAGGTGTGGATGGAATTCCCCCAGAGGTATGGAAGGCTGGTGGAAAAGCCCTAGACACAAGCTTCACGAGTTCTTCACGCTTCGCTGGAACCAAGGCCAACTACCTCCAGATCTTCGGGATGCAATTATCATCACCCTGAACAAAAAAGAGGAGAGAAATCAGAGTGCAACAACTACAGAGGAATCACGCTGCTTTCCATTGCGGGCAAAATCCTTGCTCGAATTCTTCTCAATAGACTAACGCCTAGTGTCGCAGAAAGTGTTCTCCCAGAATCTCAGTGTGGTTTTCGCGAAAACAGAGGAACTGTTGACATGGTCTTTGCTCTCAGACAGCTCCAGGAAAAATGCAAGGAACAAAACAAGGGACTTTACATTACCTTTGTTGACCTAGCCAAAGCCTTTGACACAGTGGGTAGGAAAGGACTCTGGCAAATTCTGGAGCGCCTTGGTTGTCCCCCGATGTTCGTCAATATGATCATCCAACTGCATGAAAACCAGCAAGGCCGGGTTAGGTATAACAATGATTTCTCCCAGCCCTTTCCAATTGAAAACGGTGTAAAGCAAGGTTGTGTTCTTGCACCGACCCTGTTTACTATCTTCTTCATTATGATGCTCAAACAAGCCATGGAAGAGTTCAATAACGAAGATGCTGTTTACATCCGGTACCACACAGATGGCAGTCTATTTAATCTGAGACGTCTGCAAGCTCACACAAAGACGCATGAGTTACTCGTCCGTGAGCTACTCTTCGCAGATGATGCCGCTCTTGTTGCTCATTCAGAGTCTGCTCTCCAGCGCTTAACATTCTACTTCGCAGCTACTGCTAAAGCATTTGGCTTTGAAGTAAGCCTGAAGAAAACCGAGGTTCTTCATCAGCCGGCTCCTCGACAGGATTACCAGTCCCCCCACATCGCCATAGGACAAACAGAACTCAAAACAGTTGATAAATTTACTTATCTCGGCAGCACCATCACATCAAACGCAAGAGTCGACAAAGAAATTGACAACAGACTTGCTAAGGCAAGCAGCGCCTTTGGTAGACTGCACGACAGAGTCTAGAAAAACAACCCCCTGAAAAAGCAGACAAAGATCAGCGTGTACAGAGCCGTTGTCTTACCAACTCTCCTGTACGGATCCGAGTCATGGGCCCTCTACCGGCATCACCTACGCCTTCTTGAGCGCTTCCACCAGCGATGTCTCCGCTTTATCCTAAACATCCACTGGAATGACTTTGTCGCCAACATCAAAGTTCTTGAGCTGGCAGAGACTACTAGCATCGAAGCCACACTGATGAAAACTCAACTGCGCTGGGCTGGTCATGTCTCGAGAATGGAAGACCATCGCCTTCCGAAGGTCATGCTGTACGGTGAGCTCTCTTCTGGACACCGAGAGAGAGGTGGACCCAGGAAGAGATACAAGGACTGCTTGAAAAAAACCTTGAGCACCTGCAACATCGATCACCGACGGTGGGCTGCTATCGCCTCTGATCGCACATCTTGGCGCCTTACTGTTCGACGAGCAACAGCAGCCTTCGAGGATGATCACAGGGCCCGACTCAACAGAAAAAGACAACAGAGGAAAAACCCAACACCCAACATCAACCAACCGACTTTCCCGTGCAACCGCTGCAACCGTGCCTGCCTGTCCCGCATCGGACTCATCAGTCACTTTCAAGCCTGCAGCAGACGTGGACTTCCTTAATAGGGAGCTTTAGATTTTGACGCGCGGACGTTTGAGCCGACGCTTGCGCTGGACGTTCTCCTCTCCCTGCGTCGTGTGGAAAAGCAGCTTTAGATTACGCTGGGACGTAACGTATAAAAAATAAAATCGCACCCCACATGATCAGTGCATGAAGAAGCTCTCTACGTCGCAAACTGTGCGGACGTGAAAATAGCCCAGTACGCGTAGTGAAAAACTCAGGCGACGCAAGCTAAAAATAGATTGACTTTACGCGCGCTACTGCGCAAGCTCAGAACATGTTTTTTTTTTCCTTTGAACGTCCGCGCGTCTAAAATCTAAAGCTCCCTAGTAGCCGGGTTCACACGTACAAATTAGCGGGATGACGATCGCGATGCTCATCCCGAGTTTTTTTGCGAGCGTCCACACGTACCAAATTAGCGAGATAGCGATCGCGATCGGTATCCCGCTAATTTGGCGAGCGTCCACACGTACCGAATTATCCCGCTAATTGCCGATAGAGATAACAGCAAAGCCTGCAAACTGGGTCACACAGCGCCCTTCTCTATCACTGCCTGCGCGCACTTACCTTTGTCCATTGTCTTTTACGCGTCAGTGGTGTGGTTCGCGCGCTGTTGTTGTTGTGCTCCAAAGAGGTGAAGGACCTCTTCGCAGAGGCCTCGCTGTTGTGATGTGCGCATTGCATGATGGGATGTAAAAACTCGAGATTGTAATCCCGACCGTTCACACGTACCAGCGTGGGGCCAATTATCCCGCTAATTGGCGAACCAGCGCAAGATTTCTTGGGATTAGCATCGCGATGCTTATCCCGCTAATTTTCGGGTTTTTTCTGTCCACACGTGCAAAAAAACTCGGGATGACGATCGCGATGCAAATCTCGAGATTTGTATCCCGCTAATTGGTGTACGTGTGAACCCGGCTAATATCTTCGTTCGCGAAGCAAAGCCATACATTACATAGTTTCTGGTAGGGCGAGGCGCGCCGTGCAGAGCTGAGGGTTTGTGACGTAACAAAGGCTTCTTTATTGGAAAATCGGGCGACTTTCATCACGCAACGCTATAAGTACGTATGGGTGGAAATCACTGATATTTCTATGGAAGAACAATATCAGTGGTAGAAATGAGCTGCACGCTTGGCGGAGGTCTGCGATCGCAGAGTGCTTTTCTACATTATATCGCCTTAAAATTTTTGAGCTATTCAGACGACTAGTATTCCTCATTGTAATACCTCCAACTAGCAAGAATAGCGAAAATGGCGTTAACAATCAATCTCTTCAAATGATATGACATAAAGTTGAGAGTGTCACATGGTCCAAACCTTCCAAACCTTCATCGCGGTATGTTGTCTTCTATATAGATGAGCCTAAATATTAGACTACGGTTTATAATTTTCGTCATCGTTATCATTATCAATATGAGATAACTTAAGTTCTTTTAGATTTATGATAAAAGAAGAATGACTTGCATGAGAATGGATTCAGTGTTTTAGAGACTCCGAAGGTTTTGTATATCCCGCTGCTTTGCGCTCAGAAAATGTTGAGTGGAAAATAGAGTGGAACGTTTTTTTGTGTTTTTTTTTATTCACATATGACATCATTCACCAAGACATAAATAAATACTACCGTTGTTGTCACTATTGTACTTATGTCAATACGTTTAAAGAATGTTATCTCGCTCCAATCGAATAGCGTTTTGTTGTTGTTGCTGTTGTTGTTGTTGTTGTTGTTGTTGTTGTTTTCTTTCAGATTCCGGACCCGGATGACGATCGGAACACACTTACATCACATTTAAACACAACATCGGCAAGCAAAGGTTGAATAGATTAATTTGTTTAAAAGAATCAATTCCCATAAAAAGCAACAACAGGCGAAATTATGAAAACCAATTAAAAAGAAATGAAACATCCCCTTCTTGAATCAAGTAAATTAAAATATTTGATGTGAATGTATCTCTTTTTCTGTTTCTTTGTTGGTGGTCTATTGATTATCATAATAATCATTGTTTTGCAACATACTCACTCTGTTACCGCTTGCCTCCATGCTTGTGACCACTGGAAACCTTGACGACTGTGAATATTACTTATTTTAATCAAATACCCTTGAATCTCTTGAAGACACAAGAAGTGTGCTTATGATTGATTTTTTTTTCTTTTTTAAAGGAAGCATGACAGCATAAAAACTTACAGTCGCTTCATGTCCAAAGGGAACTGAATGACTCCGGACGACTTTATGAAATTACACTTCACGTTTTGTCCAACACATTCACATTCAGCTGGGCACATAGAGTCGATTCCTGTCGAGGTAGCATTAGGAGAGAAAAAAAAAAAACTCCCATGAAATATGGCAGTTAGTCGCTATTAATATCACATTGCCAAAAAAAAAAATCAGCCTTGGTAATGAATTTCAATAAGGGAATTAGGGATATGAAGTAACCAAGCTTTTTGACTTCTTTTTTCTTTAATAAGAATACCCTCCTTTTATTAGGTAAATAGATACGAATACTTTAAAAGTACAATTTGACTAATTATTCTTCGTTCGGTGCGTTGTGATTCATGATGTTTAAGATGAACCTAGAGTTCATTAATACATGATAGGCCTAGGCAGCACATTTGAGTGGCTGTTATGTTATAAGACACGGTATTACTAGGTGTGTGCCATGACTGCAGGGAGGGGGCGGGTGGGGGGGGGGGGGGGGAGGGAGGGGGTGTCATACCATTTTCACATTAGTTCCATGATCAGGACACAATGAGTACTTCAAAACTCTTCTGGCCACATTTTTTTGATAATTCATTTCAATTCAATTCAATTCAATTTATTAAAAAACCAAACATAAATAACAAGGTAACACAAATCGCTAATACAAAATTCACATGGCTTTTAGGACCCCGAAAGAAGCAAGGCTTGTGAGTGGGGCCCTATGCAAGGTACAAATAAGTTGGACTCAGCAGCACAAAGGCCAAACGCCAATGATGTATAGTGACATTCCCCATCATAATAATCAGTTGAGTGAACATTCAGATCAGTCACTGAAACCACCGACAGCGGACCAAGGTACCACGTAAGTTCACACACTAACACTACGACATGGCAAGTATATATCAGAAAAATCATAACGTATATACAATGGCAACAGATAAACCTACATAAAAAGGGAGACCATAAACACACTAACACACACACACACACACCCACACCCTCACACCCCACACACAACCACACATCACAGAGCACTAAAAACTAAAGTAGGCTGGCCAATCTTCATATAACATCAAATAAATGTTTAACATGTAGCTTAACAAATTCATTTCAAATTGTCTAATATAACATTTTTACACTGAACCTTGAACCTAGAAAATGTTGTACTGTACCTAATTGTAATGATTATGAAGAAAACATATTCATTTGTTCGATTATATGTGTACAAACATAATTTAATTATAGTATTATAATTATAATGTGACCCTGCACCTCAAAACAAACAAAAAGTCGCCAGACATGAATTTTTAGTTAAGACCATATTCTGAAAGAGCAGACTTTAAGCTTTAAAATGATGTATAACTCAAATCAAATTTACTCTCCTAACCTATCTAAATATTGGAAAGAAAGCACAAACTCAGGAAAAGTGTGAACTGAGAAAAGAGGCTCTGAAGTACAATGTCTATTCAAGCGCTTAATCTTTACCAAACGATGAATGGGACAAAAAACAGGACGTAAACCACCAGAAAAACAACAATGAAGGGATTATCAAATTAAATTGAAATTAAGCGTGCCTCATTAACACATTCTGTCCATAATTGATGCCAACTTTCAAAGCAGTAGCATTATCCTTTCAAAAGTTATTAGAGTTGAAAGTGAAGAGTGTGGACAAGATTTTTCAGAAATGAAAAAGGGATTCTAAAGACACACCAAATCACACTATTCTACCAAAAATGTGCGAGATGCTGCTGCGAACTGCTGAAAAAACACACGTTCCTGCCCGTTTTATGATACCAAATTTTAGGATACTCTCTAAAAAAAATCGAGTGAAAATTTTCACTCTTAAAGGAGTGAATACAAAAAAGAGTGAATTTAGAGTGAAATTGGAGTGAATTTTGAGTGAAAATGTTCATTTTCACTCGTTTTAGAGTGACGTCAGGGATCACTCCAAAATCTTCGAGTGATCCCTGAGGTCACTCCAAAATGAGTGAATATGAACATTTTCACTCGAAATTCACTCATATTTCACTCTAAATTCACTCTTTTTTGTATTCACTCCTTTAAGAGTGAAAATTTTCACTCGATTTTTTTTAGAGAGTAATGTAAAAGAACCCACGCTCTTTCAGAAAATATGAAAAAGTCAAGTTCGGCTCGGTTGACCCATTTTACTTATTTTCAGTCTTCACGCAAAATTAGTGTGTGCTACTTTATGTTCGTTTTGAGGTTATATATATATATATATATATATATATATATAATTGAAAGAAATTGGACTGAGGCGGGACGTTGCTCTCGATCTTAGTCTCCCTTTTATTTGTCAAGCTTTCGGCCCGTCATTGGACCTTCGTCAGGACCTGTGTGGGACTCGTATGGTTAACGTGCATCCCAGCACCGTGTGCTCATCTTCTGTATGTTGGGCTGTATTTGGTCTTGTCTAGTCATGGCCGAGTTTTCTGCTACGGGTGTTTTACTGTGAGTCTGAAGTTATATAAGATAGATAAGGCTTTCATGATAAGTTTTCATTCCAATCGAAGTAAATGATTATCTATTCTGTCTCATTGTACATGAAAGGATATAATCCTCACCGCAAAACAGCTCGTCGTCGCCTTCCGGACAGTGGGCGACGCCATCGCACACTTCGTGCGGTGGCAGACAGCGATTGGAGACCCGACATTTGTACGTCCGAAGGGGACAGACGTGAACGTAGTTATTCTCTTGGTGAATAGGAGTAACAAAAGGAAAACCAGCTTTACAGCATGCAATGATGTAACGATCACCTCGTTCTGCTAGCAGCAATGTGGTGATAATACTATTCAACGATTGTTTTGTCATTCTATTCCAAAGCACCTACACTTCCCTATTAGGATGAAAATATACATTGAAAAGTAAAGATGGTAATATCATAGATGAAATGATAAATCAAAAGAATAGTGATAAAAAGCGACCGATACTGCCATTGTTGAAATCAAGTGTTTTCTTTTTATTTCCAAACATGTGTCGTGAATTGCCGTCCCAAATAAGCTATGATAAAAATCACTATACAAAATATTCAAAGCCATTCCAGTTGCTGCAAAGAAAATGATCTTACCTAAGTAACAAATTATCGACGTATTTCTTTTTTTATCATGAAAATCAAAAGTATAAGAATCTGGAAACAAATTTTGTTGGGGTTGATTTGATTAGGCGTAATATGTTCTTTATAACCCTATGTCTCTTGACTTCTAATCTCATGACCCCATTTTATCTTGTTTCTCACTTCATTATGAACTCAGTCTTATGTTTGGTGAAAATCTGACTATCTGTTCTTGAGGTTTTTTTATTTTATGAAATTAAGCTTGTGTCTTTTATGACCCCGAAGACATTTTGACCTTTGCATTGATGGCCTTGAAGTTGAGGATTCTTTCTTATTTCACTATAAACACATCCTGTAAGTTTGGTGATCCAATTATTTTTCCCAGTATTTGGATATTAAACTAAAGTCCTTCATGACGCCTATGGTAATTGACTTTCGGCCGCATGACCCCAAAATATAATATTTTTTTTTTTCTCCTTTAGAATTGTTCTTCATGATCAATATATAAATTTGTCAATGAATAAACCGGAGCATCACTCCGAAAGAGCAGACCTTTGCCAATCAGCAATGATTAAAACATTGCCATTTCTTAGACGGTATCTTCAAAACAAATGTGGAGGTTTCGGGACATCTACACAGTTGGTGAAAATCTGATCATCCATTGCTGACTTATTTTGGAATTAAGCTGATCTTATACCCTTTATGACACCTATTACTTTTGATCTCGTGACTACAAATCTATTTGTTTTTCTTACTTCAGTTTAAATACACCCTGTAAATTTGGTGAAAATCCATTCTTCGGTTCTCGAGTTCTTGTGCGCAACGAGAGAGACAGACAGACAAAAAAAAAACGGAATCGAAAAAAACCTACTGGCGGGAGTAACAACCCGATAAATTGCGTGGTACTCGCTGATTTAAGAGACCAGTACCGGCGCAGACTACAGGGCCGAAGGTCGATAATCTAGTTGATATGACGCCTATCAAGCTACCAGCAGGTAGAGAGTTTCAAATCCCATCGGAGTATGATATATGTCAATATTATTTCTATCGCAGCTTTTACCCAAACTCTGATTAAGTGGTATTTACTTACGTCGATGAAGGGTAATTTGCCAATCGATCGTATTGCACACTACTCTAGTCAAGATTCATTAATTTTGATAAACGTTACAAATGCTTATCTTTGGCATTGGTCATGTAACGTGCCGTAGGTCTCCCTTCCTGCGCCCAGGTCCCATTTTATATAAGCTTCAAGGCTTACAGCTCTTTTTAGAATAGCAACTTCACGTAACACAGGCAACTAAGAAGCATGATCATTGTCTTTACCAAGACTGTAACCACTTCAGCAAGAGATGCTATCATAGCAACTATTTGAAAGAAAATGATAATAATAACACAATAAGATGGCATTAAGCTTCATCTACCGTGACACAGAAGCTCGTCATCACCATTTGGACAATTATTCTCCCCGTCACACCTCATTCTAAGCGGGATGCAGTAAGAATCCGGGCATTTGAAGTGGTATTCTGGGCAGATGAAAGATTCTGCGGAAATGGATACGTCGTATCAGGGTTTGTGTCACTTTGTCAGCACATCAGTAAGCATTTTGTCATACATAACGCTGTCACTCAGCAATGGCACCAAAGATTTGAAATGAGATGATACTCAAAAGAGAGACAAACATTACGAGTTTTCTATTTCTAACCCAATCATATATACACAAGAAAACATGGGTAAATCCTTTCAAAGGTTTAACAGATTTTAATTCAGTGTGATTTTATTCATGTAATTATGTATAGTATAACAATCTTAATTTGATGGCGACGGCATTCTCTTATGTTACTGTCTCAATGCATACAAGATGAGTTAGACATTTTTCGGTTTTGGAGTTAGTTCACGAAACTGAAAATCCCCAGTGATTTGATTAAGAAAGTTTAATATCTATTAAGAGTCACCTACTGAAAATCCCCAGTGATTTGATTAAGAAAGTTTAATATCTATTAAGAGTCATTTCATCTTAGGTGCATGCAAAAAGAATCTGAGAATCACCAACATACTAATCCACCATTATGTTAGGAGAATTCACCACTAATAACACGGACACCACCCTTCTTGACATTTTCTTTCTCTTTATTATTTTTTTAGGGGGGGGGGGCGTTACATCCACAACATTCATCAAAAACTAAAGGAAAATAGCATTCGTATAATTTAAAGTTATGCTTCGTTCATTTGCGAAGGGCTATACACGTAAGTGTAACTTTGCCGGCTTAAGCTTTGGAAGGGAGCATAGATGCGCTGGTACAATTAAGAATGAGAAGAAAAGGGTTGTCGTGGATTCAACATGGGTCTCCGTTGTACTGTTATATCTATAGCACATCATTGTAAATATTTTCGACCAGCCAGTCCTAGCGAGGTAATTTTAGGTTATAAAGGACTGACATCAATTTGACAAACGGTACGAAAGGTAGTTCATGACTCACCACAGTCAGTTTTTCGCATATGTGAGACGTCACGGCAGCCTTTGATGTAGCCGAGGTAGTCCACGTCGTAGATACAAAGCAAATCGTTGTTCACGCATGCGCCATTGAGACATGTGAACTGGTCATCTTCGCAATTTATTGGTTCTTCATCTTACGTGGAGATATCATAACGGGAAGTATGTGGTATTTATCTGCCAGTGAAGGATTAATTTGCACTTTCAAACGAAATTTGGTATTACACATGAACAATCACACCTTCTCCGGTCTAGTGAGTTCAATTCAATTTCATTTCTTTCTTTTTTTAACTTTTTGAAAAAAAACACATTAGACATAAATGTTTGTAACAGAAAATAAGATGAAAAAAGTATGTAAGATGAAAATGGTGTCATTCTATCCTTCTTCCAATTTCTTGGTGCATTTTTTTTTTAACTCCATGGCTAAGTGCTGATGTTATAATGACTGATTTTGCCTTAGAAGACGAAGTTTCAGGATCGATAGTAGAATGGATGAATACTTTTTCAAAATAGCTTATAAAGATAATATGCATTAAATGCATGTTCAGGCTGACAAGAAAATTCATTCATCGACTGACAAGAAAATTACAGAAGAACTTTTGATCTTACCGCAGCCCATTTCATCCTCATGGTTAAAACCGATGCAATCAAACAGACCATCACACCTGGTCGATCCCGGAATCCAGGTCCCACTGTAACACTGGAAATATCCCATTTCCTCGTATTCTGAATGACAGGCAGATTGATCGTATTAGAATGAATTCACTCACAGTGGTGAAAAACAAAATAATGTAAGTTTAATTGCAGGACGGTGGCAGCAGTGAACCAAGGAAAAGATTGCCACGTCTTTCTCGGTTTTTTGTTTGTTTTTGTTTTGAGATGTTGAACTAGGTTAAAACCTTTTGCAAGATAATTAGAAATCACTTATATGAAACTTAAAAGAGCATATGAAGAGTTTGTTCGCCAAAACCGATAAGTCCATATTTGCCAAATGGAGATATTTGCGATTGAAGGTCAAGAAAAATAAAGAGAATAATAAGAAAATATTTGCTTCTTTTGACCATAACTTCAAAAACGTACCTATGTAGTGACCAATATATATTATTTAAAAGATGTTATTTTGTACTTTATGGCAGAGACCGTAATTCAAAATCTTCAAAAATGGACTTATCGGTTTTTGCGAACAAACTCTTCATATAATTCTAAGAATAATTAAACACTAATTTTGATGAAAATTGGCTTGTAAATGACTGATAGATGCAAAAACACGTTTAAAAATCACACACACACACACAAAATAAAGAGGTCCTAATAAAAGGTTGGTCCCACCTTTTATTAGACCCTCTTTCTTCTGGTTTGTTTTTGGATATCTCGTAATTACAATAAACCTACTTTCACTTTCAATTTTTCCATTTTAATTGCTATTTGAATTTTCGTAGAAGTGGTTTTAAACATCTCGAAGATTGGACAGGGCGGAAAGGTTACGAGAATCACAAAGAGAACAGAGGAGAGGGAGGGATGGTGGAAACTGGCTGTGAAGTTTAATATGGCGACCCAACGGTCTTCTCGAATACGAGATATAACAGAGTTTAGCAACCTACTTTGTTATTCCTATCACGGCGACAGATATTACACACTTCTTTTTTTTTTAAGACTATTAAAAACTCTCACTCGCAAGTCTCCCAGCGCGAGTTTTCATAGGTTGTGTTATGTACGATGTATACAGGGCTCTCACGAGGCGGGGCTGTTCGGGGCAATGAAATCTTTGAAAAATTCGGTTAGCCCTAAAAAAAGAAGAATAAAGCGGCCCGAAATGAGAGGAAATAATATGATTCATATCAAATCTTGGTGGCCAGAACGGCTACGAAAAGATTTAAAACTTGGGGACAGCCGAATATGGGGTGGCCCCTGGCCGCCGTGCCATCTCAGAAATGTCGAGCCTTGTTAAACACAGTTATTAAACGTATATTCAAATTCCTGATTGTTTGTGCGTTCGGGTGTGTGTATGTGCGTGTGTGTGTGTATGTGTGTGTGTGTGTGTGTGTGTGTGTGTGTGTGTATGTACATCGTTTGATTACATACCCTCTCTACAATTTTCTTCATCGGCATCCGTTTGCTGGCAGTCAATGATCAGATTGCAAACCTTGCTGTTGTCGATGCATATGTCGTTAGTGCCACAAGAAAAGTGAGTTGGCGGACATGCATCCTCAAACACTGAGTACGAGGATAAAGAAGATGAAATAGCAGGTCAATGAAGTATCTCAACCACTCGTGATATCGATTCAATATGGAACAGGCTATCATTACGGCTCAGCACACCCAAACAGGAGGTTTTGGGGGTTTGAATCCGGCCCGCATCGTATAATTCTTAGCAGAGTGAACTAAAAAAAAAGGAAAAAAAAAAGAGCTGTTGGGACATACATGATAATAGTAGCTCCCTCTGGAAAATCATTGCTAAATCACTAAAACCAGAGAGTAAGCCGTTCCTGAAACGAAATATGACAGTTTATTTTATTTTTTTTAGGAGGGGGGGGGGGGGCAAATAACATCATGCGCAATTTTGTGATCATTCCTATTATCGACATTATCTGTATGATTAACAGAGAAATCATTATGGTTATCGCATACTCGAATCCTTTCCTCCATTAAAGAAGCAGATTTGTTCAGTAAAATTGTCTCCGCTATCTATTCAGGGCACGTGTTTCTATCAAAGCACGATTCTAGTGGAGTGTAAGCTACACCGACTCAATATCACTCTGGAATACTTTTGGTGAGGTGACCACGATAATGCTGTATGTCAGCATGACCTTGCCAAAGACACTCACCTCTAGTGTTTCCAACCAGGATTTTACCGTTCGACATTAACAAGATGGTAACCACAGTACTTAATTTTGTTCCATCACTTTCACTGTCATATGTTTTAAGTCAGCATGGAAAATGTCAACAACTTAAACCACACACACACACACACACACACACACAATTAGAATCACCATCGAACTACAAGGAAAACACACATACAGGTAATCTAAATGTTCTACGAGTATTATGTATCTCAGCTAGGAAAAAAAGGATTGTGTACATTGGTCTACAGGTGTAGATCATAAGAAGAATCAAAGAATAGTACACCAACATCAAAAACTTCTGTGTTCATTGTTGACTTACCGCAGTCGTTTTCGTCGGACCCATCTTGACAATCCTCCTTAAAATCACAATAGTATGAAATCGAAATACAGGTTGACCCGCAGTTGAAGAAACCGTCCGGGCAAACGGAATTTTCTGCATGTGAAAAGAGGATACGCACTAATCGTGATAGTTGTGATGATAAAAATTAGTATGTGTGTGTTTGTGGGTGGGGGGGGGGGGGGTTTGTTTGTCTGTATACAGTTATCTACTACCTAGCACATCCTTCGCAAAGCGTCATGAAAATTTAGTGGGTTTTTTTGTTTTTTTTTACAGAGTGGACGAAAAGTCCAACGCTGTGTAACTACTATTCAACCAGTATACTATAGGTATTGTAGAAGACTCAAACAAAAATTATTCATATCAAACGAAAGCCTTCTGTGTGACTCAGATTCTGAACATGCTATTGTAAATTAGTAATTATTGTAACTTTTTAAGTTTTCTTTGAATATTTGATCAAATTATATTGAAAGAAGGGGCCCTTTGACGATCTTTGCCTTTGTATCATAAATGTAATACAAGCGCAAGACGCGAATATTATGAGACATGTTGAAGAGTTATAACAAAATAGTGCTTTCACTTTGTCCGACTTCCCCCAAACTTTCATTGATGTGTTCTACTAATGTTGCTGCATTCACTCAATCCACGTGCATGTGAAGGCGGACTTGTCATTTGATATAACCTTCGATCTGGTCTACGCTTGCTGGGCAGTCCACTTCATCCGACTCGTCAAAACAGTCCGCGTTGCCGTCACAATCGTAAATCTTTTGAATACACTCGCCAGAACGGCAGGGCATGGTATTCTCAGTACAGTTCGGGGTATCATCCGCTTGGAAGTAAAGCAATCCATTGATCCCCACATCCCGGCGTTCTGGAAATACGAGTAAGTATACAAACGAAATAGGGGAGGCGAGCTGGTAATAAAATATTGTAGAAATTGGACATTGCGTAGTCTAGACTGTAAATGGTTCTAGCCAGACATAATTGATGCCATTTACATCAATTATTAAGTATTTACATTCTTATTTATTTATTCATGTTTTCCTTTAAAGCAGGGTAGTCCTATTCAGAGAGGAAAAAAGCCTGCTTTACCAGGGAGCCCTGCGTGAGAACTGATAGAAAAGTTGCAAAGTATGATGTGTGTTTACAAGCAATAATATTGCACGTAAGAAAATAGTAAAAACGGAATAGAAATCAACCTAAGGAAAACATGTACAATGAAATACTTTGAATAGTCATATAGTTATATATTTTCGTAGGCGTTCCTTAAATATCTAGCGAAGGGGTGAGTGAACGGATATTGGTAGTGAATTGAACATTTTGCGGGAGGAGTAAGAAAAATACTTTTTTTTGCGTTGGTTAAATATGACTCGTTTAAAATGGAACGTATAGTTTTGGCTGAAACCTAACTACAAGTTTCTAATGTTTTTTTTTTTTTTTGCGAGATAATGAAAAGCTTCCTTTGAAATATGAAAAAAAAAGTATGTAATTCCCAGAGGGATCGAACGTTTATTTGATGAAAATGGGTTTTAAAATGACTGAGATATAAAAAAGTGCATTCCTAATAAAAAGTGGGATCCACCTTTTTTGAAAAAAGGACTTATATTGAACTTACGCTCGATTTTTCTAGTTACGCTCAATGAATTGAAATCTTAAGGCACCAAGAAAGGTTTTCGTCCTTACCTCTCGTCTCATCGGTATCAATGCTGGCTTCAATGGGCATCTTGCAAATGACTGCTTCTGCTGATATTCCTGCGCATGGAATATCGTGCCACAAAGCAGTGGTGCTTATGCGATGAAGGCGCGTAATGACGCACCTTTCAAGCGAACTTCCATCCGGTTGTGATTGCTCCTCGTAATCCCTGTATGAGGTTAAAAAAACAATAAAAAACATGTCACTGTATGGTTAAACATTTCTGGTTGTTGTAAAGTTAGCGTTAAACTGTATGACATTTAGGGTCGTTATTTCATTTAGCGTTAAGATGTGTTACCTTTAGCGTCGTTTTTATATTCAGGGTTAAGATGTATTGCACTTACGGTGGATATTACATTTAGAGTGAAAAGGTATTACATAAAAGGGTGGATGTTACATTAAGGGTCGACATGTTTTAAATTTAGGGTTGTCTTCAGTATGCTTTTAATGTTAAAATGTATTGCATTTAAGGTTGTTTCCGGCTATTACTTTAAACGTTAAAATGTATCACATTTAAGGTTGTTATCATATTTTCTTAGGATTAAGGTGTGTTACATTTAGGGTAGGTAAAACAGGGTTTAAATTGATACATTTAGGGTGGATATTACATGTAGGGTCAAAATAATGATATTACATTTAGGGCTGACTTGATTATTACATTTTACAATAGCGTTAAAATGTATTACTTTTATGGTTGTTATTACACTTAGCATTATAACATTTAGGGGTGATACACGTGTGTGTGTGTGTGTGTGTGTGTGTGAATGTGTGTGTGCGCGATGTGATATCTTAATTACCATTTCCGAACGAACCAATCGGTGTACGCCATAGGAGAGCCATCGGTCCAACGGAACACACTTGCACCGTTCCGGTGTCCCAGACCTATTGTCAAAGAATGATGTTATTGTTACTCACCAATCACTCACAGGTATAAGAAATACATGCTTAGAAAGCCGGCAATCTTCCTTGATCTATGTCAACCGTTGAATGGAGTATCTTTATGTCGGGGCACCCCCCCCCCCCCCCCCCCCACACACACACACCTTTTCTCTTGGTCTAAGTTGCCAACTTCCTTCCGCGGCGGGATGGATTCGGTCTAGTCGACCTACTAGAAGACTAAACGAATCGCTATGCCCACGTAAAAATCAACATCAAATTTGTGGTTGTCACTTGAACTTTTTTCTTTTATTGCATTAGACTATGGAATCGTGATGTGAAACTAAAACAGTAGTAGGGGCTACATACAGTTTAACGCTAACCTGGCATGCGTGTACGTAAGATGCACTGGTGACTTTTGTTTACGTATGTTATTATATTGGACTTTGTTTTACATACTCAGTATTCGCAGTACCACTTATGATCTGCATTTGACAAGCCATCAGACTGTCAGTTATGTTTGTGTGTGTGTGTGTGTGTGTGTGTGTGTGTGTGTGTGCATGCAGGCCCCGTAAGCGCGGTCCTTATCACTATTGGAGGATTAGTTTATTTCTATAGGCAAGAAAAGACAATTTTTTTGAGCATTAAGCGAACATCTCAATCCCTCACAGCAGGTTCTGTACTCACCAATGTAGGTTGCATTTCCTAACTCCGACCACTTCGACAAGAGCTTTCGATGTATGAAGTTCGCCTCGTCCTGGTCAAGGATACTGACCAAATGAGAACCAGCATGAATATTGGTTTCACAGAGATTCTCAACGTCGTTCCAGGACTTTTCGTCAACGGATGTGAACCTGTAGCAGTTAACCCCGTAGGAATCCCATCCTGCGGGACAAGGGTGGCTTGCGATGGAACCTACACGAGATCCCATCCGCAAAAATACATGGATAATAAATTACGGAGTCCCTCCATTCTTAACTCTTTTTCCAATCATATAAAAAATTAATTATGCATCACTCCATAATGTAATAAAAACGCTGAATGCAAAAGTCCACTCTGAATCAAGATATTTCACAGTTTATGATTTAAACCTTCCTGTCATGATCCAGTCAACGCTGTATCATGCCGTCAAATCCCCGTTTGAGGCGAGACCCCATCACCAAACGAAGCTGATGGGGTGCTATACCCCCCTAACGATTCCTCGTTTGAGAGTTGGGAGTAGGAGGGCTAAATAACTTTCTACTCAGGCGTGGCAAACCTGGAGGCCAAGCCAGGGTTTAATGACTGCAACAGCTGTCATATTAAGTAAGAGCATGATAAGGATATCTGCCTGTGGCAGACCATTCAAAGTGCACTCAATTTTCTCTATTCTTTCTCAAGTTTGAGATTGTATATTCTATTGAGAAATTCCATAGTCATCCGTTTTGAATTTCGAACGAAAAAAATTTGACCCATAAATAACGAAAATACAGGAATAAGAAGGAGAGCATTGTAGAAGTTTGCCGACACACACACGCACCATGGAGCTACATAGCCCATGCCAAAACCAAAACAATCTCCTCCTCTCGCGGGTGCCCCCCCCCCCCCCTCCCTGTGGCGGTCACTGATGCTTAGATTAGGCCAGGGTCAAGAAACAGGTGTTTTATATCTTTGGTTTTTAAGTCCTTGATTGCCAAGATATACACTGGCATTGTCTACAGGGGTGTAGCTTCCTCAAACGAGAGATTTGCCTCATGATGTCATACATTTTATCATTATCGCCCGTAATATCTACCGTACATATAGAAAGTAATTGTAGTGCATTTTGATATTTATAGGTAACTAAATACAATAATTTTGTGTATATTTTCATTTAGGATGTTTTAAATTTGGTGTTACAATTAGGGCGACCGTATCATACCTTTATCTAATCTAAAACAACCCTAAACTGATCCTGAATGTGGTACTATTTAATCCTAAATGAAATACGTGTGCAGAACGCTAACTGTTGCACATTGAAATACGAAGGTGTGCTATCGGCCTTAAAAGTAATACCTTAACCCTTCATGTGATATCGACCTTGAATAGATTGTAATATTAGCATTAAGAATTCATCATGTTGATAGTCCTTCAGAAAAGAAAAAGTCAATAAAAACAATACATTCTCTCAACTGCATACAATGATCAAACGGGATGTTACACAGACAAAAGAAAAAAAAAAACTCCCCGATAATCTTATACAGTAAGCATTATCCACGTATTTGATTTGCTGATTAGGGCTTCCTTGAGTACCGACACTAATAATACCTCACCAATTATTAATTTGTATAGCAAGCATGATAGTTAATTTACATGTTTTATATTACGTCAAGGAACTATTGCAAAATTATCCTGAAATCACAGAAATTACCACTTTCGAGACTCGTGCTTGCTATGTCGACGAATGTGTACTCTGCTCGAAAACTGGTCCTGCCACTGTCCTCCATGGCGGCGACTTGAAGCGTAATTTCCACTCTGTGAACGTCACTTTGAACTATTGTGTCTGAGGTCGCAGTGTATCCACATTCAAATACAGCAATTTCCTCCTCAGATCTCTCAAACATAGTCACAGACAACTGTGTCCCACAGAATTCCCTCAACGCTGGAAAATGCATTTTATTGAACACGATCCGAATGTATGCCGTCAGCGGCGCAAGGAGCTTCCACGTTGCACGAGTTCCTGAGGGTGCGAAGTCGGGATAATACGGGGAAGCGATGATACCTGGGGATTGCCTGCAGATATGTTCATCGGTGTTGATATTCGTGCCAAACGCACAACCAGACACAGCTAAAAGGGGACAAGCAGACAGGTGTACTTTTCAGAAGTACACAAATGCAAAGGTATGCTTGATGACGAAATGTTAAACTTATTCAATGTTGTATGTAGGTCCCTGAAATCTGTTTGAGCTCTCCTTCATCTCTAATAGCCTCTCTCATATTCCCTTGACTTTAAACTGAAAGTCTTAACTTGACTTGTTGAGCAGTATTGTTTCACAGTTCCATAATCATCACTAGTGTAGGCAATATAATAATCTTAATGAGCATATTTTTTATCATTAAACATACAGTATTAACTCTTTATGTGCCATGGTGGAAACCCCCTGTGTGCCACGTTATTCTGAGACGCAAAGATAGTCGTGCTTTTAGAAAGAATTCTGTTCTTTCTTGTATAACTTCTACAAATTTCTGTTTAGCTGGATATAATAGTGATCAAAGTTAAAAAGGAATGCCAAACTGTGCTTCCATATACAATGTATAACAATTCTATTTTCAATTATTTGAATTACCAGTTGCTACATTACTGTAAATGCATGACTTTTGCACATAAAATAGTGACAGAAACTTAGAATGTCCATGCAAATCTAGTTGGAACACCGCTTGATAGTCAATCACCACATAGAATGCACGCCGTATATGTGAGAGGAACAAAAACGCGAGAAACGCTTTGATTAGCGATTTATCGATCGGTTTAGTCGGCTTTGTTTGTTGAGCAGAATATGCGAAGTTGGCACTGCGCCGGACGTGCGAACGTAGCACATAAAGAGTTAATCGTAATAAACATACCAACAACAAAAAAAAAATGTTGGAAAAAGACAATTTCCTCAGAGTTTAATCTTGTACTTTTTGCGCTGTTCCCATCTTCACATCTTGCTAAACTACAAAGATTAGGGAGTAAAACAGATTTTCTTTTTTCTAACAGTGTTTAAAGTGGATTGATTAGATTTTGGCACATTCTTCATGCACTATCAAAACATGTCACCACTCTTTATTCTATATCCACTTAATACTTAGGGACATCTCCAGGCCTGTAACCTACCAGAGGGGGTAATGCGTGCCCGAAATCCCTCGGACCTGGACTCTCTGCCTGTAGCTACTCTCATGGTTACTTCCGAAGAGTCAAAAAGAATCTGGCGTGGTATCTCCTCGCACGCTAACTCCGTATGACTATCACCAAACTCTAGATACACTCTATCCTGGCAGGAGCCATCCTCTCCGGGACGCATCTTTGAAGGAGATGAAAAAAACCCCGATCATTTGATTTTATTTCATTTCAAATGATTTTGTGCCATGTCAATGTCACTATAGTCTTTATAATCGCAGAGCTTCAACTAAAAAGCGCTAAAGCCTTTTGTAAATATGGATTTATCGGGTTTTTGTAAAGTTTTTCAGTCATACTGTGTGTCACTTTACATTTTCATGGACGTGTGTTGCAAATACAACACTGCATGATTTGTCTGGAAACTTAAATAATGAAATGAATTGGAACTGAAGTGTGACTGCTCATCACAAAACCAACAAAAAAGTCGCACAACCTGACTTGGTGTGAGGATTAAAAATAGGTGAAGTGACTTAACCTATACCGGGTGTCCCCAAAAAAGCGGTAGTCAATCGTAAGTTCTTTATAAATTGTCAAGAGAGCAGTACTTCTTCAATATTTTACTCATGTTTGGGATCATAAGATAAAATGAGGGATTTTTTCGCATTTGTTTTCTTTTTTAGTAGAAGGTACAGACTATAGTTCTCACAGGCTCCTCTTTATATTCGTCAAAACTCTTTACACACACTTCAATTAAAAAAATGAAATTAATCAAAACTGCTGTGTTTGGATGCTGTAACACTTCATTATATCTAGTGTTTATGCCCTTGAAAATGTGGAATAGGGAGAGAGTGCAAAATTATTTGATTCCTAACTTTCATTGCAGAATATTGGGGTGTTATATATATATACATATATAAATATATATATATATATATATATATATATATATATATACATATATAAGTATTATTTATTCGATTTTTTCCAAGTCTTGTAGTTTCTGTTTCTAAATCATGATAGAAAAACCCTAAAGATTAAGCTACATTTAGTAATTTACTTACTTTTAGCTAAATAACGTATTTCTTTAACATAAGATACCGAGCGGTATTCACACATTTAAATTTGATACTAACAGTAGGGCAATTTATGTAACAACTGCAACAACTAAAAGCTATTCTTTTCAGTCTTTCGGCAGAGGAAGCAATGTTATGGAAACAAAATGTATACTTACTTTTTTGCTAAATAACGTATTTCTTTAACATAAGATACCGAGCGGTATTCACACATTTAAATTTGATACTAACACGAGGGCAATTTATGTAACAACTGCAACAACTAAAAGCTATTCTTTTCAGTCTTTCGGCAGAGGAAGCAATGTTATGGAAACAAAATGTATGCTTATTTGTACTAACCAAATAATCCAACATTTCTATCTGCACGAAGTTGCCGAGCGGTACAGCGACGTCAAGTGAACACGAGCTGAATGGGATAAACTCAGATGGGAACGGACTCGTCTCTACAGTGCCGTTGCTTTCAATAAGACGAGTTTTACCGCAGCCTGTTACACATTCTGTCATATTGCAGTCTGGAGGAGGTATAGGGTAGCGATAGGAATGTTCAAAAATGGAATTGGTGTATAAGCAAATGCTGATATTTGTACTCACTTTTATAGAACATCAACGAACTTTTCTCGAGCACACGGACCTCATACACTGCACTTCTAAGATGTGGGAAAAGTTGTGGAAGAAAGTCTTATTTCTTCTTCTTCTATATCAACAATGTCATTGTAGATGACAGGAAGACTAAACAAATAAACAACATGTGAATTACAGTTGACTCCCGTTATAACGAAGACCTAGAAATTGGCCGTTTCTTTCGTTATATCGACATTTAATTTTAACAGAACAAATAAACAAATAATAATAAACAAACAGCGGGAAAGGTTGCGGCCCGAATTGTACTATGTTGTAACCGGAATTTCGATTTTGTTATAACTGGAGTGCACTTTTTACCCCCCCCCCCCCCTCCCCCATTCGAGCGACTTAGTAACCAACGGGCATGTCAACATCTTGAATTACGACCCCCCCCCCCTCATTCCTTGTGAATTAGAGAGTGCTAGGTAAGTATGTGTCTGAAAATACTTACCAACTGCCTGGTAGAGCAACTGGAAGCGAATAGGTTCACTGATATCGACAGCATGGATTTGTATAAGGATGTCATATGACACAAACATTTCAATATGATCAAATATCCCACAGATATCGTGCGCCTTAGATGAGGCAATCCTGTCTATGACCCGTACATAGTCGACACAGTCCTCGTTAGCCTGGGTACTCTTCCGAAGGGACACCAAGGTGAACATCAATCTGTCAACATGCAGTATAAAACGAAAATAAAAAAAACCCTCTTAATTCGAAGCAACTCCTGCTACAGCTAGATGTACATTATGAACACTTTCAATTTTAGTCTGTTTTTGATGGAAGGTAGGTCTTTTTACAAACTTGAGCTTTTTCTGGTCAAAGCCGTTAGGCAGAATGTACATGTATCAGCAAAGTGTTTCAGTTATGATCATCGTGGCGAAAGAAACCCACACCGACACACACACACACTCACACTTTTGTTTTGTAATATTCTTTATTTCCGTTCTATTCAATATCAAATCCATATTAACAATGAAATTAATATCACCAACAACAAAAGCTTGTGTTACTGAATCATTTTTCAAGCATACACTACAATACATTTGTTTTTTTTCCAAATCATATCATGTTTTCATAAGAAAAATGACATGAAATTTTGCATAACTCTCAGAAAAAGCTATTTTGATCAGCCTAATTAAGCCAATCCAAATGTGCCTTATTACACACACACACCCAAAAAAAGACATTGTGCTACTAAAGAATTTTTTTCAACATAACTTCCTTCTTTTTTTTTCTTTTTGCAGAGCACACGCTATATACATAAAAATATCAGATTATTTAATAACTCTTAAAAGTGAAAAAAATGTCTTGATCAACTTGATCAGATTACTCAATATCCGCTTCATTACAAAAATTCTCTTACACTCTCTTCAGAATACAGCATTTAGCAAAACGGGTCATACAAAGAGCATGCTTAAATTTACCGAACAAAACTCATCATTTTTATTTAACTTATCAACCTCCCCTCCCCCCCCCCCCCCCGTACAAAACAAAATAACCATATGTGTATATTATCAAAAACAAATCATATTCCTGCCTAGCCCCTTAACCATTACTCTACTATTACCTAATTACATGTACCTATCCCCGGCCATCCCCACTTATTTCCCAACTAACAACCCCCCCCCCCCTTCCCGGTAACTTTCCCTCAACACATACACACTCATATATACACAAAATATCAACAAAAAACGACAACAAACAAACCCACGGTGCGCACTCACAAACACCAACACTTGCACACCAATCGCACTACATACATGTGGTGTCATGGTTACCTGTTTCGTAGACAGTTACACACACACCAAAAACCAAAGCTAACTAAACGTTTGACATGGGAAAGAAAAAAAGTGACTACCATAATGCTGATACATACTGATTCCTAAACATTAATACGCCACAAACCGAAACTGACCATACGTCTGACGTGGGGGGGGGGGGGGGGAATACCTAAAAAAGAACATATATAATTCATACAATCATTGTGGGCACCTATCCCTTGCCAACAATGTGGATAAATCAATGAAAGAAAAAAAAAAACACTCTCTATGAAAGTTTCAACTTTTCCCATTTTTTGCAAATGAAACCCAATTTACCTGCTTTCACCGCAACGTTCTTTTCCTCCTCTATCAGATCCAAAATAAATTTCTTTATCTTTTCCCTCTTGGGTAACTTATTTTTTGTTCTCTTGACCGAAATATACTACAATTTTCATCAAAATTATCAAAACATTCACACATTTGATTCGATTTGAACTACCTCGTAGACCCAAGAAAATATCTCTCCATTCGAGTCCTTCTAACTCAACTAAATCATAATACTCAATAAGAAGCTGCCATATCGGCTTTACTTTCACGCAATCAAAAAATATATGTGAATAAGTTTCCCTTTCCAATTGACAATAAGAATACAGATTATCATTTACAAAACCGAACTTGAACAAATGTTCCCTTGTATATATATATATCACCCCGTGCGCCGTGTAACAACTTAAACTGAAATTCCCTATGTTTACTATTTAAAGTAAAGTCGTACTTCTAGGTCTAATAAATAAATTTCTAATTACCTTATCACTGAAATCATACTTCACTTCACCATACCTAATTTCCAGAGTATACAGTTCTTGTAAAGCTGTAACAAAATACTCATTCAATATTTTTGACTTAATATTTTGAAATTCTGATATTTTACCACAAATCTTAACCTGTATATCATAAGTTAATACATCAATTTGCTGAAACCTTACACTCCCTGTGGGATCTTTCCACTTTTCTTGAAAAACATTATAAATATCATTTATCTTCAGTATACCATTTCACGTAATACCTACATTTTGAAAATACCCAACGGGTTTGATAAAACCTCTTTGTAAAATACGGTGTACATTATGAATACCCTTTTCATGTAAATCACAATCAAAAATACTCTTCCCTTTTAAACCTATTATATTTCTATTATTAAATATTACTGAATTCACCACTTCATCTTCAAAATTCCTACATTTATGCATTTCCTGCCATACCTTAACAATTTCTATATAAAAAGGTGGGACTGGATTTGTCAATGTCAATCAAGACCATTCATGATCACATAAAAATAAGAACCTTCCTCCTACTGATCGAAAACTAAAATCAAAATACATTGTCCACCTAGATTTCTTCTCACCATACAATAAACGTTTCAACCACATAATACGTTGCGTTTTGACAGACAGCTTGAAATTTATAATTTGCAGTCCCCCATTTACATAATCTTGATACATAATATTCCTTTTTACCCGGTGTTTACCATTCCACAAAAATTCAAAAATCATCTTATCCAATTCAGAAAATATCCATTGAGGAACAACTATGAGTGATGAAACATAATTTGACCTTAATAATGCATAAGTTTTCAACAAATGAATTTTACCCATGACCATGAGTGTTAAATCACGCTGTTTCCATCATCCTAATAACTTTTTTTATTCAACTTAATATTTCTTTAAAATTGATCTCATTCTTCCCCCTCACATCTCGTGCAAAATTAACCCCCAAAATTTTAACTGCATAGACATATTTTCCAGATACAGATAATACAGGCTTCTCTGTGTCCTTACCCATCCACAAAAAAACTTTTTTCTTAATTTACTATTAAACTGCTTATTTTCCCAAATTCATCAAAAATATACTGCAACCTATTTAAAGATTTCGTGTCCTTTATAAACAACGAAATATCATAAAATTTGCTTTATTTCATTTCCCCCAAAACATATTCCTTGTACAGTATTATCTTTCCTTACTACTTGTGTTTCAATAACTAATAAAAACAAATACGGAGAAAGGGGATCACCTTGCCTAACCCTCTCTTCATTTTGAAATAACCAGTAGAGTGCCCTCCATTCATAACACAACTGCTTATTATCCTTATAAAGCACCGTCACCCAGGAACAAAACGAATCACCGAATCCAAACCTATGAAAACCCGAAATAAAAATTCATGAGTAACTGAATCAAACACTTTTTTTTTCAAAATCCACTGTGACTAAAAACCCACTTGTGTAGTGCAAATAATGAAATAACATATCATCTACTAATCTTACCGCTTCTCCTGTAATCCTATTGTTAATGTACCCAACTTGATCGAAATGAATAATTTCTCCCAAAACTTCTTTAATTCTATTTGATAACACCTTAGATACTATCTTATAATCTACATTCAAAAGTGTAATTGGTCTATAATTTTTGATGTATGATACATCCCTATTTTCTTTTTCTAATAAAGTAATGGCATCTTGCTTTTCTGATATTGATAATTCCCCTTCATCATATGCCTCATTCAGAGCAGCTACGACCATATGCCCCAGAACCGGCCAAAAATTGAGATAAAACTTTACTGTGAAACCATCGTTTCCAGGAGCTTTATTACATTTCATTTCTTTTAAAAACAAAACATTCATGGTTTCGCGCATACACACACACACACACACACACACACATTGTTTTTAAGATTGCCGTACAGTATTTAATCGCAACCTTGCTTTTCTGATATTGATAATTCCCCTTCATCATATGCCTCATTAACAGCAGCTACGACCATTTGCCCCAGAACCGGCCAAAAATTGAGATAAAACTTCACTGTCAAACCATCGTTTACAGGAGCTTTATTACATTTCATTTCTTTTAAAACCATAAAACAGTCATGGTTTCACGCACACACACACACACACACACACATATACACATATTGCTTTTAACATTGCCGTACTGTATTTAATCGCAACCAATGAGTGCAGCTTAATAATTACGACGGAAAACTGCAGCCAATGAATTATGGTAAAGAAACATACTTTCACACGTTGCTATATTTTTCTTTTCCTTAAAGCAAAATGATAAGGTCCATTTGGTTTTTGGTTACGATCTGATCATGTGTTTCTAGTCATTATGAGTAAAAGAACGCTCCACTTTTATTTCATTCTTCCACTAAGTAAACTACTAATCAGTAGCTGATTCAAAAAGTTATGACACATTCAATCTTGTTCAATACGCATGTACATCAATGAGATGATGCAGTAATATGAGTCAACTACAGCCAGTTCTAAAGCCAGTAAAACTGAATTCGGTTTTGCCACAAGATTAATAGGTCAGATACTGTACCTTAAATTGAACTGATGATCAACACGAACGTATATGTCTTGCTCAAACTCAACATAAATTGTATGGGCTGAGAGTCCTATATATCCAAAGGAAGTGGACATATTTTTGGCTGTGGATAGCTCCTCTTCTTGATCCAATTGTATGAAGGCAAAATCTAGAACAAAAGAAAACAAGGCAACGCCATATCTCCCATACTACAGCTTCTTTATTCATTTACCCATTACAAAATTTATTGATGCAAAAACAGTTGTACAAAAATACTAAATACATTATGACTTATACTTATCATTAAGAAATAAGTTTGTTTGTTTTTTTATAAATTTCTATCGAAAAAAAAGTGATGAAAACCTGTGAAAAATACAGTTTTTTCTTGGATCGTGTACTAATTTCACCTCCTCCTCCATTATAGGTATGCACATTTCAAAGTAACTCCAAATTCATCATTTTTTTTTTTTGGGGGGGGGGGGTTTCTCCCTTTTAGGACCAAAAAGAAATGTAATTAACAAAATGTATAAACACAGTGGTTGATTTGAAAAAAAAGAAGTGATATTTTACTTAACTTGTATTATTTACTTGACAAGCTTTTTCTGCCAAGATTGAGACACCATCTTAATTAAACATTTGTATTAATAATTGGTATGATTTATATAGCGCCAAATCCACTCTGTGGAGTGCTCTAGGCGCGGAAGGAAGAGAAAGTAAAGGAAATAAAGATCATACAAAATTCAAAATGATGAATAATCAAAAGGAGTTCTCAAGCAAACTAGTTTTTAGACTGTTTTTCAAGGAATCTGATGAAGAACAATGTTTATGGCTGAAGGCAAGTTATTCCATAAGGTTGGAGCAGCATGGCCAAAGGCACGTGTGCCCCATCATGACGCAATGACGCAAATCTCTCGTTTGAAGAGGCTAAACCCCCGTAAATAATGCCAGTGTATATCTTGGCAATCAATGACTTAAAAACCAAAGATATAAAACACCTGTTTCTTGACCCTGGCCTAATCTAAGCATCAGTCATCGCCACAGCGCCACAGGGGGGGGGGGGGGGGGGGCCACCGCGAGAGGAGGAGATTGTTTTGGTTTTGGCATGGGCTATGTAGCTCCATGGTGCGTGTGTGTGTACGTGTGTGTACGTGTGCATTACACATTGTCAGCACCGGCAAATTGGCAATGCTCTCCTACGGGTCAATTTTTTTTCGTTCGAAATGTAAAATGGATGACCATAGAATTTCTCAATAGAATATAAAATTGAAAACTTTAGAAAGGATAGAGAAAATTGAGTTCACTTTCAATGGTCTGCCACAGGCAGATATCCTTATCATGCTCTTACGTAATACGACAGCTGCTGGAGTCATTAAACCCTGGCTTGGCCTCCAGGTTTGTCACGCCTGAGCAGAAAGTTAATTTGCAATGGACGAATACTTCGACTCCCAACTCCCAAATGAAAAATCTTTAGCGAGGTATAGCACCCCATCAGCTTCGTGGAAGTGGGGTCTCGCCTCAAACGAGGGATTGACGGCATGTATTGTAGTGAATCTTGGAATTATAAGAGAACCGGATTAGATAGGCCTACCCATCCGTTAGATCTGCAAATTTCGATTACTTTTTTAGGTCTGAGTGTGTCACGAGCATGGTATCTTAGAAAAGGGCAGCAAGCATAACATTATGATATGCATTTTTTGATGGAGTGAAGTCATTCCATAGTTTCTCTGTTTTTATTCACAAAATTATGTTGTCTTCTATACCATCAAACAAATAAGAAACTTTATACATGTTTCGCACTGGTGTTTTCAATTCTCACTAACCGACAATGCACGCGTAGCTGAAGTTCTCGTCACATGGAAACCATTCTTCCACGCTTGTTTCTACGTCGAATGCTTGACACTCTCCGAGAGATTCCTCAAAGGCACCTGTCCACCAAAGCCCTACAACGATCTGACAACAATTTAAAGTAGTTTAAACCAGATGCCAACATTCCTATAGAGAGTGATACTGTCAAAGTGTCGGAGTATTATAGTTCGCATAAACATAGATCTAATCGCCTAATGAAAATATTTACCTACCAAAAAAAAGAAGCTAATTAAAATGTATATACCATATTCGTAAATAATGATGTATACATAAGGACAAGGATATCCTTTCATGATTGGTAGCTTGAGAGGCTTACTAGAACATTAAGCTTGTTTTACAGTTCCTGTGCAAAATGGTTATCTTATATTATGTTATATTATATAATATATTTTATCATTTTATTTCATTTAGTATTATATTATATCTGACCGTGCACCACAAAACAAACAAAAGGTCGCACACCTTGATTTCACGTGAGGGCTCAAGAAAGGTGAAATGGGTCAACGGGGTCAATCTAGAGTTGTTCATATTTTCTGAAAGAGCTATCCTTCTATATTATTATGCCTTAATTTGGGATCTTAACATGAATGAGAAAGTGTGTTTTCAGCAGTTTTTCTACAACCCTTTTTGGGGGGGAGAGTAGAATGGTCAGGTACGTTTTAGATGCCCCTTTTCATTTCTTGAAATCCCTAACACACTCTTCAATTTCAAGTCTAATAACTTTTGAAAGGCTAATGCTACTGCTTTGAAAGTTGACATTAATCATGGACCGAATGTGTTGATAGAACATGCTTAATTTCAGCATACTCTGATAATCCCTTCACTGTTGTTGCTCCGGTGGTTTGCATCCTGTGTTTTGTCCCTTTCATCGCGCAGCCAGCACAGCTTGGTAAAGATTAAACGCTTGAATAGACTCTGTACTTCAGAGCCTTTTTTCTCGGTTCACACCTTTCCAGAGTGTGTGATTTCTTTCAAGTATTTAGATAGGTGAGAGGAGTCCCTCTGAATTGAGTTATATATCATTTTAAAGCTAAGTGTCTGCTCTTTCAGAATCTGCAAATAATTAAAAATCCATATCTGGCGACTTTTTGTTGGTTCTGTGATGCAGGTTCACATATTATTTTACATTATAGTATATATATATATATATATATATATATATATATATATATATACTATATCATTATTTATTATATTATATTATTATATGGCAGGAATACCATGGCGTCCCAAAGGAGTTCATCTTCAGTCGCAATTCTACCGCCATTCCTCAACAAACAGTCTGCAGACACACTGTCAAACGAGCCCTGTCCTTGATACATGCACCGACCTTCCCCATCCTCACTTTTGTCTTGTGATGTCAATGCAGACAAATTCTTCTCAGAACATATATCTGTGATATTTGATACCAACATAAAGGAAACAAATAAAGAATAAGTTACATCATGAAAAATGTCATTGTTGAATGCCCTCAGCGTTCTGCACATGTTTGATATCATAATAACAGTGCTCTAAAACAAAACTATTTGAAATCTCCATCACGTGATACTGTTTGACTCTAATAGTTGTGAAACATAGAACAGAGAAAAGTAAGCTACTGCATGAACATTAAAGAAGGTTTCGAGCAACTTTACGACATTATAGATATGTGTGAGTCGATGCATAAACATGGTAAAACTCTGTTGAACTAGTCAGGTATTTTAGTCACAAAATAGATGATTAAACCTAAACGTCAACATTATTTCTTTTCGAATAATTATAATAACGACAGAGAGTTTTATACGTCAAAATACTTTACTTCCTTAAAATTTCAACAGTAATATTAGTTTGCAGTTTGCGGTATGTAAGTTTGTTTTATGGAGAAATGAGTTGATTTTGTTGTCACTTTTTTCATGTATTCAGCTAATTATTTGAATTGACAATTCTCTCAAACTAGAAGAAGTCGCACTTCTTGCCAATACCTCCTGTTCTGAAAATCCCACGATGGTGCTCGTTAAAATGTAGTTGTAGTATTCTGGTTGAGCAATTTGTCATGCTGGTAAAACTTCCTCGTTGTTGAGGTCACAAAAAATCATTTACAGGTGAGAACACTGCTTGATTAAAGTTTACTATACCTTTACACTGTTGCCCTTCGAAAAGATAGTATCCATGAGGGCAAGAACAATAGAACGATCCAGCCGTGTTTACGCAATTATGTGAACAGTTCTGCATCATGGGGTCCAGACATTCATTGATGTCTGTAAGTGAAAAAAAAAAAATCCACAATAACAAAAGGATATTGATGGAGGCAAGCCTGCGGATTTTAAGTCTTATTTCAGCACATATTAAAATTGTGATCAATGACGGGCTCATTTACAGGGTACGTTTTTTTCTATAGATCTTTGTACGAATAAAGTCATTAGTTCGTAGCATTATTAGTAAACATTATCGACGCTACAGAAATAATTTCGTTTAAAAGAGGTTATAGTAAAAACTGCCCAAACTGATAAGGCTTTTATGGATAACAATAAATGTGTTTGCTGATGGCACGTGAAACCAGCGTAAAACATCAAAGTGGCAATCGCCATGTGCTATGAAATTATCATTATGCAACGGCACATCAGCTGAAGTGAGCGGACACAATTTTTCCATGTAGGGGTTGAGCGGAGATGGTAGCATCCAAACCTGCTTGGCATAGAGCATGATACGGTGAGGTCTGTGTGCAGTTGTCTGAAGAGATGCCATAGCAAATGTTCGAAGTCAGAAATCCACACTGGTAGTTGGTGAAATTCGTCGACCCGTGAAACAAGTCCTGATCTGCAGGTACATTATCCAGCCAGTACCACCTATGTAATGACATGTATTTCGATCTGTTTATCCCTTTCTTAATGAGTGCAACAATTTCAATGGTGCCTGCAGCGCTATTTTCCGCCCCTCTCTTTCTTTCTTTCTCTCCCTCTCTCTCTCTCTCTTTCTTTAAGAATGCATTGCCTAACACAGTTCCTGCGCGCTCATTCTATTATCTTCTGTGTCGAACTCCGACTTTACATGTCCCAAAATTGCGATAGTTTTTTTTTTTCAAGAATTGTCAGCAAGTATTTGGAAATGATGATTATGTTCATTGTAACCAGTCTTGAAAATGGTTTCCTACCGCAAAGTGACAATGTTTCGATCGCATGATAAAAAAGGAAGTAACTGACAAAATGCCCGTGCACGGCTTGGAGAAATACACTGTTAATAAAATAGAACAAATGTCCATTAAATTCCGCGGCTCTTTCAGGGTCCACAGATTATCAGAACCAAAATAATAATCTTCCGCTTATTAAGTTATTATGACATTGTTTGACGGATATTTATGCAGTTCACATAAAGTCGGATGGTCCACCACCGGAGAACCAAATTATTTTCACTAAAAACTGAATAAATGCGGTTATCCAATATGATTCTCAAACATCGGAGTTCCCCAACTTTCACCGAGAGAAACGATGTGCAACTTAAGGTGCCGTTTCTGCCATCCAACCATAGTGCCGGAAGTGCACAAGTCCTTATCGAAAACATGAGACCAGCTTTACCTTGCACTCTCATTTAAAGCCCAAGTTCTTTGACCATGGTCCAAGGGCAGGAATAGTCTCAAAAAGGAAGTTACAACGCTTGAAGTATAGTTCCTAATTAGGAATGTTTCCAAATAATACTCCTCATGTAGAATAAAGAAGAAGCATTTCATTGTAGATCAATACAAATGGAAAATCATTATGTCACATAACGTGTCAGCTAAGGAAAGGAAACAACTGACACGAGTTCGTACAATTGTTTACAAGATATTATATATATTCATGAAAATATATGTGACCCCTAACAACAACTGGATCATAAGGTCGCTGACAGCTAAGCCGAGAAAATCGAGTTTGAAGTCGCATCATCAAAATTGGTCAAAATAATTGCATTTCTGTTTTTGTCATAATTTTGTAGTCAAATGTTTTGTCTATCATCTGCCGAAATTTTGAAGCTAAATGATCTGAGAAAAAGCAAGAAATCAGCGCTTTTTTGGCCCATGATTTTTCGATTTTCAACGTAACAGAAACGTGTCAGGAGATTTGGATTTAGGGCCGCAGCTAGACTCCGCCCCTAGCAACAAGGGATTGATCTTATTGGTCATTCATGGCAACCTGATTACTGATTGGTCGTGCGTAGACCGCGGGCTTTAAGCTTGGATGAAAATCGCGGATGTCGCTAGAAGCATACCTTCTATTGTCTGGGGGTGAAAACTGTCTCGACTCCGGCCCCTTGATCATGATAGCGTCGGAAGGAAAACTTTGAAGGTGTTTTTCTCGAAACTATGATTTCCACAACCACTTGACATGCCCTAATAAATTCATCGATATCTCCGCAACCGAGTACTTTTATGAGTTGTGCTATATACGGAATTAAAGGAGAAGAGTAAGGGAAGAATGTTATGCCATTTTCAGAAAATTTTCCTGCCCCGACTTTCGGATCCTTTTGTTGTAGCGGGACATATATATGTATATATATATATACAGTGAAAACTTTGAGCAAAGAGCACACATACACACACTATAGCTTCTGACCACACGAGCAAAGAGAATTAAGGGTTTGGGACGAACACCCAACTAGGGCTTTCAATAGCTCAGTCGGTAGAGCACCAGTCTAGTAATCCGGAGGTCTCGGGTTCGAATCCCGATGAAAACCTATTTCTTTGCTCAAAGTTTTCACTGTTTATTATTCGTTTCTGGTCAGTTTTCCCTTCTTTGTTTCAATATATACATATATCGTCGCTGGGGCGACAAGACCTCGTATCTACAAAATGTCAAATGTTCAGGAGAGCCAAAAAACATGGCGGCCAAAGCACTATACCGAATGGGACAGCCATTCCTTTGACGTGCCATGGTGGCTTCATTTTTGGGGTAAGACAACTAGGATTTGGACAGGACATCACTTAACCGATTATTTGACCATAAATGCAAAAAAAAAAAAATCTTTTTCACCAAAATTGCAGATAAAAGTTCTTGTCACCCAGTGACGATATATATTTATATATAATATACTTATCTAACTTTCCCATAGTCGATACAATTCTAAAATCCCTTGCACCCGAGTCTTACCCTTCACTGAATTTCAGACCAATTCTCACTGGATCACGTGTTGTGAGGCTGGTTAACGACAACTCTTTGGCGAACCATTGCTGATTAGAGGTCTTTAGGTACGCCAGGTGACTGCCCGGCAGCGCGGCCTGGCACTCTGCCCCGGGGTCCGCGGCGGCACCGATCAAACGGTAGCATTGATTATTGAAGTGCGTGCTAGCAAAAGGACATTTTCCTGTGGAAAAAGGGAAGATTGTAAAGGAATTAGGAGAGAGGAAGAGGTGGTAACTTGGCTTTGGCGCTGAACAAAATGTGTATGCCATTATTGAACGTAATATCCGTTCAATTTGGCTACAAGTGTGACATCATCATTTCTATTATAGGTTTTCCCGGCCAATTTCGCACTTTTGTCAGTCCATTTGATAAAATGTTCATTCAATTTAGCGAAAATCCTCGTCACTGCACATTCTGTCATTCAAAATTGCAAGTTGGTCGTTCAATTTAGCATTTCGATCGATGAAATTTGCACATGTGCCTTTCGAATTCGTAAAACGGGCATTCAAATTGGTACGTGCTCTTCCGTCATTCAAATTCGCCAATACTGGCCGAAAGGGGTAGTTCAGTCATTCAATTTCGCGTATGGGCAGTCAAATTCCAAACATGTTCATTCAAATTAACGTCATGTTATTTCTTTCTTGACAAGGTGATAACATTTAAACGCGTATTTCTATATGACTTTTTTGTTTCATCCACGCACTGTTAAGCAGTAAAAGTATCATATTTTTGACCCTATATAACTCGAGCTTGTTGTTCTGTAACGCCCCCTTTCTTTCATACGTGTCATTTTAGGCCTACATGTACCAATACTACAGATTAACTTCATCTTCTTATAGTCATGACAGCACAAGTTACATACAGACGTATTCCTCAAGAAGACAGAAAAAGAATTATAGGAACATTTGATGATCATAACCATGACTTCCTAGAACTGGCCGACACACTCGGAATAAAGCGCTCAACAGCCAGATAAGTTGTGGCCACATGATACACTTCGGACTGGAAGACTCACTAAGCACATTGAAGAAAAAACTGTTGGCAAAATCTCTAAAACGAGTACGAAAATATGAAATGTAATGACGCTTGCAAAACAATAACTTTGTTGAAAGAAAAAACTAAGGAAAGAACCAAAGCATAAACATGCGTGCTAAATTGACTGCAAAAGATGTTAAATTGGATGCCCCAAAATGAATTTGAATGAACGAGTGCAGCATGTCCGTGATCACGTGACTATAGCATTCTAAATTGAATGAACGAATAACGAAATGGTGCTTGTTTTACGAATTTCAATTGAAAAAGTGTTAATTAGAATGAGGAGAAAGGCAATTTGAATGCTCCAAAATTAATTTGAATGAAGAGATCATAAAATTGAACTACCGAACATGTCATCTACGCTAAATTTTGCTAAATTGAATGCAGCAATTAGGAATTGGACTGACAAAAGTGCGAAATTGGCCGGGAAAACCTATATTAAGAGGTACTATTGGTTCAGCAGGGTTTGTGTATCAAAGTTGAAAAATTTTCCTCTTGAATGATGTTGAATTGAAAATTTCAGTCTGGGAAACTTTTGACCACACAACCACTATTAATCAATATTCGGAATCTCTAAACTGCAATAACAACAACAACAACAACAATAATAATAATTATTATTATTAGGAGGTAATAACCGTCTTGAGCAATATCTAAATTCAACAAATCATAATAATCTTATCTTACCTTACATTGTATAACCCCCATTGATTTTGATGATGATTTCAAGTAACGCTTAAGTTAGCGTTACAGGGCTTATATGTGACACTGCACCTCAAAACAAACAAAAAGTCGCCAGACATGAATTTTTAGTTAAGACTATATTCTAAAAGAGCAGACTTTAAGCTTTAAAATGATGTATAACTCAAATCAAATGGACTCTCCTAACCTATCTAAATATTAGAAATAAAGCACAAACTCAGGAAAAGTGTGAACTGAGAAAAGAGGCTCTGAAGTACAGTGTCTATTCAAGCGCTTAATCTTTACCAAACCGTGCTGGCTGTGCGATGAATGGGACAAAAAAGAGGAAGTAAACCACCAGAGTAACAACAATGAAGAGATTATCAGATTAAACTGAAAGTAAGCATGCCTCATTAACACATTCTGTCCATAATTAATGCCAACTTTCGAAGCAGTAGCACTATCTTTTCAAAAGTTATTAGAGTTGAAAGTGAAGAGTGTGGACAAGGTTTTTCAGAAATGAAAAAGGGATTCTAAAGACACACCTAATCACACTATTCTAGCAAAAATGTTTGAGATAAACTGCTAAAAAAACACACTTTCCTGCCCGTTTTATGATACCAAATTTCAGCATAATATAAAAGAAGACCCGCTCTTTCAGAAAATATGAAAAAGTCAAGTTCGGCTAGGTTGACCCTTTTCACTTATTTTCAGTCCTCACGCAAAATCAGTGTGTGCGACTTTATGTTCGTTTTGAGGTGCACGGTCACATATGGAAACTTTCACATACCTCGTAGCTTGGACATTTCCGACCCAGGAACAAACAAAAGTAAAATGACATACACTGCGTATCAAACTGCATCCATGCTTCCAAACTTCGACGAGAGATAGACCCAAGGTTTGTTTGGCCAGGGAGGTGGAAAGAATGCACCCCAAAACTAAAACCCAGTTCAACGGCATAAATGGCGCAAAAGAGGACTATATATAGTGATTCTTTGTGTTCTATGCGAAAGACGTATGTATACAGCATATATGCTATTTTCTGCTCTCCCTCTTTCTCTCTCTTTCTCTCTCTCTCTCTCTGTCTGTTAATGTAATAAAAAAGTGCAAAATTACATTCATAGAACCTTTCCCCATTGGAAAGAAACATTGTCTGAACTGCTGATGCCATCATGCGCCCATCTTACCGACTTCATAGTGTCCTCCGAATGCGAACGACACACGACTTGCTGGCCAGCTGTTAGTTCGGAATGGTATAATTCTCACAGAAGTCGTCGTGAATTGAGGTAAATGTATTGTTGAGGTCGTGAGTGGTCGTTTCGGCTTAAAGAAAAAAATGAAATAAAATAAAATCGATTAAAACATGGCCATGATATCATGATGGTTCAAAAGTAGAGTGATACCAAATAAAAACAAATATTCAACATACAATATAAGGCCACAACATTGCATGTGATGACATACACTCCATCTGATATCAGCGACCAATGTAGAGACCATTTCATTAGGGGCAGGGTTTTAGGTGTTTGACGACACCGTAACAACAAGAGTATCGGGGGGTTTATACGAAAAGTTTACAACATTATCTCTCAACTCTTATTTCTTTCCCTTTTTTTTAGTTTGATTGTTGTATATGTTGTTTTATTTTTCTATGCGGTGTTAAGTAGAAGATGGCTTTGAGAAATAATGGTGAGGAATGTCATTATCCATTGTCTTAAATGAAAAAAACAAAAATCGTTTCGAAATCTTTCCTTTCCCTCCTTCGGAAAATGCGAAAACTTACCCAAGAGACTGCAGATGACAGAGTGATGAAGTCATTGGCTGCTACAGCCGTCACAGGCCGATACGCGATTTTAAAAGTGTACGACTTCTTGGTAATTTCGTAAAATGTGTCTATTGGATACTCTGGTGTACCCGACAAAGCATAAAGGGTATGGATGAGAGCAAGCTGAGAGAAGCTGACTTGTATCCATTGTTCATGGGACGTGTCTTTGACAGAAGAAAAAAAAAGATAAGAAATTAAATGAGATTTTTCTTTTACATAAAGGTGACAACAGCATTTGATGTAAAGATAGTACGGACTACTGACCCATATGCAAAAGGCAAAAGAAGACAGACATTCATGTAAAACACAAAAACTTTACTCATTAACTTGTGGATTTAATGTCTTCATTTTGCCATTCTGATGATGTATTTTAACAATTAATGATGTAGCGTTTGGCAAATTGCATTAAGTGATCTCTGAGCTTTCTTGCGCATTATGCATTATATTCTGAAGCCTTTACGGCGAAGTTGCAGAACTTTCAAGCACGGCTTTATATCCTTGTATCCATAAATTACATCATACAACTAACAGCACATAATTACTAATTTCAGAAGAATTTCGAAATTAAAGAAGAGTCAAAAAGATCAATTTTTACCCAAAAGAAGAGGAAAGAAGCATCCCGTAGCGTTTCCAGCTCCAATCGTGCCAATGCGAGACAGCGAAAGTGTCTCTTCATCACAGCCGCTGCAAATCGGACCTTCAACAGAAAACTCTAGACGCTGGAATGCATGGTGTGAGGTCTCTGCAATTCGATAAGTGGAACGTCATTTTTTTTTTTTTTTTTTGGCAAACAAATTCAGAAATGAATGAAATTGATACATGCATCTACAAAGTAAAAATTTCAATAAAGTCATGTGCTGTAAGGGCTATCTTGTTTTGTGTTTCTTCTATGAATACGAATATCCGAGCAATATTCCAAGAAATAATACAATGAAACCACAAAAAAATGGATGCAGCCGAAATCATAAAGCATTGTGATATTGTGACGTATTGTGAAGTTTAGGTGTGCAACATGATGCATTGATATATTAACCAGTGACCTGATAACCACACTTTTCATGGAGTGTCCGCCATTGATCGGAAAGAAACATCTTTAATGTCGTAATTAAGACACAGGATACAACTTTGATAGTCATCTGCATGATGCAATAAAATGTGCTAAGTAGTATCCTGAGAGAATTACAGTAACTGAACGAATAGGATGAACTACACTGCAAAGCAGTTTCAGTGGATATCGGGGAAAATAATATCGTTGTTCTTTATGATGTTTGTTTTTATTGTTGTTGCTGCTGCTGTTGCTGTTGCTGTTGTTGTTCTTTTAACCGCACATCGCAAAAGATGTCTGGCCAGACCTTACAGGAAACGCATGACGAAGACTTCGAAGTTCGGGGAAAATGTTTATTAAGCCTTGCTGTAACAAACTAAGACTTTTGAATGTGAAGTGCGGCATACCCAACGGACATCCAAACGTTTGAAGCTTGACACATTCTTGAGATGTTATCCATGCAGTGGGAAACACCTTCAGTGACCTGACACCTGTAAGCGGCTGCTCGAAGACGTGCATAGCCCATGAAGTGTTGCGATAGTCCAAATCGATCTCGGAAAGTTAAGTGGCAGAGAAACAATGTACATTTTCTTGGCTAACAATATTCCATTTACTTGTAATTTTTGTTCGTTTGTTCTAAAAAGTTAATAGGGGACGGCACTTTTGTTTTGCAAGGTTGTTGGAAAATATTTGCCTTTTTTAAGACGTGTGGATAATTTTGCACATCTCTCGGAGGCACTGCATTAGAACTCATTTCTCACAAGACAAGTACCCTTATATCAGTGAAGTGCATCATTGAAATCATCAAAATAATTAACAGCTTAATTAACCCCAAATACCTTTTTCGTTTTAGTGGGTAAATGCTGACTGGGCTTTGGAAGTTCGAAGCAAATATATGTTCATATTCGGGGTAATTCAAACATGATAATAGAAAGCTTATATCAAATATATACCTAATTGAATACAGGCAAGAGTGGTATTGATGCAGAACTAATTCAAACATTGTTTTGTTTTTCTTTTTCTTTTTCTTTGCTTTGTTTTTTTTTAACAATCCAAGCAGCTCAGATGTCAGATGCTTCTATCATGAGAAAGGCATGATATAAACGGATTTTAACCACGAGAAATTTCGTTAGAAAATAGGTATACACATGCATAACGCATGGATAGGATTTTAATGTGAAAGGTGGAAGGCCTTTTTTTCACCACAACGACTGGGGACCACACATCTCTATAGTATGACATGTGGAGACTAGGATATGATTCTTCTGAATGAGACTTACAACTATCCCATGATCAGAGCCTTCATACTGAAGGCGAAATGACTTGACACCATCTCTTTCCAGGCACTTTCTTGATATAATCCGAGTTAGGGTGACGAGACTTGAGTATGTGATCTGTACACCGGCAAGGAAGCATTTATTAAAAAAAAAAAAAAAAAAAAAAAAAAAAAAAAAACTTGCAATTTTATGGTATATGGCATAAGTGAAGAGTTTGTTCGCAAAATCCGATAAGTCCATTTTTGAAGATTTTGAAGTACGGTCTATGTCATACAGTACAAAATAATACCTTTTAAATGATATACTAGTCAATACATATAAAGGTACATTTTTGAAGTTATGGTCAAAAGAAGCAAAACATTTCTTATCATTCTCTTTACTTTTCTTGACCTTTAATCGCAAATATCTCCGTTTGGCAAATGTGGACTTATCGGTTTTTGCAAACAAACTCTTCAAGCATAATATGAAGTGTAGAGAGAGTGAGAGACAGCACAATAGGCCCTATAGACATGACAGAGGCACTTAACACAAAGACTAGACATGATTTCAAAGCAACCTACAGATTTCATCCTCTCTTGGTTACTAGGTACTTTATATGCCTAGTTTTTTTTTTCCGTGCACTCGATTTTTTTCTTACGTTTATGTGGCACAAACAGTTAACATGGTTTTTGGCCAGTGCGCTATGTTACTTTCATGCTGTCCTTCATTCCAAAAGACATTTCATTCTTTATATGTTCATTTTTATTGATAAAAATGATGTATGAGACAGAAAATTCAAGTTTAAGTTCCAATTTATTTCCATTTCTTGATCAATACATCTCAATTTCTTCAGTAACAGAGAAATGTAATCAAGGCAGTGTAAAATGAACAGAGTTAACAACAATAACAGAGTAACTAAAAGTAGCAACGAGAAATAAAACGCAGGACAATTTCTCATACAGCACCGCTTCTCTTTATCAGAGCACTGCATTATCCATTTACCATTCATCAAAATACAGTTAGATCTTTTGTTTAAAAAAGAAAAACAATACTTGGATGTTACTAACAAAAAAGCCCAGAAACAAGAATGCTTTAAAGATGCCATATTAAGGGGTAAAACGTAAGAAAAAAAAATCGCTGAAAATCACAAAGTTTACATTTTACTTCTAATACTAACACAAACATCATACAAATTATTGGGTTTTTTTGTATTGCAAGTTTGCCTCGTGCACGTATCCTTTTGAAATGGAAATTTTAAGACATGATTGTCATATACGTTTATAACGTGCTCATCGCAGACACAAGCAACAATGCTCTTTAGGAAAGTTGAAAAATTTCAATTACATTGAGTTTTTTTTTAATCTATTATTTTTAGAAATGTTTAGAAATGTATTTGGTCTCCACAAGTCTCACCTGAATGTAAGTTGATGCATTTCCTTGTTGATATTGATATTCCTGTAGCCTTATTCTCCAGTTAATGAATATCTCGTATGACCTTAATGCTGTATTCGTCAACGGATAATCGCAGGCTGAAAATGAAAATCCAGACAGCGGGTTATTATTTCAAAAGGATGCTAAGATATTTGATCACTGTTTATTGTGTCACAATTCGATACAAATCATTTGAAAGACTGCAACTACGAGTAAAAGATTAAAGTATTATACAAGTTTATAAACATATATAAAAACATTCCTACTTTATATGCATACACACACGCATACACAGTTGTACGCGTAGACCCACCCACACAGATATTTACATAAACAAACACACACACATGTATACATAATATTATTATGTATACATGTGTGTGTGTTTGTGTGTGAGTGTTGAGTATAGAAATTATCAAATGCATGTACTAAGCAAAGCTTTATAGATAAGATGCATTCAGTAAGAAATTGAGGAAAATGGTGCAGTATATTAAAAAAAAAATTAATGTGAAAGCCGAAAGAAATGGCTTCTTAGCCTATTGAAAATGCTAAACAGAAATATTAATGTCACAACGACATTACAAAATGTTGAAAGACATCCACAAATTTTCATTTTTTTTTTCCAGCTTTCACCTCATTCCCAAGGCAATGGTAATCTTAAGAGTATTTTACATTTGAATAATCAATGCGTCTTATATTTTCAAACCCAAAAAAGGGTATATTATATTGTTGAAACTAAAACATAACATCAAAATCTCCTTTCAATAAAACAAAAAATGACAAGGAAAAAAATCAGTATTCTCTATTTTTCATCAACATTACCACTGTCAATGTAGAGATACACTTTCAGAAGAAAACAAATAGAATACATGTATATGACTGTAATTGCGATGGAGCCTTAGCAGTGTTTACGCATGACCTTAATTCACAGTGCGTGGTGTTGGAACAACAATCGGGATGAGTGTATAAAATATATGAACATAAATACATCTATTTCGGTATTTCGGTAAAGATCTAATATAGCAAGCCATTATAAAAGTACTCATTTTAATTTGGGATTGTGGTGGGTAAAAATGAAAAAATATTGATCAAGCTCCATCCCTGTTACCACATGGCGCCTACCATACAAGCTGCTTCCCAGTATTTCGAGGCGTAGAGCGCTTTGAGATTCTTGCGTAGGCCTAATCCGAAGGCGATCCGTCGTGACCGCTGCAGGAAAGTAAACGATCCTTGCACAATAATAATTTGTGTTCCCTGTGAATACCTGAAGTATCGAAAGAAGAAAATGGAAATGCACGCATACACACCAACACACAAAACAAACATAACGTGAAATGAATGATACAACAACGTTTGATACGTAATATCAATAATGGGTCATAATAATGTATAGTCAGTGATTCTTTTAGGGTTTTAGAGTTCGGCACCTTGAAAAACGAAGCCAAAAAAAAAAATGTCAGTGTTGAATCTGTCTCTCAGGGAGTGATCGGTTCAAGAAAAACAAATGATATTAATCAATACAGAAATCATGCATCTTTCAGAAACTGCCAATGAAAACTGATAACTTAACGTTCGTATTTCATTTGTAAAAGCGATAGATAACATGTTCGTTTGATTGAAAAAAAATAAAACCAATCATTTAGTTCGTCTACGGTTATATGTTCAATCTAAGGTAAAATTGATTGAGGCAAACACGCAGTGCTGCATAATTTCTATATGTTCCACTGAGCTTTTACACCACACGCAAAAGGCACGTTTATGTACGCAAACGTGCACATATAGAAGGGAACCATCAACTTCAGCTATAGGGCAATGTAATACACCAAACTTACCTTCGGTGTCGTAAATGGTTGGTGGACATCCAACAAGTACACAAATATATCACCAATTCCGTACTCTACTTCAAAGGACTTCACCCAGTAGCGGTCGTCTGCGCCGCCACCCTGCATAATTAGACCGATCACGTTCATCATATCTTGTAGATTTATCTTAGAGAAGGTAAAGAAACAACAAAACGAAACAAGTTATGATTATTGTGAAATAAGGAATGAGTTTGCATGTAAACAGAAGAGTTATATCTTTTTCTATATGTGATCGTAAACTTTTATTTATCAAATATTTTTTTTTTTATTCAAGCTCCATATTCCACATCCCATATTCAGGCTTCATATTCCATTTGATTTCGGAGTAAAATATGTATGACACAACATTCAATTTTAGACATAATTTCACAAATGTATAAGGACATGTAATAAAATGATGTGTAAATATGAGGAACCTACTAAAAAGCGATGCTTGTAGGATGTAGGTTCCAAAGAAACAATATAAGCGTTTAGTACAACATGCTAATGTCGAAAGATGACGAACCACAAGCGAAAATCGGTATGTCGAGATAATAATAAACTCTACAGAATGTACGAAATAGTTTATGATGTTCAAGGTAAAACTCAGGGATTCAATGCTCCACAAAATTGCACTATTGGTCAAAGAAATGTGGTCAAATGAAGTCAAATGAAGACACCCGAGCGAGGCATCATTGAGAATAAGAACAGATATATCAAAATGGTCACAGCAAGTAACTATACATAAGATTTTTAAAAATTGGCTTTTAGATTTTGCTTAAAGGAACTTAGAGAACTTGATTGCAGCCGAACAGAATCTAACTCATTCCAGAAAGAAGGACCGGTAGAAGTAATTGTCTTAAGGGCTAGAACTGTACGAACGGGGGGAAAGTGATATAATCCACTTTGTCATGTAGGGTAATTATGAATTTCACTGTTTTTAACAAACATTGAGGAAAATAAACTAGGAAGATCGCCAATGCTCAACTTATACATAAAAATTCCAACGTGATACAAATACAAATCAGAAACTTGTAGTAATTTACTGGAAACAAACAATTCATCTGTATGATCCAAAAAATGTGCACGATTCGTAATCCGCAAGGCCTTTTTCTGAATCAAAAATAACGAATCGATTTTAGTCTTAGAGCAATTACCCCAGGCCAATATTCCGTTATTTAAGTAAGGTAATAATAGAGTTGAATAGAGGGAATGCAATATTAATAGATAACAAAAAAAAACCTTTCTGGAACATCTTTATTATCTTTCTGCATCTGATTTTTAGGTTATCAGACAGATTAACCTTGTGATAATGTCCTTTGATAACACTTCATTTGGAATTGTATTGCATTTGGTTTGATTGCAATGTGGAATCAAATAACGTTTAAAGGACAGTTAAAAGTTAATCATAAAAACAGGAGAAAAAATGATACGCACAATATAGGGGAGACCCAGGAGACTTGAGTCACAAGGAGAGTTGATCCACCCCCTAAATCTCACACTTGCACTTTAGATAAAAAGTTAAAACTCCCTCTGCTGGTAGTGTATAATATAACTTTCTTTCCAGTTAAGTCAGGAAGATCCATGGTACCTCATGGGAGATTTTGTGAAAGAAAAACCAAATATCGCGCTGAAAAGTGGATTTGAGAGTTAGAGGTAAGACCCTTCTTATTATTCATATACTAGCAGTTACTTTGGTCGCAATATGGGCAACGCGTAGCCTCTGCATTGTTGATTATTTCTGATGTTTTTGGTTAAATATGATGCAACTGCTCTAGTGGTAGTTAAGTCACATGCAAAAATGGCCGACCTTTGGAGAGTTGAGCCACTCATCATGAGGAGACATGATCCATGGCTCAACTCTCCTTTTACCATTATCTTATTTATACAAATTTTTACTTTTCTTTCAGACAATGCCACAAATAATTATACAAAAGGACATCAGACCGTGGGAGTGATCCAGGATCGCTCCAGCGAGGAGCAAAACTAGTCGAAGAGTTGAACAGTGTTCGAGCTGCCGCTCGAGCATTTGGTGTAGATCGAATGACACTCAAGAGATACATGGATAAACAGAAAAATTACCGTTTTTGTATAGGGTTCTTTATACATTCTAGAACCCTATACAAAAAGGGTCTATAAAGAATCTTAAATACGGGACAAGAAGAGGTTCTAATCAGCACATTTTTTTTGTAAGAGTGAAGGACACCATCATTTGTTGTGTCATTATTGTTAAAGTTGTGTGGTTGACACTGCAATCATGGTATTCTGCATTTCGTTGAATCTAACAAATCATTTGTCGAGGTCATTTTGTTATTTTGTATTGTTTTGCCAGGTAGATGGAAGAGTCACTGGTTGGCATTATGTTGTTCATGGGACTACATTTTTTGAGCAGATATTGTTAACAATATGATATCATCGTCTGAAATTTGAAAGGATGTGACTGGAAAAGATGTGACTGTATTGAGGCAATTCTGGAAAGTTTTGTGGCCCCTTGTTGTCTTTAGACGATGAATGAAACCCCATGGAAATTGAAATTCACAACAAAGAGGATGATACATAAATATCAATAGCATAGCCTGAATCTGACGTGAGCTAAATGAAACAAAATGTCATGTTAATTTCCACGCACTACAATCTTTATCTCCTGTTCAAGGTTGCATATCTGTTTGAGCGAGCTCTGAAAAGCATTGTAAGATCTAAGTAAGGGTTATATCAGTTGTGTTTTAATGTTGTTTTAAAGTTTTAATTAAGCTGCCAATGGTTTTTCGCTTACTCAGTTATTGTCTTCATGAGTAATGATTTCTCAAAGAAGTTATTGTGTTTTAAAGGGTGACACGACATATGCTCCGCCAACAATTATTGCTCTGACATTAATATCTCTCCGAAGAGAGAGTGAGCCTCGTGGGTATGATTGAGTTTTTGGGTCAGAGCAGGGTAAGGATTTGGATTAGGGTTAGGGTTAGGGTAGGGGTAAGGGCTTGTGTAAGCTTCAACATTAGCAATTCGTGCCAGAGCATTTGTCGCCGGAGCATATGTCATGGAAGTGTTTTAAAGTTATTGATTGTCGGCCCCAGGTAGCCAACTCTAAGTCAGAACATTTCGATGACATCATCAATTTGTCTACAACTTGGAAAGCCTATCTTGAAGTTCTTTCTATCTGAAAAAAAAATCAATAGTTCTCTGTTATAGTCATTGTATTTCAATTTACAAAATAGTGATATTCGATAAGAACAGCACATTAAATGTCTTTATGCGGGCCCATCCTAACGAGATATAATACGACTTTCCCACTCCCTAGTACAGTGTGGCACAACTCTCCCATGGGTGGCTCAACTCTCATTGCGGGTATGCTCAACTCTCCTCGTCCTACAGGAGACTTGTGCCATTTGACATCTTTTTTTGAACGGGCTCTTATTCTGAAATGCAATCACCTTCCGTGTAATTAACAAAACGGGATTATAACATATGACCTTAACTTCCAATCATAAGAAAGTCTTCAGCCCAAAATACAATTAGGGGGAAATATGACAAATTATGTAAAAAGTGGCTCAACTCTCCTGGGTCTCCCCTAACCGAACAGTCACTGTGAAAATTTGATCCGAATGGGATTGTTTGGAAAGTTCTCTAATTCGATTAACTCTAATCGGATTTTTCTCACGATTTGACTGTTGTGTTCATTTCTTCTTCTTCTTCTGCTTTCATTCAAGCTACCATTTAGCTTTTCCGAAAATGATTCTTACTCCCTGATTCTCACATGTGATTCTTTAATAAACCTTTGTGTGTCAAGACATGACTCCTTCTTGATTCATTTTAATGTTATGATTGATAGAATTATTACTATTTCGATATTGATCAAACTTAATATCACCAAGAATTACGGTAGAAATGCAATTTGTTCGCTTGAAGGGAAATCCTGCCCTATCTATAATCGTGAGGATGGTGACAGCACACTCCTACCTGTAAGTATGGGTCTTGATCGCTGGGATCCGGCATCCATGCCGACGCTCCATAGAGTCTGGCGTTATGCGGGGCGTGGTCATAGTCTAACATGCTACTGGCCAGGATTTCTTCGTCAGCAATCCAATTCGCCTCCATGCCAAGCGGGAAAACATGACTCAAAAGTTCAATATCCAGATCTGAAAACATCAAAGTACAGGGATAACTAACACAATCTTTGTCTGAACATTGCGTGTCATATATTATACAAACTCAAATACCAACGATAGCGCGAAGGTAACAGATAATGTGACTGAAAATGACTTAACTTTTACTTTTTCATGCTGTAGTGTTAGACGAAGTCATTGGGTCGATATACATTATTATACAACAGGACTGATTTCGAATGATGTCTTCATCTAAAACACAATCAAGTCACTGCAAATGAGGAAAACGAATGTCTCCATCTGATACACAATCAAGTCACTGCAAACGATTAAAACGATGTGGGCAAATTCTGTCTTGCCAATTCCTGATGGAAGATTTTGATGTTCAAACAATAGGATTCTGTCATGAGTTTGTGGAACAACAATTTATTCCATGATCATTTGCCTGGCATTGTATAAATCAAACGCCACTGTACCATTTACACAATAAAGAGTTTAATCAATCGTATCAAATTACGCTTTCGTGTCGCAGACTTACTTCCTAGATGTTGTTCTAACACGTTACACTCATAGCAAGCCCTATATATCAGATATTGAAATTTCATAACATTGACATAGTATAAGATTACAATAATATAATTAATTCTTTTTTTTTCAGAATGATTTAGCTAATGCCCTCAATTACGACAACCAGCAACAGGTATAGGTACATGTATATTCGTGCAGATGCTGAGTTTATAGGGCTTATGTATAGAACAAATATTCTACTATTGAGTAATATTTTATTGGTTTGAGTATAGCTATTTCTTACCTGATAATATAATTATATGATATTCAAGTTTTTTGTTGTTGTTTTTTTGGTGTTCTATTGGACAAAGGATACAATGTGAAACGGAATTTAGACACTTTCTTAAACTTACCTTCGAAGCTGTCTTCTTCTATGCACTCTGAAAGGGCAAAGAATCAGTATATGTTAGATTTTTTTTTTGATTGATGGAGATGAAAGTAATGACGAAACAGTCAAGCATACACTCACCCTAAACAATAATCGTTAATGGTTATGTTTTGGGTTTTTTTTTCTTTTGAAACACTTGACGTGTAAACCAGTTTCATGTTTGTTTGTTTTATTTAAAAAGTTATAAAATTCAATTCATTCAATTCCGCGTATAATGTCAGAAGTCCATCTTCTTTAATCATAATTATGCTCTATATGTTTCTATAACATTGTGGACATTCTGTTTGTTTTGTTTGCCAATCACATTTGATTTGCTGCACTTACCTGCTACATAGTTCATTACAAAGTCCACTGAGCCGATTTTGGTTTCGGAGAAAAACACTTCCATCCATATGCTACTATGGTGTACCGAAATCGTCCAGGGATAAGATCCGTAGACCATGATAGTCTGTTGTGGTTGAGACGAAGAATAGTCGTAGCCTCTGCTGATACTTATCCTCATGAATAATGTGCTATTGCCTTCAAAATACAAAGCAAAGCGGCTGGCCATTGGAAGAAGGAGATGGTAAGAGCATTCCTGCCACGGTGGAACATCGAAGTCAGGTAGTCGCAGGGTACCTGTCATTCTTGACTGAACGTAGTCCGCTGAGTTATTACCATTCTCTGCGGGTGAGAAAACAAACAAACAAACAAGTAGAGACGAAAACGAAATAGCAAATTACTAATAAAGAGCAAGCAGCCGTTATCAAAACAACAACGAGAATGACCTCATGAATGATATTCCCCTCTCTCTCTCTTTTTCTCTTTCAATATGTGACCTTGCATCACATAACTAACAAAAAGTCGCAATCGCTGAGTTTGTGTGGGGACTGAAAATAGGTGAAATGAGTCAACCTTGTCAATCTTGAGTTTTTCATAACTTACTTTATGAAGAGCAATTATTCTTCTATAGTATTGTAAAGTTTTGGGATCATGAGCCGAATGGGAAAGTGTGTTTTTACACTTATTCTTAAACACTCTGTCTTTTGTAGAAAAATGTGAGCAGGTGTATCATAGAGCCCATTTTCATTTCTTAAAAACCCTTTTCACACTCCTCACTTCAATATCTTTATAATAGATAAAGTAACTGCTTTGGAAGTTTATTTTAGTCATAGATAGACGATGTCCAAAACAATTCAATTATTTTTTTTCTTTTTTTCGACAATATTAATAACATGATAATACATGTAACTTTCTTCAGGAATTGAACATGTTAACAAAGCGATATGTATTTAACAGAGTAAACAATGATTGTAAACTTACAGTAAAGATACATCATAATGGGTCTGAAGGAAAATGAAATAAAGAGAAATATCTATTTATGCACTTTGCAAAAAACGGAGGGAACCACTGAAAACACAAATGCGTGTAAAGTGTGGGCCCCCTGGGAAAGAAAAAAAACGGAAATATTGGTAAAAATGGGCATCTAAACAACAACAAAAAGGTTTGGAACAAAAAAAAAATGTTGGGAAGAATAGGGGGGGAAGAGTAGGAAGCCGACAAAGAGTGTTTTTAGAGAATGGTCAATTCCAATCTGATAGCTTCTTCACTGTTGTTGCTATAAAGTTTTACACACTGTTTGTTTGTTTGTTTGATGTTTGTTTGTTTGTTTGTTTTTGTTTTGTTTGGGTTTTTGGTTCCATTCATTGCACGGAGCGCGACGAGGTAGAAGATTAACTCTCTATGTGCCATGGTGTACACCTCCTGTGCAGCATTATTCTGAGAGAGCAATGTAGTTGTACTTTAGGAAAATACCTGTCTTTTCAAATCTATGTAACTTCTGATTGATATTAATTTGTATGTTACGGATGGCGATTTTTTACTGCAGTATACTTTCCTTTAATCGACAATCGACAACAATCCTATGTAAGTTTTGTTTTCCTCTCTCGGAGGAAAAATCTTCAAACTTCTGTGTTTCTTTGTTATTTTCTGTTATTACTTATCTTCTCTTCTTTATATCTTGTGCTTTATCTGTAACCCTCCCCTTCCCCATTTTACTGCAGTTGGCCAAGACCTTTTCCCTGTGTACTCGATACCTTGACTGCCCCGACAGATTGCCTCTGGTTCGATGTCGGGGTACAAGCAGTGTGCCGATGTCGACTCAGTGTATGCTGGCATTGCGCAGATGGATGGTGCTGGACACGCATCTGCTAGACAGGGATCTGAAATGAGCATGGTTTTCGTTATCAGCTTCATTGTGTCTAAACACTGTATAATCCTCTCTCACTCTCTCTCTCTCTCTCTCTCTCTCTCTTTGTCTCTCTTCGTATTTACTTGTATTCGTCTTGTTACTAATTTAACTTTCTTGGGTTGGTGGTTGGATAAAGCAAAAGCTTGTAGAACGTTGTGTAGAACTAGGGCATGCTCGATGCATTGATGCTTACGGATAAGATGATAAAACCACTGTTTACACATGGTTTATGACAATCAGATCGCAATTAGTGGTTAATATTCCCTACGTGGTTATCGTTTGTTTTCTTTCTTTTGGGGGGCTTAAGTTTGTTTGTGTTTGTGTTTTCTTTTATTTCTGGAGTTTTTAAAGCAGTTTGCCTATTTCTTTTAATTCAGCAGTTAGTCAACTTTTTTCAAAGAAAATGCAAACTATAAAATCCAAATTTTTATTGTCTTTTATTTCACAAAATGTGTTTCAGTTCTTCCTTTAAAAGTTTATTTCATCAATGTTGTTTTTTCCCTTCCACAGAGTGTTCTATTTATACACTTATTCAGAAAGTGACATTATTTCTCAAAAATGTGTTTCAGTTCTTCCTTTAAAAGTTAATTTCATCATTGTTGCTTTTCCCTTCCAAAGAGTGTTTTATTTCTACACATATTCAGAAAGTGACATTTACAAATAATTTCTTAAATACAAAACAGAATAATAATTCAGTTATCGACAAACAGTGGCCTACTGCGCTTGTACATATAATAACAAAATGTCTTTAAAGGACAAGTTCACCTTCATAAACATAAGGATTGAGAGAATGCAGCTACATTAGTAAAACGCATCAGTGAAAGTTTGAGGAAAACTGGACAATCAAAGCAAAAGTTATGAATTTCTAAAATTTTTGTGTTGGAATCGCTGGATGAGGAGACTACTACAGCTTGTGAGTAATTGCGTACAACAGTACAAAGAAAATGTAAAGAAAATTCAACATATTTTCACTTTTTTCGCATAATAAAAGAGCACTTGACTTGCCTCTTTCTAAAGGCAGGGGGAATAATAATACCCATAACATATGTCGGTAACGAGTCAAGGGAATGTGTACTTTTTTTTTTCAAAAGATGAAATTTTGTGAAATTCTCTTTATATTTTCCTTATATTGTTGTACGCATGTGACATCTAAGTCATTCATACATTGCAGTAGTCTTCTCATCCAGCGGTTACTGCACAAAAAACTTCAAAAATTCATAACTTTTGAACGGATTGTCCGACTTTCCTCAAACTTTCAATGATGTGTTATACTAATATTGCTACATTCTCTCAATCCTTATGTTTATGAAGGTGAACCTGTCCTTTAACTTTTTTACAACATATTATAATTCATATTATTCTTTTTTTATTGGCAGAAACAGCCCCGAAAACACTTTGAATATAATGTAATATTAATTAAATATTCAAAGACACTTAATAAACAAAGCCCATTTTTTCACAAAATTCCTTTCTCTACAATTCATTTGACTTATATATTTTTCCATCTCAAAATTACATTTTATCTTAGATATTATTATGTTCGAATGACGGAACGTTTTTTTTTTTAATTTCGCTGAAAAAAAAAAGAGCTCTTCTTATAAGAATCGTCATACAGTTTAATGCACTGTTGTTAAGACCATAAAATCCGAATAACTTATGTTGGTTTGTAAATAGAATTTGTTTGTCTATCTTCAGGAGTAACCATCGCTCAAACTTATTCCATATATTATTTGAATAAGGACATGTACAGAATAATTATATGCATTATGGTTTCCTCATTATCATTACAAAACGTACACTTTTTATCTGTTACAAGACCACATTTCAAAAGAGTGTCTTTCATATATAATATTCTGTTGAGAATCTTATATTGAAACCACCTCATATAAATATCAATAGTTGATTGAAAAGGCATTAAACAGTATAAAGACCATGTTTCATCATCAAGATCCAACATACTACTCCACTTCACAAAACTGTTACAACGTTTTGAGGTGTGTCTTAACAACGTTTGATAAATATCAGAACAACCTTTCTTATGTTTTAATATTACATTTAAACCATGAGGAATAACAGGTTCTGTCATCTTCGACATGCAGATTTTGGCAAATGATTAAATAGAAGTATACAATCCACCGTAGTGAAGAAAGTTAGTTTGTATACCAAACTTCCTCTGAAATTCAAAATATGAAAAAAAAAATCCATCATTATCTAAGGGAAAACGTACACCTTTTTCACACCAAAACTTAAAATATACAGTGTTGTTATTCATTTAATCAAAGGATTATTCCAAAGAGCTTGGCTTGCCAAATTTTCATGCGTATTAATTTGTAAAAATTCTGAAAAAGCCAGAAGTACCTCTTTCCAAAAATCATTAAGCATTACATTAGCAAGTTTTTTTTTTTGTGTGTAGTGTAATGACCCCATATATAAATGAAACGATACTGGTTGAGGCAAGAAAGGACGGAACATGTGGAACGTGTAATTTTGGGTCTGCGGATCACAAATGAACCTTCTGATCCAGGATATTTTAAGAGATTTAGCATGCATAAATTTGATATCAATCATTTTAATACCACCATGACAATATAACTGGTACAATTGATTTCTATTTATTTCATCGGGTTTATTTTCCTATAAAAACGACAAAAATAACGATTTATATCTGTCAATGTTTTAAAATTTGTTTCAGGAAGTGATAACACCAAATAATTTAATTTTCACATCAATAATGATTTAACTACAGTAACTCTTCTTAAAACAGTAAGTGATCGTTTAGAACAGGGGGTCATTGTATTTGTAATATTGTTCATTTTTCACGGTAATTTTGTTCAACCATTTCATGTAATTTAACTGAAAATTCTATTCCCATGTACGTAAAGTACCTACCCTGAACAATCCAGTCAAATTACAATCTTTCAATAATTTAGTTCTGCAGTTCCGATTCTTTCATATCCAAATCATTTTAGTCTTTCTGGGGTTAATTCGTAAATTCGATATATTAGCAAAACTAACAAAAATCTCAAGAGCATCTTTTAGATCTTGATCTGATCCGTTGAGTGTCAAAAGTGTGTCATCTGCGTATTGTAATACTTTCATTTTTTTTTCATCAATTTGCAACCCAACTACAGAATTTGTGTGCCTAATCATAATTCCAAGAATTTCACTGACCAACAGAAAAAGTTAGGGTGATAAGGGATCCCCTTGCCAACAGCCCTGTTCTATTTTGAATCTATCTGTAAAATAACCGTTCACTTAAACACTATAGCATTGTTATAAAAACAAATGGACCCATTTTTTTTTCATTTTTCTTTCATCAATGTTGATTGCATTGTAGGCCCTACCGATTTTGTGTAATCATGTGTACTCAAATGTCTCATCGGAATTGCGTTCTTGATGGAAAATAATAAGATGAAACAAGAAAGAAAACAAATGATTGCATCATATTCCAAATAAAATCAAGAATGTCAACGACTCATGTGTCCCGATGATAAATATGATAGATAAGGAAGTATATGAGATGAAAGCAAACTAGTTTCATTCCTTTACCTGTAGGAAAGCACCGAATTCCGTAGATAATGCTTGCCTCATCACAGTTTGGTGCGTCCATTCCGAGATCTTCAGGATCAAAATACCAGCATCCCGCCAGTGAATTTCCGGCTGAGTAACAGCGGATGTCGACGGGCAGAAAAGTGTCAGCGAAGTGCTCGGTGATTGACATTTGTATGTACTCCCAGTGATGAGTGTCATAGATTGCATTGCATACGGTGTCGGCGATCCCATGTCTAGAGTAATTTCTTATGCATGCGCTGGCCCATGACCCATCGTAGAAGACCTCCACCACGCCCTCTGTTGGCACTGTTGCACCAGCAAGGCGGATGTCTGAGTTGTGATGTGAGCGTATGTGGGATTAAAAAGAAACAATATGTCTGAAAATCGGTAATATGTTAAGTGATTCTGAAGTGGGTGATCATGTTACACCTGTATAAGTAAACGGTAAGTCCACCATCCATACACATCCCCTTTAGAATCATTTTCCATATCAAATTGTCACCAACTTTCAGTCAAATTTAACTTTGAGGGATAGACATCCAAACTCTTACGAGATAACCGGCAGTGTAGTATGGTTGTGTGCGTCTAAAGAATGTACATGGATGGAGGAGTACGGTGCATTCCTCTCCAGCGAACACGATTATGATGAAATTTCTTTGAGACGAAGTTTGCTTATAACGAAGAAGAAACAATCTATGTCCCAAAATTATCGTCGTTAAAGTCTATTTATCAAGATACAAAATTCGCTCATAACGAACACGGATTTAGCATTTTTTTTTTATAATAACGAAATCGTTAATGAACGCCATTGACAAAAGATAACTAAGACAATGAATTTGAATTGATTTGATTTGATTTGATTTGATTTCTGAATTAGTTTTTCATTTATGAAATCCAAAGTCAAGGGAACGAACTAAATGAGCACAGTATAATTTGAATCTGACAGTTTAAACAGATAAATGATTTGGCCTAATTCAAATGACCAACATTTTTGTAAAACAATACAAAATGAGAACAAAAATGCATTATTCTATGCATATATTTATGCAAACATAGGATCCCGTTTATCTGTCGCTCAAAGACGAATTTAGCAACTTTTGATGTAACAAAAATGCAGGAGACCATCATCATAAGCAGACGCTTGACGAAGACAATAGCCTCAGAAATTATTGTCTAAACAATACGACATAGTGAAAATATAATATTCAAGTCACTACTCACTGAGTGGAGGTAAATGAGGGGGAAAAAGAAAGAAAGAGTGCAGCGGTGCATTGTGCACAATATGAAGTGTTTGCCTGGAAATACCGATAAAACATATTCCCATACCAAAATCAGTGTTAACGTTTGTTCCTTTTCATTTTATAACTTCGGTTATAACCAAAGGCAGATCGTTTTGAATTGTACAGAAGAATAAGCATTTAAACAGCGTCTCCGGAGTTCAAACTAAGATGAATAGAAATTCGCTCTGAAAAGTCAACCAACTGAAAGCGTTCACTGAGTAAAACATAATCCTAGTTTTTGCGTAACTAAATTGGCTGAACGTATGCATGTTTTGTTTAAAGTTTTTAACAACAGTGCTAATAGCGATCATCATCCTTGTGTTTTTTTTTTTCCGTGCATTCGTCATCTCCTTCTTGTCCTCAAGAAATCGAAGCTTATTACAGGTAGGCTACCTGACACGCATGAAACTCCAGCGTATTCATCACGGGAGCAGTTGACTCCAGAGACAAACTGGTGATCGCAGTCCCGAATGCTGCTTTCTGTTCCATCGCAGCTTAAGATGTCCAGTACTATTGGGAAAAATTCGGAGCCGTTGGAGAATTTCGATCTGGTCCAAGCGAGTTCCGCCCCTTCAAATCCCATCTCTCTACAAGCCACATCGGCAGCGATGATATCCCACCCATCGTCGCAGACAGCGATATATGCACTGCCGAATTGTATCTCTAAGCGGCCTTCCCAAGGGGTGTTCCGTCCCGAACCACCCAAACGCAGAGACATGTCTGCAGTCCCTGTACACGGAAATGTATATGGGAGGTAAAGACTGCTGAGAATTTGAAGTGAGGATGTTTGTAATAAGATCGATAAAAAGCTGTTCAGGTAATAGGACTATTTAAGAGAAAGCCACAATAAACAAACTCTAAAAGAAAGAGGGGAAAATCAATACAGGAAGTTACAAAAATAACGGGGAAAACCGGACAAGAAAATAAGGAAGATAGGACATTCTAAAACTTTATATCTTGTCCGGAAAACATTTCCTGACCAGTTCTCATAAATATTTACATGAGCAAGTTGACGATGCCATACCCTCGCAGATTTTCCTGTGTGGTATGAAGACGAAAAAAAAAAACCCTCTTTGCTGTTACAGGTAAAACATATTCCCTTTCCAACGTTACATCAGTCAGTCACTGGTGATATCTATTCTGGGTTGTTTTCAACTCAGGTTTCGTACTTGTACGGAAATGTAGATTATGAGATTTTACTACTTATGTGAATGATATAGTCAAGAAATTGTGAGAGGATGTGGTCATGAACCTGTCGATATGAGTATGCCTTTTCAAAATAGCTGATCAAGAAGTGTTTTCCTAAAAAGAAAAAAGGAAATTTCTCAATATCATACTTTCTTTACTTCTTATTCGATTTTGATCATTTTCCTTTCTGTTTTGCAGGATTTTTCTCTTTCTTTTGGTATTGATACAATATTGGAGTACATTTCTTCATTAAGGAGTTTACCCATTTGCCTTTTAACAATCAACGCTCGATGAATGAAACGCACACTGCGCAGTTGTTGTTTTTTTCCAAAAGTATGATTATATCTTTCTTTTGTGCCCTTTTGAATGCCTTACAATAACTTTCAACAAATGTTACTGATGACATGTCTTTCTTGTTCTGATATGAGGAAATACGTTTTTCATCATTTTGGATAATTGAGGTAACTCATGTCAGTCTTGATATTGCCAAAATATTTTCTGCAGCAAGTTTATACATTTTGCACTACACTGTTATAATAATAAATATGTGGGGTTTATTTATTCATATACACCAGAGTTACACCACTACGCACCATATCGAGAGGGAAACAGGTGTTAAAAACTTACAAGGTTCGCAAATTACACCGGCGTCTTCGTGGTGTTGACAGTTGTGTACTAAAACAGGGTCATGTGGGCACTCTAATATCAGATCTAATTCCTCTCCGTTGCACTGGAGATCATCCAAGAGGATTACACCGGAGCCTTCCCCGAAAAATGCTTGAGAATGTGAGGAGAGAGCATTGGGATAGCCGAGCATTCTGCAAGCCACCCTAGCATCAAGTATGTCCCAACGGTCGTCGCAGACGGTACCCCACTGCCCTTCGTGGAGCAACTCAACGCGCCCCTCCCATGGAAGGACACCTCCGACTAGACGGATGTTGGTCACCTCTGTGAGGTGCCTTTCTGTTTCTACTCGTTGGGCGAGCAAACCGTTCACTGCAACAGCTGCATGCAAGAGGAACAAATTGTAAAAAAAAAAAAAAAAAAAAAAAACATAAGCATATCAATGAATATAATCATGACCATTGTATTCTGTAGGAAAAAGACGGAATAACTTAATCATGTTATACTCACTTGAACTGCACATACATGTGACCAGTGTAGCAATGGAAGCACCTTTAAAAGTGCAATTTTCCACCTCGGTTGAATGACATTATCATAAAATGTTTTGTAATAGTAAGAAATGTAGTAAAATGTCAAGATTTGTTTTTTTCTTTCAAAAGTAAGAGAAATCAATATTCCGCGAATGTCAAAAGCAAAATGCCGTTATCTCATCTCTTGCTCAGTGTGGTGATCATGACGTTGTTCTATTAAAGTCTTTAGAAGGGAGGAGAGGGAACATGGAAGGTGTTCTCTCAACGCGACTCAAGCAGATATTGTTGTTGTTGTTTTTTAATCGAAATAGAGTGATCTGATGTAATCCACACTCAGCCAAAAAAAAAGAAAGTAAACGCTTTTTCAATTTCATATTTCTCACAGAATATTTGGTTGAAAGGTAATGTATTGTATGCCATATCAAAGGTTATTCAATTGGCTATCAACTTGGTAGGTCAACAAAAAGGGGAACTGTACACATGAGTGAACACCTTTGTTTACCTCTTCCAGGGCACAAAAGTAAAAATTGCAAAACTGAACAAGTTGTCATTCATGCGTATGTGCTTTCCCATACAACAATAAGAACAAACAGCAAATTTCACTCAAAAAGGAACATGAATTAGGTTGTAAAAATAAATCTTTGATCTTTATGATTTCTTTTAAGCCCAAATGATCAATGAAAGCTAAAAATAAAGGATGAAAATGAAGAATCTAATGTCAAAATTTTGAAATTGCCTGACTTGTTTGATTACAACCTAGGTATTTTCATGTATAAATACTCCACGAATGATCTTCCTGATGTTTTTCTTCACATGTTCAAAAGAAACTACTCAGTTCACAATTATCCCACCCGCCAACGGGACGCTTATCACCTTCCACGTACTCGAACAATTTTCGCGATGAAAACAATTATGTATGCGGGACCGAAATACTGGAACGATCTCCCCTCTGAACTCACAGGTTGTTTATCACTATCATCCTTTAAATGCAAATTAAGACAGTACTTATTGAATAATTACATTAATTCAGCTCACTGAAATCTGTTTTGTGCTGTACAGGACTATCCCATCACTGTACTGTACTCCACGGTTGTTGTTATGTTAAAACCAGCTATTTGTGCCCTCAACTTCTGTCACTGTGTTTATGACCTATTGCATTTTCTTCCTTCTCTAAGACATTTGGGGCGAGGTAACAGCTGGTATTTTAATTCCTTCTGCACTGTAACTGGTTGTTGAATGTCTTCTTTTTTTTTGGGGGGGGGGGGATTTGCAGGTGCATGTGTTCCCTCCTTAATACACGCAATGTATAAATCTTTAATACTTTTTAACCGTATTATTGTTATCATATATTGAGTCATATTGTTATTATCTCCAGAACGACAATGGTTCATCCGCCTACAGCATGTGGCTTATCCGACCCCAAATCTGCATTAGAGAAGAATCTGCTGTATAACTGTATAAATGTACTTTTTTTTTCTCCATGTTTCGGTCATTGTTGTACCCGTGCTCCCCATCTTAATCTTTAACTCGATTTTAATTGGGACCTACGCTCAACAAGCTCGCTTTTAAGTAGGTTCCTTCATATTTCTTTAGCATCCATTCACAAATTCAAAACTTCATAGATCGACCACTATATGTTTTATGTATTTGCAATATTTCATGTATGTCTCCAGCTTGATATCATGTACTTCATTTAATTTTGTTATATTTGATGTATTTTTTCATCGAGAAATATGAAAATAAATCGAAATTGAAATTGAAATTGAAATTGAAATCTAAAATCAAATGAAATAAAAAAGATGTAATAATTATCAAAAATTGTAGAAATTTGAGGGTTTTTTTCAAATTAGGAAAGTGTAAATGTGACTCTGCACCTCAAAACAAACAAAAAGTTGCCAGACATGAATTTTTAGTTAAGACCATATTTTGAAAGAGCAGACTTTAAGCTTCAAAATGATGTATGATTAAAATCAAATGGACACTCCTAACCTATCTAAATATTGGAAAGAAAGCACAAACTCAGGAAAAGTGTGAACTGAGAAAAGAGGCTCTGAAGTACAATGTTTATTCAAGCGCTTAATCTTTACCAAACCGTGCTGGCTGTGCGATGAATAGGACAAAAAACAGGAAGTAAACCACCAGAGTAACAACAGTGAAGGGATTATCAGATTAAACTGAAATTGACTATGCCTCATTAAAACATTCTGTCCATAATTAATGCCAACTTTCAAAGCAGTAGCCCTATCCTGTCAAAAGTTATTAGAGTTGAAAGTGAAGAGTGTGGACAAAATTTTTCAGAAATGAAAAAGGGATTCTAAAGACACACCTAATCACACTATTCTACCAAAAATGTTCGAGATAAAGTGTCAAATAAAACGCTCTTTCCTGCCGTTTTATGATACCAAATTATAGCATAATGTAAAAGAAGACCCGCTCTTTCAGAAAATATGGAAAAGTCAAGTTCGGCTGGGTTGACCCATTTCACTTATTTTCAGTACTCACGCAAAATCAGTGTGTGCGACTTTATGCTCGTTTTGAGGAGCACGGTCACATTTAATAAAGATTGATTGAGAACATATGTAAGAGGAGAAATGATTTCGCTTAAAACATTTTTAAAAGACAATTTGTAATTCCATCACATCCTTAACTTTTATATCGTTCAAATTCTTGATAATATCTATACTTTCTTCTTCACAACACGTTCAAAAATATTCATTGAGAATTCCTATTACCTAAATATTTATAAAATCCAGTTGATGATTTCGGGATTTTACTGGCAAAATGTGGACCAAGACTTGCAAAATAATCATTGAGAGATTCTGACATAATGACCGGGTCGTTAATCTGGCGGCCGTCCGCTGAAATATATTTGGGAGGATCGGTATTATGCTTGTGTTTCAGCGCCTCATTAATCAACGCCTCGTTAATAAATTCAACGATCTCTCCCGCAAGCGTCCTAGTCACACTCATCTTCAAACCAGTCTACTGCTTGGAAATTTATTTGATGCTGCTGTGTTTTTATGATTGAATTTATATCACTGTAATGGGTAACGAGAGCCAATAAAGCTAATTCCCCTTTTACTCCGTTATGTTTAACGCCATAGCATGATATCCATGTGAATTGAAAACTGATGAAAACAGTTCGAATCATCGACTTCTCCGCAGTGTATGCCTTAAATATTTGCTATAGGTCCCAACTAATGTGTTATTCTTGTGAGTGGATGAATAAGACTTTTTACACCGCTTTTGCTTTCTTTTGACATGGAGTTTTGCATTGCAAAGTCCATCAAATTAAGGCATGCCTGAAAGAAAAACATAATACCCTATCATGCCCAGCAACTGCACAAGTACAGATGAATATTTCTGATCCGCCGTAAAGTATGTGTTTTTCATTACACCATGGATCGAGTGATAACGCTCATGTTGTATCATCCATTATCCCCTTCGTTACCTGTCCAGCTCCCCGCCTATCTCTTTCTCTCTTCCTCACCCCCTCTCCTATACTATATTTTTTTTTTTACTTACGACTCTCCTTTTCATCTGTCTCATTGTCGCTTGCTTGTCCTTCAGGAGGGGGTTTCACCCGTGAAATCGATTTTTTTTTTTCTCAATTTCGCTCCGAATATTACGAAAGGTTATATTCATAAAATTGGAATATTGTCTTTGTACTAGCATACACACGTGGTTCTATCTTGTAATGGGTCAATAAATTTATTCGACGCCATTCTTTCTTGATGTGAGAGAGGTGGTGAGAAGAAATTGATGAGTTTGCAGATTGTCATCGACGCATTAAAGTGATCGTATAGTTTTGGTTGAGACTTAATTTCAGGTTTCTAACAATTTTTTTCTTGTGTGTGTGTGAGAGAGAGAGATAATGAGAAACCTCCTTTGAAATATGAAAGAGCATGTTCAGAATTCAACGTTTATTTGATTAAAATTGGTTTTGAAATGGCTGAGATGTAAAAAAAAAAAAAAAATGATGCTAATATAGTGTGGGACCCACACTTCATTACGGTCGCTTTATTTCACTTGTTTTTTGGATGTTTCAGTCATTCCAAGCCCGATTTTCATCAAATAAACTTTGGATTCCTCTGAACATGGTATGCTGCGTACTATATAATCATCATAAATGTTTTCTTGGTATCTCGCAAAAAGTTAAAAACCCGTTTCTCATCTCCTCCAGTATTGTAACATTACTTTAATGTCAGCACAGTGTGTGTGTGTGTGTGTGTGCGTTTGTTTGTGTGTGAGAGAGAGGGACAGAAAGGGAGAGACAGAGAAGGAGACAGCACTGACTGTATGTGTGGATGTGTATGTGTGTGTGCTCGCACTGGAATTCTTAATTTCCATGTGGCATGCGCCCACTATTGACATTGCATCCATACTTGCAATTTCCCAGCGCCTAATATGTACTTACATTATGTCGGCAATGCATACTCCAACCCTTTGCTTATCATGGTGCTGATCAGTCATATTGTTACCATCAAAGGGTAAACACGGTGGCCATTAAACGTCTCCGTTATTGTCAAATATTGACTTGGGACCAAAGTCGTGCTAACTAGTAATGAGACGATTCGAGATGTGACTACATTTTATTGGATTTTTATCCATATCTGATACTGGAAACTATAAACAAGGGTGGGTAGGAAATGACACAAATAGACCGATCACCAATGCCAAATTGGGTTACCACTCCTATGCAAACTTTTCGTAATAGAGTGCGAATTTTAGCAAATCATCTCAATGTCTAGTTTTGTCTTGTTACAATACACTGGCATTTAACATTCACTGGACAGGTCACTTTCGATAATAACAAAAATGATCTTACATAATATGTCTCTTTCCCCCATACACAGAAAGAATAAAAACTGTACTGAAGGCACGAGATTAAAGTAACACAGGAAAATCTAAGGTTGCATTCATTTCTACTGATCTACTGCCAGAGTTAAAAGCGCTACTTGAACCTACTAACAAGTATTTCACAACCAAGCTGTCGAAATATTTATGTCAAACCATCGTACAAAGGGAAATTTAACGGGAGAAATCCATCATAAGCTCCTATGATGAGAATTACTGGAAATGATTATCCTCGGTGTTGTTGTTGTTGTTTTAGCATGTCCTGTTAACAAGAGGTTTATGTTTTTTATCTTCATTTTCAACTCCGTCCCGTCCCCGTAACAATGAGTTATTAATGAATCAATCTCAATCACCCTATACGCTAATGGCTGATTAAAATCTCGCATCACTGCCCGGGGAATGGAATTAACTGGCGTCCCTTCCATTAAAGCTCCAATGCTTTATCTAAATGGAACAGATACATCTATCAATGAGGGTATGCTTCTCCCCCATTGGTAGCATGATTTCAATTGTCATGTCAGCTCCACTATCCCTATAGATATAGTAATGAGGCACATGACCATCATTCATGGTGACATCTGGCCCTTTCTGTATGTATATTTTGCAAAACACATGATTTAGATTTTAGAAAATATAGATGTTGCATGCATCAAAAAAAGTATTACATGTACAATCATAAAACGACACTGAATTAAAGCCTGTGTTCCGTATTTGATGAACATTTACTATATCATTTCGTGTTTCTCGTTTTCTTGGTCATTTCTGATTGTAAAAGAGAGAAGAAAAGTTATTGAAAACGAAAACGGCCCTTTGAATCAGACAGGACGCGCATTATGTGATACACTATACAAGCATTGACAAAATTATAGAGTATACCCTTTTCACATTAAAATTTCCTAATTTGTCTTTATCAAATCAATGGCGCATTAATGATACAAATGGCTCAAATATACAAACTTTATTATAAGACGTTCATACCGCATTCACATCGCTCTAATGCTGAGATTCCGGCCCTATATAGCAGCATGCTTGGGTATAACCACTGCGTAAGAACGGGCTTCATCCTCTGACCATGCGCAGTGATTCAGAAGGAAAAGTCTTTACACAATGCTGAGTAGCGTACTTTTGATAAAAGATGAAACAAGATTTTAAAAAAGCAACAAAGAAGATGTAACTGCTTTAATAATTGGCGAACTAACAGCACACCGGGTGCAAAAGTGTAAATTAACAATTAAACTTTGATTGCATCGATCGTGACTTTCAAAGTGCGCTCTTTATTTGCTAAGTTTGGAATAGCAAGTAGACAGCCGTAATAGTATTTGCTTATATATCATTGGCGGATGATTGCAGGTTGTAATTTAGACAGGGAGCTAGATGGTATAATTTCAGAAGTGCATAGTATTATCACATCATGATTATGATTTTCGGGATTATTCCAAGCTATTCACGAATTTTCTGACTGAATTTCAAGAGTCTGCCTAGAGCTAAGAGGTGATGAGGTGTTAAACTGTTTGGTACTTGTGTTTTCTTTTCGCTATTGTTTACTTTTTCTCTGGGCTTAAACTGTCTGATACTTTTGGGGTTTTTTTTTTGCTATTTTTCTACTTTTTTCCCATGGTTTTAAGGTCACTAAAGCATCATTGCAATAACCTTGCATTAAAGAGAATGATAAAAACATTTGGCACCTGATTAACTCTGCATGGTGGTACGAAATATGTCTGCTTCATTTCTTTTTCTTTAAAAAAAATGCTGACTACCCAAGGGAATATCATGTTTTAGAGAATGGGGGAATGTAAAAGTAGGAGTAAGTTGGGGTACATATCTGAATAATTCTGGACGGCGGAGTAAGGAAATCAATGTATCTGTATATTGCATTTTGCTTTGGAGATACTAAACTTAGAGCCAGGAGCGGTTTACGATCAACGTTTGGAGCAAAGTGCTGTTTACAATCTCCCTGTCTGGAAAATTGTCTGGAGAATTAATTCTTTGAAATTGCTGAAGTGATCCCTTTTTGTTTTTTGTTTTTTTATGATGATGAGGACGTCTGGTCATGATGTCTTCTTTCCTCCAGTAAAAGCTAGAGCAGGAGAAAAAAATACGATGGTGTGTCTGTGAGGGTCTTTTCTCTCATGTACCTCTGGTTTCATCCATCGGGGTAAATATTTTAGGGATTTTGCACATTAAATGGAGTTCGTGTCCTAGACTAGGATAATGGAAGGGCCTAGCTCCTAAAGTAAGCTGACAAAAAAAAGTTAATAGCTTAATCAAACATAATTGCATCGAATGGCAGTAAGTGTTCGCAAGGACCTGGTATACATGAAATTATGAAGGCGATTTAATTTCTCTCTAGCTATCTCTCTCTCTCTCTCTCTCTCTCTCTCTATCTATCTATCTATCTCACTTGGTCAATTCGTTTAGCTGCACGAGCTTTTCACATTATTAAATGGACGACTGCCTAATAAATTTGACCTAACTGATAGCTTACAAAAGTATATTGGCACTCTAAAATTTGACAAGTTTCATGTGAAGTATAAAGGCAATGAAGGTAAGGGAGAGGGAGGCCAATTGTCAGGAAACAAAAATCTGAATTCGAGGAGCTCTCTCTTCCAAATTAGGGCGTAGTAGAATGAGTTTTCTTTTTTCTTTTCTTTTTCTTTTCTTTTCTTTACTTTTCTTTTCTTTTCTTTTTTGTTGGCTTTTGTCATGTCAGTAGAAAGAGTAAGACGCTCTTAATTTTCAACTTTAAAACTTTAAGTAACTGCTAAAGGGATGATGTTTCTTCTTTGAAAGTTGGTATAGTAAATCATAAATTGAATGTGGCAATAAAGTGTGTAAAATCTCGTTATTGTGGTTGCTGTAGAGTTTCACACTCTGCTTTTTGTCCCAATCATTTCCCAGAGCACATCTTGGTGAGATTCAGGACTTGACTAGACCCTAAACCTTAGCGTGTCTTTCCCAGTGACAAGGAAAAACAACAACAGACACTGGACTTTTTTCCACTATTAAGGTTGGGAGAAGTTGGGAAAGTCCACTTGTATTGTGTTATTTATAATGCGTATTCAGAATCTACCTTTTGCTCAAAATCCATATCTATGACGACCTTCTTTTTTTTTTTTGGTGGTGGTGGTGGTGGTGGTAATGGTGGGGGTTTGTCATGCAGGGTAACATTTATCATTAGCCACTGCATACAATTACTTTCTTTTTTTATGCCACATTTAGCTTTATAATCGTTTTTCATTGCTTGATCTTAATGGTAGGTTAAATAGAAAGCCGATTTGAAAATCATCCCTGACTACGTGGTATACGGAGTGATTGATTTTCTTATTTAACGGCCCATAGGTGCGTAAGTGATATTTTAGCACATTTGAATCATCGGCATAAGGAAAGGGGTTAAGGGGGCATTTCACCGTGATGCTTGCCAAAGTAAAGGCACGGTGCATGCTTTAAAGGGATCGTATAGTTGTGGTTGAGACCTAACATCAGGGCCCCGTTTCATAAAAAGTTGTTTTATAAGATAGCAACTCTTGCTGGAATGGCAATTGTCATGACAACAACAAGAATCCAGCTTCCTGATTGGCTGCTGCTATTGTGAGTTGGCATACCAGCAAGAGTTGCCATCCTAACATCTTTTATGAAATGGGGCCCAGGTTTCTTATATTTTGGTGAGGTAATGAGAAATCTTATGTGAAATTTGAAGGAGCATGTAATTCCAAGAGGCATTCAACATGTATTTGATGAAAATTGGCTTTAAATTGGCTGAGAATCAAAACCAAAACAGAGCGATCATATCATAAGGTAGGACCCACTTTTATTACGATCGCTTTGTTTTACTTTGTCTGTGGATGTTTCAGCCATTACAAGGCAGACTTTCATCAAATAAACTTTGAATTCTTCTAAGAATTGTATGCTCTGTACTATTTCATAAGTGGTTTCTTGGTATCTTGCAAAAAGTTAAAAAGCCCAACCTTTATCTACACCAATACTATAACCATCCCTTTAATGGTTGAGCGATCAGTTTTATGTCTTTCTCATATATTTCCATTCTCATGTATTTCCATTCACAATCTCGAGGTCTCTGCAGTCCAACAAACACACACACACACACAAACACACACAAACACACACACACACACACACAACAAATGAAATCAAGGGTACAGCTTGATTACTTTTTCCATGTGATCACACATATTCCTTCGTACAACGGATATCGACGTCTTTTTTGATCACGTTATTGAATTCCGTGTCATTCTGCTTTCATTACCCTTCGTTCGCTTGGCAAAGAGAAGACTAAAACGCTACAAGTTTTCCATTTTTGTCTTCCTCTCTCTCTCTCTCTCTCTCTCTCTCTCTCTTTCGTTTCTTCTTTTTTTTTTATTAGCCGCGCTGAGGTCTAAAGTCTGACATCTTTCAGGAATGTGTATCGCAGGGTTGACCGCTGTTTTCGTCTTCCATGACGTTGATCACGAAATAGCGTGCTGGTCCTTATTGATTGCATTGTGCGTAATTAATAAAAATGGGAAAGTAGACCACGACCTCAGTGTCCATATTATACGGGGGTGGTTTTTTTTTTGTGTGTGTATGTGTTTTTTTTTTTTGGTTTTTTTTAGTTCTGTACGTGCCTGTGTGTGAGTGCGCGTGTGTGTGATTCCTAGTGTGCCGCCTTTTACCGAGTAGCTCAGGCCCAGAATTAACAATGGAAAAAAAAAAATGTATACCCTTCGATTTGAACATATAGAATCTGCATAGGTGCAGCCTGTTTCCCAAATTCAGGTTGACGACCAACAACGATAGAAGAGTTTGTTCGCAAAAACCGATAAGTCCATATTAGCCAAATGGAGATATTTGCGATCAAAGGTCAAGAAAAATAAAGAGAATAATAAGAAAATTTTTGCTTCTTCTGACCACAACTTCAAAAATGTACCTTTATATGCAGTGACCAATATATCATTTAAAAGGTATAATTTTTTACTTCATGACAGAGACCGTACTTCAAAATCTTCAAAAAAGGACTTATCGGTTTTTGCGAACAAACTCTTCACTGTGCATTGGTTTTGCAGTGCTTTCACCAATTTGTAGCATCGCTTCCGATCAGAAATATTCTGCTTTTTATTTTTGTTGTGCTTTCGTTTAAGAACAAACATTACAATAAAGCAGCATTATTCCAAAGAACGCTGCTCATTGGCGCAGCAAGCATACTTGCTATCGACTCAGAAGCGTAAAATTCTATTTTGAAGAGGGCTTGTCGGGGTGGCTGAGGAGATCCTTTTGTGGTAGTTGGTTGAGAAAAAATATGTATATACAATGGTGATGATGGTGATGAAACAACATTTATCTGTAGAAACATGTCAAAGCGCCCGGCTCCCACAATCTGGCATTCATCATTTGCAAAGTTGCTGGTAAAATAGGTTTTTAGTTCAGATTTGAATTATCGAGCTTGTTACAAATCCGAAGTGGAATTGGTAGAGTTTTCCATGGAAGTGGTGTAAGCTTAGAGAAGGCTCTATTCCCATACTTTTAGGCGTTTATTGGGCACATTAGGTACGATGGATTAAGTATATAATATACACAGATAAACATAATAGACAGGATTACATCATTATTGGCATGAATATACATCAATTTACATAATATGTTTTATCAAAAGTGACACACTAACATTATTGTACACGGACAATACCGACCAAGCAGTAAACTCGTGGAAGAAATACAACACAGGGAAATTCCAAGCGAGATGTAATTTTGAAACAAGTAGAATGGTTACTTGTTCTTTATCAGTGCTCAGGCTAGATAAATACAGATAGCTGATTTAGGAAAAGTTTAAATAGCGAATATAACGTAGTTTGTTTGAAGACACAATGTTCGGTTTCAGGTACTACCATAAAACACATTGGTTAATATACGGTGGCTTAATTTCGCTAATTGTGTTATGTGGTTTTGTTAACTTGCATGCAAAAAAAAAATGCATCAAACCACTTACTATTTATGTTCAATTTCATTTGCATAGTTTCATAATAATGATTGTATAAGTCAGAAGCTAGATGGTGGAAATCACGTGGTAGAAATGAAGGCCTACTTAATGCACATCTACTTTTCATCTGATCTAATTCCACTTATTTCATTTTCACCAAACAAAAACAGTTACACTAAGATATTTACATAATTACACAAATCAATACAACGTTTGATCAAGAGAAACTACAATGAACTGAATTGAAGTTACGTATCTTATGGTGAACATTTAAATCAACAATGCTGGAAAAAGAGAAGGCTTTATTAAAAGCAGAGTTCGTATTTTGCAGACACCTTGTAAAGGATACGTGCTTTATACTGAACTAACAAACTACAGGCAAGTTTCCCTTAAAGAAGACCAAAAGAAACACATACACACATGCACAGCACACAAACCATCTGTAAACACACAGTCAAACACGATACAGCTCCCTTGTTGGAATAACCCCCCCCCCCCCCAAAAAAAAGGTGCTAACATCAAGCTTCATCAAAATCAAATCAAAAACTCAATATACCAAACACAGGCAAACGCCATAATATGTAGCAGTGACGTGACAAAATACGTTAAGATTACTGTATCTATAAAAGTTCTTGAAAAACGAGCTTTATGCAATTATTCCATAAGTATACTAGTATCTGTGCAGCAGCCAAAAAAAGAAATAACTGAAAGATAGGAGTGACTAACACTCTTCATGTTAGATGGGACCAAAAAATAAATCACTTGAAATACGTGTTGTTGATGGGCAATCACTTTCACAATTGCTACTTCTTTATAAAAGCAAAAGCTTTGTTTCCTTTTGTTCTGTCCTACTGGGTGTTATCTTTGGAAATCTACTTCACGACACGAAGTGTGCCAAATAAAGCAGACGCCTCCTATGCATAAATACTAATCTTGATCCGCTATATTATAATTTCGTTTCAACCTTTAGTTTTTACCGTTTTATCGTAAGGCCTAGCCTAACATGCATTTTGACAATTACAAAAGTACAAGATAAAACGCTCAAACACAGAACTATGTTCCTAATTATAAGTTTATGCAAATTATAGCATTTCTACAAAAATAATTTCCACTTTAGATATGAGGAAAAAATTTAAAACACCACATGAACCCATTTCATTTCAATGGGAACTTACCGAAAGAGAGCAAGTATATTCCCGTCACGATAACCCAGGACTTGTGTGAATCCATGGCAGTTTGTAATTGTCGGGTATTTTTTCTCCCTCAGGTGCTGCTTCTGCTGCCTATCATGATTTTCTCAAATAGGATGGCAAGTTCAGAGTCGTCACAAACGAGAAGTCGGCTCTACTACTTCGTTAAAAGCTGGTAGCACTCAAATGTATGCCTGTGACACAATATTGCATTTTTTTCTTTAAAATTGCTCTTTTTGCAACAGCAATATCTCACTTTCGTTCCCCTTTCTCTCTGTGTTTTTCTCTTCCCGATCCCTCTCGCTCCCCACTTTTTTTTTCCTTCTATCGCTCTGCGCTTTGTTTCGTTGCGAGAGGATTCCAATTTGTGCGTCCGGGCGACATGGAACGGTCTCGCGGAGTGTTTGAAGAGATCATAATGGACGGAAAGGGTTTAAATCAAATCAGACTGTCACCGTTTCCAAGCGTGAGTGATCTCACTGACTTGCACGACGCAAATGCATAAATGTCCAACAGCATGAGACTAATTGCTCCGCTCCTTTGGAGGCCTCATGATATGACATGATGGCTTTCCTGGGTAATTATGATACGATAGAGTGGACTTTCATAATGCATGCAGTATTTTAAGTTTTATTAGAATTGACCGAACGGATGTGTAACTTTGTTGGATATTCCACTTAGTAATCTGGCAACTCGCGTGCAGGCAGCCGTTGCTCCGCACCATCCTTACCTCCCCCACATATACATTAACACACGAACACACACATGCAGACACATGCACACACACAATCGAACACACCCATACACACGCACTTTCATTTTGGTATTCAGTGGAGTTTTGTTTGATGATACCGATGATTTTGAAATGAAATTTAAAATTACTAAAGGTGATAAAGGTGATCCTGTATTCAGTAATATAAATGTATACCACTTTCCAGAAAATAAAAATGTCCCTAGAGGAAAGGGAACATTTATAAAGAGATATTGCATCTATCGGTATAAGCTCTAACATGCAAATTACTAATCTTAGATGGCATCCAATGAGTTCCACAAGCAGATTGTAAAGTCGTGGTGTGGATAAGTGGAGCATTTCCTAAAGAGGTCGAATTTTATCTTCATTTAAAAACGTCTCGTCTCCATGCTAACATGCATATTGATATCTTTTACACAAGGAAAGAATTCAAGTGTGGATATGAATTGTATAATATTTGGGACAAGGGGATTAAACTGCAGTCTTCTTTAAGATGCAGAACGACTTGCAATTTGACCAAACTTAGGAAGAATCACTCTAAGCACTATGCCTGTTAAAGATACGTTCAAATGACAGTTAAAGGTTCCATCTTGTGGCACCACGAAGGGCAAAAAACAAAAAACCATATGTAGCAAAATTATGCAGATCTTTTCTTTTTCTCACTTCGTATTCAGATGCAGCACACCAAAGTCATGGCGCAGGTTAACGGTTTTATAAAGAATGCAAGTTATTGTTACACTTGACACTTATAGTTGTAGGGGGTTATAGGGTGTGGGATCCTGAAGGATAATATTGACATTCAGCAGCTTTATTTTCCTTTGAATATGACTTGGAAGACCAGTATCCCTACAATACTCGCAATGTTTCTTTTTTTTTTCTCTCTCTCTTCCTCGATATTTTTCTTGAGGACGTTTTCGAAAACGGAGGAGCAATAATAATCTTTGTGTTCAAGTATCGTGTATACGTATCGCGGTGTATATGCCGATGACCCCCCCCCCCAAAAAAAAAAAGAAAAAAAAAAGAGAACTCGTAGATTCTATAGTTTACCCCTTATGGGTAGGACCTTCTCGATGCTAAGTTAGTTGCCTTCTTGAATATTCGCTCAAAATGTGTGATTAAAACATTTAAAGGGGAAATCCAGTCCAAATATAAGTTAGTCTGATAACAAAGAGTAAAATATTTCAATGGTACAAATTTGATCGAAATTGGATGAAAGTTATGACGATTTGAAGTTTCGCTATTTTCGGGGGAGACAATTCTTGAACAGTCAATATGAATATGCAAATGGCAAAGTGAGCATGTTATTGCTTCACAACTTCCCATGGGTTTGTACACAATATTTTGAAATTTCCAGTTTCTCATTCAAATGCAATTATGCCCGAGGCTCAAATCCTCATATATCAAACTGATCATTATTATGAATTAATTCAACCAGGAATGACGTCATGTTTCAGACCTCAATGACAGAAACATTGAATTTTTGTCATGTTTTGTACACGATCAATCGAAAATTGCGAGGGTATGAGGGTAAGTTCACTATTTGCATTTTCATACCAACTGTACAAGAACCAGTTACTGTTCTGCTGAAATTAGTAAAACTTCAAAATTTCATAACTTCTTTATTTTTCATTCGATTTCATTCACATTTTTTTTTGCGATGAGCTCGTAAAATTTCACTCTTTTTTATCAGACTAACTTATATTTGGATTGAATTCCCTCTTTAAGTCTTCTGTGATAGTATTTGAGGTATCAAGGTCCCATCATAGAGAGTTCCGTAAAGACATGGCAATGCAGCTCCACTGTGAATATACCTGGACTTTAATTGGCGACTTTCCTGACTGCCATGAACCAACGAAGGTAAGCTTCTATCTGCTGTTTGTACCTTCTTCTTCTGACAGTCTGAAGACGTATTATTTTGTGTCCCTCGTCTGGAGGGTCTTTTTCGCCCTCCCGCATACTCAGAGTGGAAATTGTCAACGGAATGTAAAGATTTCGTTTAAAGGATTAATTATTCGAGGAAGACTGTAGTTCAAGTGTTTCTTGTTGTGTCTGTATCTACCAAAGGAAAGTGGATTGCCGCAATTTACTTCAATTCAGTTCACATCCTGTCACCTAAAAAAAGCTTGTCATGTGTAATGTCAATAAGATTTAAAATATTTTATTTACACCAGACGATCCAACGTAAACCTGCTACACTATGTATACTACCGAAGTGCATTGCAAGCGTGGACATTAATTTGTGCAGTCTATTTGAGTATAAATGAATCACCACTGCGTCCCTGCCTGTTGAATATTGAAGTCAACACAGCATTGCAACTAAAACCATAACAAAATAAACTGAATTGAATTGAACTGAACTGAATTAGAGCACAATGTCTAATTCGACCGTAATGGCAGTATTCCCAATTCATTAGATTTCGGACACAAATGAGTTACACCAGTCCTGCAGAAAGACAGGCGCACTATTTCACAAGTTTCTTAGTTAGTTTCTTATTCTTATACTAATATATGAAACCTATTCTGTGTTATTCTGAGTGCAGATTAAAATTCTAATATGAAATGACTGATAAACTTAATTACTTGACAATTCAATATTTCCTTATTCACATTGCCTGACCAAGATAGGTTCCTTAAAAATGAGGCCAGTGGGTGTATCCCTCAATCGACCCGAAGATTGAACAGATGTTATAAAAGTCTTATCATTATATGATGCCTGTTTATCCACCTGTTTTAGACTTTAACTGGTTTTCTTGTTTTATTTTGACTATAAAACTTCTCTTCGTGACATGACGGCAATCTACTCAGAAAGTTCAAAGAGTACCGGTAGGCGGTGGTGCCATGATAACCATCGTTAAGTTGCCTTACGAGCTGCCCAGACTTAAGAATTGCATCTTTTGTGGCAAAAAGGGACATTTTTCTGCAAAACCAACTACATGTTTTAAGCATTCTTTTTGAAAAGGAAGGAACCAGTGGCATCAAAATGAAGAGCTTCGACGATATCCTCAAGGAGATCGGAGAAATGGGGCCCTACCAATGGCGCATCTTCACTCTCCTCTGCACCGTCAGTTTCTTGAACTCCTGGTCGGCAGTGATAGCAGTGTTTCTGAACGCCCCGTTGGAGCACTGGTGTGCGGTAAGTCAAGAAATTTCAAACATGAAAGCTTGAAATATAAAGATTATGATTTGAAAAAAAAAAAGAATCATACTTAATGGTGAACCTCGACTTCTCGTATTTCTTTCGTGCTACCACTGCAACGACAACACCATTTGATATGATGTATTTATTCACCGTAAATTCATGCATAAAAAAAGAGTACAGTAAAAGTATGACAAGCATAATACAACATATGATCAACAGTGGATTAAAACACAAAATGCATCAAATATGGAACAGGGAAGAAATCAAGAATAATAGAAATAAGCAACGAATATGTACGGTAGGATAGCCCATTCAACTCAGTCTACGAAGACATGGCTGTTCTTCCATGGGGTCCTATATCAAATTGATATTGATATCAGGATAAAAACATTCAAACTGTAAAAATATTATGTATATCACTGACAAGAGAAAGGAAAAAAAAGTACATTGTATATTGACTGAGCTACAAAGAAAATAAACTTATACTATGGAGGGATTATAAAAAAATCTGGAACAAATGATATTAACTTACTAGAAAATGAAGCAGGACTACAAACAACTCTTAAGTTTGGAGGGAGATTGTTATAATGCACAGCACCCCTATAATAAAAAGTTCTTTACAGTATTCTGTCCTGGGTTTTGGCAATGCTAAGTTACCTGTTGACCTAAGTGAATAATTGAAATAACGTTAAGGGATTGTATAGTTTTGTTTGAGGACTAACTTCCGGTTTCTAACATCTTTGGTGAGATAATGAGAAACCTCTTATGACATATGAAAGAGCACGTAATTCCAAGAGTGATTCAACGTTTATTTGAATAAAATTGGTTTTGAAATGGCTGAGATATCCAACACAGAGCGATCCCAATAAAAGGAGGGACCCATCTCTTATTAGGATTGCTTTGTTATACCTTGTTTTTGGATGATTGTGTCAGCCATTCCAAAACCAATATTTTCATCCAATAAACTTTTAATTCCTCATATGATGTTATGCACTGCATTATTTCATAAGTTGTTTCTTGGCATCTCACGAAAAGTTAAAAGCGCAATTTTCATCTCTACCAATACTATACAATCCTTTTAAAGCCGGTTGTAAAATAGGACCTACGTAAAAATGCAATGAAAGTTTGATGAATATCAGGCAATCCATTCAAAGCATGTGATTTCTTTGCTTCGATGATTTTTTTTTTTTTGGGGGGGGGGACGTTACGCCACCGTCGTTTTATCTGAAACTCTCTAAACCTTTCTTGAAGTCAGGGAGCAGCATTATCCAAAGTCAATCGAAGTAAATAGATAAATAAATAACTGATAAATCTACAGTAGTAAGGACAGCATAACGAGAAAGTACTTAACTTGATTCTTCCTGAAGGCAGAGATGGGGGAGGTGAGGATATTATCCTTAAGATCCCAGCCATTCGAGGGAATTATGATACCCAAAAATGTCACATGATATTTTGTAAAATTCTCACTATATCATCTTATTGCATTCCATCACAGGTCATCACGAATTTATACAGCCTTCTTATTGAGCGAAGACGGCATATTAATTTCATCAAACTAGAATTTGCGTATATTTCGAACGTATTATTTGATTCAAATAATTCAAATGAGCTAGAATATCTTGTGATATAACAGTTAGGAAGACAACAGTCACAGATATGAATAGAGTAAGGCAGGCAACATTTTATTTTCCATCCAAGATGGCTCTTATATTTTTTTTTTCGGAATTCTTCATATAATATTCTAGAATACGGTCTCAGTTTAAAAAAAAAAAAAAAAAAAACTATTTTTTTATAAATGCTTCATTCAGTATAATTAGGGTGTTTTCAGAAAAACTCCCAAGCACAACTGACTGACAAACCGAAAATAAAATCATTGAGCAATACCTTAGGAACTCCCTGTACCTTTAAATCGCACGTTTATTGAACCGAAGTTTATGACATTCAATAAAACACGAATACGCGTGTGCGCACGTTTCAGCGTGTTTTATAACGACATAGGCACGGTGATAGGTAATTAGATGATTTTAGAAGTATACCCGAGTTTTTTGTACTCATGGGTTACATAGATTTCGCATTTTCTTATTTAATTTGAATTTGTTTTCGCCTTTTCACATTTATTATCTTTAATTGAGACACGGTTACTGTTTGTATGTACTATGAAGTTAACTCAAATCTGTCACGTCGTAGTTGTTAGCGCGGGGGAGGGGGTGAGGGTGGCAACTAAAATGGATATCTGGGTGACATTTGATATTCGTGGCTAAAAAAAAAGAGATTTCTCTGGGTTAAGAAATAATATCACCAGTTGATACAAAGTTGATGCTTGAACGTTATACAAAGGGACCATGATGATTGAATCCACATCAAGTAATAAGTTGTTCTGCCGCAGAATACACATCGAAGTTCGTGTGTTTGTCACATAATTGCTTTAGGGTCCTAATGTTTAATTTTCAGAGTCTAATAGTCAGACTTGAACGACTGCGAAATGTATGGCAAATTCTTCGCTTTATATTTGAAAGAATATTTCAGTAAAGAGCATAATCTAAAAGAACAGACTTTAAGCTTTAAAGTGATATATAACTCAAATCCAATAGACTCTCCTAACCTATCTAAATATTGGAAAGAAAACACACACTCAGGAAAAGTGTGAACTGAGAAAAGAGGCTCTGAAGTGCAGTGTCTATTCAAAAAACAGGATGTAAACCACCAGAGTAACAACAATGAAGGGATTACCAAATTAAACTGAAATTGAGCATGCTTTATTAACACATTCTGTTCATAATTGATGCTAGCTTTCAAAGCAGCAGCATTATCCTTTCAAAGGTTATTAGGGTTGAAAGTGAAGAGTGTGTACAAGGTCCTTAAGAAATGACAAGGGGAATCTAAAAACACACCTAATCACACTATTTAACCAAGAAATGTTCAAGATAAACTGCTAAAAAAACACACTTTCCTGCCCGTTTTATGATCCCAAATTTTAGCATAATGTAGAAGACTTGCTCTTTCAGAAAATATGAAAAAGTCAATATCGGTTAGGTTAACCCATTTCACTTATTTTCAGTCCTCACACAAAATCAGTGTGTGCGACTTTTTGTTCCTTTTGTGGTGCACGGTCACATTTTGATTATGGATATCTCAACCATTTCATAACAGGTATTCATCAAATAAACCTCTTTTGAAATATAAAAGAGCGTATACAGTGCTGAGAGTAATTCAAAGTTTATCTGATATGAAACAAAGCGGTTCCAATAAAAGGAGAAACCAACCTTTTATTTGGAACACAACTAACAGTATGCTCCCCCTTTAACATTCTTACGCAATGTAAAATCTAATATCTCGCTATAATTTCGCAGTCATTGAATCAATTTTCAGCAATTTGCAAAATGAAAGGTGTCTAAATGATTCCACTGCATGATGTTTCAAACATAGAAACGCAAACAAATTCCTTCCGAAAAAGAAGAAGATAAGTCTTTCAATTGTTATACAGTATATTTGTCCCCGTCATATTCAAAATTTGCATCTACCTTTGATATAGCCTTCGCCGAAATTGGTAAATTTAGCAATTTGGATTTGGAACCATCTGTTCAAAAGACTATCTATCGTATTACAATGTTATAATATTTCTTCTTTTGACGAATAAACTACAAGGAAAAAAATTGGAGGCTTCTCGTATCGTCAAAAAAGGGGGGAAGCAAATTCTCCCCCCCCCCCAAAAAAAAAATAAATAAATAAATAGATAAATGAAAGGCTATCTTTTTTCCTCCGTTTTGTCTTTCTTATCACACATCTGCGTTCTTCCAGAAAATGTTCTGCAAAATACACTTCGAGAGAAGATGTACGCTTCTTTGTAATCAAGTTTTGCCGATAATCTATTAAAGGTACCACACTGGGATGACTATGACTGCAGTGAAGTTGGTCTTACCGATGACGTCTGTGAAGCATCTAAGCGTAATGCCAGCATTCCGTCCAACGTCACCGCTGACGGCATCCTTGTGTACGAGCAATGCCACAAGTACAACGTGTCAGGGGTCGATTTCTGGCCCGGACTCTCTCCATCAAACTACAGCACAGGACTTGATGACGTCATCTCATGTGACGGAGGATGGATCTATGATACATCACAATACAAGTCGTCCATTGTTAGCGAGGTTGGTTATTCGTGTTCCCCCCCCCCCTTTTTTTTTGGGGGGGGGGGGGGAGGGCGAAATTATATCAATTCAGTTCTCTCATGAAAGATACTTTAAGATTTATTCGTTTAAGTCGTTTATTCAATTGAACAAGGACAGTAGAGTCGTTTTGATGCATCTACTTCTCTCATCTCATACAAACAGGCAACAAGGGCAAAAAATACGATGAAGGAGATGCACTGCAATGATAAAACATTGTTGTAGAGTCATGTCTCTTACGCAATTTTATATTTTGTTTCTTACTGTAGCATAACTGCTATGATAATGCTCAAGATCAATTTTAGAAGGATGTTGTTGTAACTTCATGATAATCGATTAAAGGTTTTGGTTTAATTTCATTTTTTTTTTAATAATCTTTCGCAGTTTACTATTACCTCGAGTGTCATTATTGTTGAGGATTCTTATTTTTTTTTAATTTTGCAGTTCAGTTTTTAAAAAGAATATAATATACACATTGAAAAGTAACCTATACAAGAACTTTTTTTAACAAAAAAGAGAACAGTACATTACATATCAAAGTGTGTGTTATTAAGTTCACCTAATGTTGCAGTAAGTAATATTAATAATTATACACATTAACGAATATCCTTTTTCACAATCTTTTCTAAAACACAAAACGTGGAGTAAATAAGATATCAATGTGTGAGTTAAATAATGCAGTAAGCTATGATAATATACATTGTGACCGTGCACCACAAAACAAACAAGAAGTCGCACCCCTTGATTTTACTTAAGGACTCGAAGCAGGTGAAACGGGTCAACTAAGTCAATCTTGAGTTTTTCATATTTTCTGAAAGAGCTATCTTTCTTGTGTAGAATGATCAGATATGTATAGAGGCCCCTTTTCATTTCTTGAAATCCTTTGTACACTCTTCACTTTCAAGTCTAATAACTTTTGAAAGGATAATGCTACTGTGTTCTAAGTTGGCAGTAATCATTAACAGAATGTGTTGATAAAACATGTTTAGTTTCAGCCTAATCTGATAATCCCTTCATTTTTGTTGCTCCGGTGGATTGACATCCTGTGTTTTGTCCCTTTCATGGCATAGATAGCGCGGGTTGGTGAAAGGTTAAGCGCTTGAATAGACCCTGTACTTCATAGCCTCTTTTCTCAGTTCACACTTTTCCAAAGTGTGAGTTTTCTTTCCATTATTTAGGTAGGTTAGGGGAGTCCATTTGAATTGAGTTATACATCATTTTAAAGCTGAGAGTCCGCTCTTTTAGAATCTGCCCCTAACTAAAAATCCGTGTCTGGCGACTTTGTGTAGGTTTTGTGATGCAGGGTAACAATTAATCAAATATGTGTTTGACTCTTAGTTGTCAAATGGTGTTTCTCTCTTTCTCATTACTTCTCCTGTCAGTTTAACCTGGTGTGCGGGAAGGAAGACTTACCCGACGTAGCTCAATCAGTTTACTATGGCGGGTTTTTGGCCGGATCATTCATATTCGGATCGCTAGCTGACTTGTAAGTAATGCTTATTTCAATTCAATTCAATTCATTTATTTCCATACTTCTCATTTATGGACATTATAACAGAAATCAAACAAGTTCTTTCACCTTGTAAACAATGTGCAAAACACAAACAATATACATGGTGATAGCACAGTAATTATATGTAATGATAACTGGTCAAAATCGAAATCGAGATGGGGTTGATCGAAGAAAAGTATGACGGGACCTACATGAAGGCAAGCTTGTTTTGCTGTAAGCCCCGAGTAATCAGTGTTTGTGAAAAAGAAACGGAGAACGGATAGAAGATAAGACCAGATGATGTAATGGTGCCAAATATTAAAAAAAAATACTAAAATGTGAACCATTACTGTGACCGAGCTATCATTGGTTGCAGGAGTACAACATAATTTGCCTAATCATAAAGCCTACTTTGGTATATACACTATAAACTGTTGTTGCATTAAAACCATCGCCAGGATATGATCAGTAAGACACAAAAATTAACATGTACAGCTATTAATCCATTTGGTGCCTGCCGTCAAGCTCTGTATAGAAAGTTGGAGAGAGGAAGAGGCTTTCCACGAACTGTGTTCAATTGCACCATCTACTTTAAACTTTCAAAGAGACACCTGTGAACAAAGACTGCATTTCCCGTTAAAATGACTTGATAGACACGCTTCACTGCATGCATATTTTGTTTTTCATTTATTATCAATACACATGAAAATTTTTTTATAATAATGTGATATGTATAATTATATCAATACTTGTACATATTTATGCACATATACACACCTTTTTAATCTGATTTTATGTATAAAGAGAGAGAGAGAGAGAGAGATGAGAAAACGAATTATTTGCAGCCATGTGTTGCTCATCATTATGGATCATTATGGGTCATAATAGGCAGCCTTATTTTATTCTTTTTTACATCCGGTTAGACTGGGACGACGGTGGACACTCATCGCGAGTTTAATCTTACAGCTAGCCTTCGGTGCTCTCACTACCATCTCTCCGTCTTGGGTAGTTTATTCCGTGCTTCGATTCTTCCAGGGAGTGGCGGCAATCGGTTCATACATCATTGCTTACGTCTTAGGTAAAAAAAACAAACAAACAAGCACACAAAATAACAGAAAAATCTCTAAACCCTCAATTTGTCCCAATATGATAAGACGTTCATATTCGAAACTTTAAAACATTCCGGATCAGAACTGACCCTGATATGGGTCCGTTGGGGTCACACACCGTTCCGGGTCAAAAATGACGCGGAATTCGGTCATGAAGACCCGAAACGGGGTCACCCTGACCAAATTCATGACTCTGGATGGGGTCTTATCTGACCCCATTCCTTGTCATTTCTGGCCCAGAATGGTGTGTGACCCCAACGGACCCAGTTCCGGGACAGTTCTGACCCGGATTTTTTTTTTTTTTTTTTTTTTTAATTAAAGGCAGCTGATATATTTTCTAATGATTATGTCAATAACCATTATAATCATTATAATCGCATAATCATAATAATCTTATAAGTGCCAAGATTTGTATGTCAGGCATGATTAATATAATGATCTTGATCTCTCAAATGTTAACTTATTCGTCATTCATGAGTATAATCATGCACTTCTTATGAAAATATAATATCAGCGATAGACATTGCCGACTTCCTCCGATGGCCCATTCGGGTCACTGAAGTCTTTTAAAGCGGAACTTTTGGTGGATTGAAAAAGAAATGTAGCAATATCTATATGATTGTATGTCATCCATGCTCTGGAGCGTCTGTATTTTTATCATGTTACAATTCCTACATCAGTTTTCATATTGCTCTTTTTTACATACTTTGATTTTTCATAATTACGCGATGCTGGTAACAATGGTATACTTCCTCCTTTCTTTACCTTCTTACAGCAACTGAGTTCGTTGGCCCTCTAAAGCGGAACATAGTTGGAATTGCCTTTGCTATCCCGTATGCCCTAGGATACATACTACTTGCCCTAATTGCCTTCTTTTTTCGCGATTGGAAAACACTTCAACTGGTATCATCAGCCCCAATCACCTTATCCATCATAGCAATATTGTAAGAATGCCGTGTTGTCATCAAATTTGTTGTAGTTCCAACTTGAATACCCACTCTTTTTCACTCACGGTCTCTTTAGTGTGTGACAATCTGAAGCACTCATTACCAAAACTTTGATAATCAATGTGAGTGATTCGATTATCGTTTTCAAGAAATATCCACTCTGTTAATTGCCAGCAGTATAGTACCTCGATACATCTTTTATATCCAGACCCGTGGTCTGTTTCCATTTTCATTTCATCACTTTTCATCCAGTCTCTTTTAAGAAATGACAGAAAAATTTCCATTGTAATTTCACGGAGATAGACCCTGATTTCGATACTGACGTGAATCCTTCCGACGATTTTATCAAAATGTTCTAATGAGTCCACTCAAGCTAAGTCCTTTTGAAGTTAAGACAGTCAGCTGTAGTGATAAATGCAAACAAAAACAAGTAGGGACCATACTCCTGAACGCAGTTTATTGTGTCAGTGTAATACCTTTCGATTACAATATCTATTTTCTATGACATGAATAAGCTTTACATGTTGTCTCAGCAGAATAGCTAATATCACCTATTTCCTGCTAATTTCAAAACTTTCAAATATAAAATAATAAATTATATGCATCTACATAATGAATCTACAGCTTTGTTCCTGAGTCTGTGCGCTGGCTCATGTCTCAGAAAAAGTACGAAGATGCGGAAAAGATTCTGTCAAAGGTTGCTGAAGTGAACCACAAGTCAATTTCAAGACCCATCTTCAGTCAAGAATTTATCAAGGAATCGGTAAGTTAGAGATCGTAGTTATTTTCAATGACATCAACATTAGTACTCGTGTTCTAGCATCATGTTTTACCAAAAGAGTGATAGCTGTGTTGGATGGCTAATTCATAACCCCAACACGCGAGATGTAGTTAGCCAGTGGGCCATGTAAATGTAGCTTTTTTATAACGCCCCCCCCCCCCCCAAAAAAAAAAAAAAAAAAAAAAAGAAGAAGAAGAAAAAAAAAAAATAAAAAAAAATCATGGTCTCAGCTGTAGTCTTTTTAATCCTTGCTTCCCTCTCTGTACTGCTTTTTTCACCATGACACTATAATTACCACACATACTGCCAGATAGGGAATATACCCATTTGTGCACATGCGTCGAAAGGGACAGCATTCTGGTTAAAAAAAAAAAATGAATAAATACCTAAATGAATAAATAAAACATAAGATAAAGTTTCGTCCCGGGATATGAACACTAACCTTGTCAGGATTTGGACTTGAGTACTTCGTATTGAAATCAGGAAACATCTCCTCAGTATCATAGTGCCAAAATAATCATGCCTATCCATTGCATATAATGTATAATCATACACATAATGCACTGTCACTCCTCCTTGGAAAGTACGTTCACCTGCATCAGCCATCTCTTGAACAAACATGATTGTTCGAATTACTTGACTTTAAACCTCAAACACGTATCTATTGTAACAGCTTCATAGAGAGGAGCATTACAGAAAGAAAAAAAAAATCTTCCTCAGGATCGGAAGACCGTGTTACAGAATCCAGTACCATTCTTATCAATCTGTGATGGACTTATAACATCTAAGATAATGAACGCATTATATATCTCTTGCACAGACAACTATTTTTCTATGTGTAAACATTACTACTGTAGATTTTTCGATACCAAAGTTGAGTCTTATGAGAATACTGTTATATAAAGAAGAAGAAGAAAACAAGAAAAAGTTGGGCTATCGAGTAAAAATTACCAGCACCTTCTGTTAAACTTTGTTGTTCATCCTTTATACGTATGTTAATTGTTTTTTTCTTGAGTAGGAGGCTTCCCCAAAGGAGAGACGTAAGACCGGTGTCGACATATTTCGAACACCGAGAATGCGCATCCGATCACTTAACATAATTTTCAACTGGTGAGTTTAGAATAGGTTGCTGTTAAATGAGAATATTACTCTCCCAGATATTTTTTCCTGTTTTGTTCAGTAAAGTATGTTGTTAAAAAATAACTGTTCTTTTTTTTTTTTTCCTCGCTGTGGGGGAAAAGGAAATAAAGTCGCCGGAACTTAATATTCTTCTAGTTTTATTTTTATTTCAGATAATGAAAATAACATAATTTCCAACAGTTCATGTAACTAGAATATAAATGTGCGCTCCTAAAAATCACTCCTTGCTGATATGATACAACCATGTTCAGGTAAGATTTGTGGAGATAGAAAACAAAATGCAAAGTGATTCTGATGTTATTTGTACTGTCCTGCAGAAAGCACGTAGAAATATAAATGTTTTCATGAAGTCGAATTTGTCAGGATTACGCATTATTCCGATGAAACTGGATTGTCACTACAAATGTGACAACTGTTGCAGCTGTCGGTTTCATTGATTGGTGGGAATACTTTATCAGTTTTGTAGGCTCTGCGTATAAACATGTCATAAAACATCATAACTACCACATCGATTTCACTTTATAATGATTTATTCAGTCCCAATCTCATGACATCACTGATTCATTTCATTTCATTTATTTTTAAATTTAAAGCAACAACCATTACAGGTCAAGTCATGACTGTAATAGTATTCTATGTGGGGAACAAGAAAAAAGAAGCTATTTGACTTCAATAATTTGAAAATTACTCAAGAAGCCTAATTGTGATATCATTAGCTAATCGTCATGCTGTATTATCTTAGCTCTCCATATTTTGTATGATATGCTTTATTTCAAGACGTGTGCTGTTTGGGGGCCATGCAATGATTTAGGAGCAAAAGAAATACAATATTACGAAGTGCTTTGTAAATGAATAGCACAGCTGCATGGGGGCGATTATTTTGGTTTCTTAATAGGGGGTTTGTCTGCAATTAATTATTAATCTGAACTATTTTTTGTTTCCTTTTTGTTTTTGTTTTTGCTTATGGTATTTGCTTTAATCTTTTTTTCCATTCCTTAATTCCACATATTTCTCTTCATTTGCGTAAATGTTGTGATTAAACATTACTCCCGTTCTAATATCACGATTATTCATATATAGGGAAGGGACTTACTCACAAAACGTAAATATTACAAAGATTATATGTAAACTAATTTTCATACATTCTTGCCAGCCGGGCCCGGGCAACGATTTCATTAACAATTTCTCTTTTTAAAGATTTTTGTTTATCTTTGGTGGTCTGCATATTAAGCCTATGCCGATTTTGGAATTCAGCATGGAACGAGCTAAAAGCGTTTGGAAGAATTAACCCCCCCCCCCCCCCAAAAAAAAAAAAAAAAAAAAAAGGATCTTTGGACAGGTTTGCTTCAATTTATCAACTACTCTGACATATGTATAATGGCGTTTACAGCGTATAAAAATTTTCTGGACTGTAACATTACTTTTGAAGAGAATAAATGTTGATATGCAATTGCACTTATGATAATAAGACTACTCGACGGGACCAAACATTCTGTCTCGTTTGCTTATATTCGATGAAGGAATGATTCTTTGACGAAATAAAAAAGAACATTCCTAGATGTGTCAAATACACGAGTTGGAATCTCTGCACCGAGAATGAAAAAGAAGTTGATTTACCATTGTAAACTCAGTAAAGCATCATGATTTATCCTATACCTCAATAACACGCCATGGAGTGAAAATCGTTGTATCTGCCATTTCGAATTACATGAAAGGACTTTGCACTAAATAGCGTTAACTAAACACATTAAATCATCTGCCTTTTATCCAGGATGGTTAATGCCATGGTTTACCACGGACTATCGCTAAACAGCTCAAACCTCGGCGTCAACGATTACATAGCCTTTGCTATATCTGGAGGCGTCGAGATTCCCGCTTACCTAATTTCCATTTTCGCCATTGAGATCATTGGCCGACGACTTAGCCTGTGTTCCTGTCTACTGCTAGGGGGCGTGGCTTGCTTATGTACTACGTTCATACGTAAGTGCAGGCTCCCGTATTTAAACCTAGCCACACATTAAACTTTAATGAAATAAAATCAGCTCTTTATTACGTCGTACAGCCTGATTATTTGTGTACATTTCCCACACCAGCATTTTCTCTCCTCAGTAGGCCTACAACGGTGAATGCGGGCACGTGGTGTCTCTCATATAAAACAGTCAATTTGTTTGTTTGTTTGTTTGTTTGGTATTTTTTGCACGAACAACTAGAAACTAAAATGCAAAATTATAAGGCATACATGCAATGAGGGGAGTGGATTAGTGTATATTAAGGTATATGGAAATGAAAAGGCTTATCTCTGGGCCTTCAGTCACCCAAGCATAGATGCTAACATTAATTTGGCATATAACACATACACACACACACACAAAAGATATAAAACTGCGATCGGCTATATTCTTACAACATTTTACGATTTTTTTTATTGTTACTATTTTTTGCCAATTTTCGTTGTTTGGGGTTCGGTTCTGTTATTCTTAATAGGTGAAAGTGAATTTGTTGTTGCGACCGTTTGGAGTGTGTGACGATAAAAAGTAAAATAAACTATACGATGAAAATGCACAAGTCGCAGTAATATTACAGCTCCCTAGATGATAACCGTGCATTATTTCGATTTCAATTTAAAGCAGTGTTTTACAGTAACGAAGAAGAATTTCCACAATTCTCGTCTCAACGTCATCATTTGGTTTAATTTTCGTCACATGTGCAGCACCTGGTGCCATTCTTACTACTGTTGCGATGATAGGCAAGTTTGGAATCTCGGCCTCCTTTACCATCCTGTACCTTTACACATGTGAGCTGTATCCAACTGAGATAAGGTGAGACTTAAAGCTCCTATTTTGAACTATCTGATCTGAGATAGCCGCCATTCAATAGCTGTGGTGCAGCACCAGCCTGAGCATCCACACGTATGGCGGATGCATAATGTTGACAGTGACTGGCTCCCGCCCGACGCAATATTCATCATGTACTAATAGTGTCATAATTAAGCCCAAAAACGTAATATGCGTTATGTTTTGTGTACATTGTAGGTATGGAGACACAATTTGAATTATAAATCTGCAGCCATTTTTGTAAGATTCACATTCACATTATGTCGTTTGAGATTAAGCCGAAATTGAATTAACATGTAGATATCTAAAACTTATTCAATGTCAATTTAAGTTTAGCTTTATAGTTAAATGTATTTTAAATTTTCAGTTTGATCAATTTCGTGTTTGTTTGGGGGTTTTTTGGTCTTTTTGTTTTCATTTCCTTTTTCTTTTTACTTTTTGTTGTGTTTTATTAGGAGTGCAGCTCTAGGAACCTGCTCGATGTTCTCTCGTGTGGCAAGCATCGTCGCTCCTCTCATTTTGACACTGGATAAATTCTGGACTCCACTGCCCTTGGTCGTCTTTGGCAGTGTAACTGTCATAGCGGGACTGCTATCCCTGGCCTTCCCTGAAACCCGCGGCAAGAAACTTCCAGAGACCATAGAAGAAGGGGAGAACTTTGGATGGTACGTCGCTCTCGCATTAACATAGGTTGCATTCGGAAACAAATCATTTTCGAGTTCAAATTGATATCGTACTTGAACCCTCTACTCGTCAACCCCACCAACCCCCCCCCCCCCAACAAAATAATCCTGATGAGAGTCATCATCATCATCATAATCATAATAATCATGATAATGATAACAATAATAATAATAATGATAATAATAACAATAATAACAATGATGACTATTTCAACAATTGCAATAATATTAGTAATGATGATAATGATGATAATAACAATAATTGTAATGATAATACAATAAGGCAGTGGTTGTATCATCATACAGGGTGTTTCCCTGCCATACCCAGAAATAGCTATACCTGTCCCGAGAGGATTAAGAAATGTATATCATATATAATATATATCATCCCAAATGCATAAATAAAATGACCCACTCATTAATTCTCCTTGTTCTACCTAATTCAGCAACACCCACAATGGGTCAGAGAAGAGAAGAGAGAAGACTGGGCCTCCAAAGGACGAAACCACACCTGAGACCGGCCATCACGGAGGAGTTGTGGGCATGGAACGAGGGGCAGTCAACGTTGGTTTCGATGACAAGGAGGATGATATCGGGTTGGACGAATGTACTGACGGTGGGAAGGAATCTACGCGCCTCTAGACAGAGTATAGGATTACGAGTCTGGCAGCGGACGGAGAACTTATTCTCCTAAGCAAGGGTCCCACTTAGCCCGGTTGGGGTCTCGAGTTGTGCCGAACTGCGCAAGCTTGAACTCGCGAGAACTCGCGAGAACTCGAGTGAAATTTGTCAATTTTAATGAGCTGCGCATGAGTCATCTGCGAGGCAACATCTAATTTCCTACGATAGATGTATGAGTGATCCGAGCGTGATACGAGTCATACCGATCTCGGTGTGAGTTGTGATGACCTGTGTACGACTTAAACCGAGCTTTCATCGATTGCAATATAAAGAGCTAGTTACGATCCCGTTACGAGCCCGTTATGAGTTCACGCAGTCTCTAATGTTCGGTTTGCTTGGACTCCAGAGGGGTCTTTCCTCCCATGTTCTTCTATTGGGACCTGGGGCCTGTTTCTTAAAACTTGTCATCAGTGACAAGTTGTCATAGATATGACAAGCTACTGAAATCCATGCAGCTGAATGGTTGAGAGCAAATTTGTCATAGAAATGTGGCAGTTGTCACTGATGACAAGTTTTATGAAATGGGCCCCTGGACCCCATTTCATAAAACAAGTTTATACGATAGTAAGTCTTGTTGGAATGACAATCGTCATGGAAACGGGAAGAATCCAGTTTCCTGATTGACTGCTGCTATTGGAAGTTGCCATTCCAGCAAGAGTTGCTATATCCCAACATCTTCTACTCTCTAAAAAATATGGAGTGAAAATATACACTCTTGAAGGAGTGAATACAAAAAAGAGAGACGGAGTGAAATTGGAGTGAATTTTGAGTGAAAATATTCATTTTTACTCGTTTTGGAGTGACCTCAGGCATCACTCGAATATTTTGGAGTGATCTCTGAGGTCACTCTAAAATGAAAATGAAAATTTTCACTCAAAATTTACTCCAATTTCACTCTAAATTCACTCGATTTTTTTTTAGAGAGTACGAAATGGGGCTCTGGTCCTTTGGGTCTAATTGTTCAGAGGCTTGGTCTTCTGACTGCCTCTGTAGCCCATCACGGATGATCTCTTCTCTTTCTACTGTCTCTTCCTGCTCTTCTACTTCTTCTTCTTCCATTGCTTGATTGATCTCCGTTTCCTTCTCAGGTTTTTTTCTTGGATTTCTTGAGCCGAGGCATGTTTTTTTTTTTTTTTGTCTTAATTGTTACGTAGTTCTAGAATTGTAATGGCAATGGCCATTTTTGTGCACGTGCACTTGCGTGTAGGGTTGAATGAATGTCTCTTGTCATGAAAACGCTGGGAACATTTGAATAATTTCATATTGATTGGTCAGTGCAATGCACTCACAATAAGCGAATACATCACTCGTTGTCAAGTCGCAGAGCTTGATCTAAACTCACGCTTATCTCGAGGGCAACTCTCCTTCCACATAGTAGTAGGGTCGTAGTGCTCGTATCGCACTTTTCAAAACTCGAGCAGAACTCGCGTATATACTGGAAGGTAGCGAGTTACGAAGAGTTCATCGCGAGCTTCGTCCGAGTATTGAGAGTTTGTTTAGAGTAGTACGAGTATATTACGAATTTAAAAAAAGTTCAGCACGAGTTACTTCGAGTTATGAAACAATTTTGAACATGTTCAAAAATCGTTGAACCACTCGCGAGTTCACGGGGAGTTTTGCACATTCACTACGAGTTTCGCGAGTTGTCGCGAGTTATAACGAGTTACATGAAGAGCTTTACCCGAGTTATCGCGAGTGCCCCTTTGAGGCAACTCGCCACAACTCGCCAAAGCTCGGCACTGTAACTCGGCTAAGTGGGAGGGAATTTGTTTTCTATCGCGTGGACGCACCAAATAACTACTTTGGTCCTATTTGTAGTATTTCTGCCTGCATTACATCCTAAAGCAACGTTTATTTGCCAGCCCGATAGTGTTTCGAGTATGTTAAAAAAAAAATGGCATTCAGTTATTATAGGCCTACTGAGTGTTCGAAATTGTTTAAAAATAGAAATATCGCTATGGAACTACAGTGCATTCCCGTTTATTTGATATCACGGTTATAACAAATTTCCGGTTACAAGGAAATAAAAATCTGAGTCGCAAAATTATCGGCTTTTTGATTTTTCTTATTGTTAATTTATTCGGTTATAAAGAAAATTCGATATAACAAAAGAAAATTGCTGGTCCCGAGACTTCGTTATTCCGGAAGTCTACAGTGTAGGGATATTCCTCCGCCATGCTTAAAAACGTAGTATAAGCACGTCATAAACATATAAGAGAAGTGTACTTGCATGCTCTCCATAATATTATATCCAATTAATATTGTTTGTTGAAGTTTTTTTGCTGAAGTTTCGTCCAAATTAGAATATACGAATACAATTTATTGTACTTACAAATTGCGTGGACGTACGCTTGTGAAATATCCTGCTGAATGTGCCGACGATGCGTTTAAAAGTAAACACTGAGAAATAGCGATAATGACATTAATTTTATGGTAAATACGAGTATCTAATTATTCAGCTAAATGATCAAAGTCACAAAACTTACACATACTCCCACAGACATACCCAAAATGAGATGAAAATCTTTATAAATGCTGAAAATTAGTGCACGAACGTAGTAACATCGACTAGTATATTCAGGTTTGTAACCCTTTTGTCAGATGAGAAACCTCGTATGAAATACGATAGAGCATGTAATTTTAAAAGTGATTTAACGTTTATTTGATGAAAATTCGTTTTGAAATGGTTGAGATCGCAAACTCAGCAATCCTAATGAAAGGTGGCATTCACTTTTTATCAGGATCGATTTCTTTTATTTCATTTTCAAATATCCCGGCCATTCAAAGCCAATTTTAATTTATTTTACAATGGTATGCTCTGTACTATTTCAACAGTGGAATATGAATTGTGAAGTGTTTTTCCCTTTTAAAAAAAGATAACAAATACAGCTATTTCTACTCCAGTCGTGCCAATGTGCATTTCCATCAATGTATGTTGCTAAAATCTTGATTGTGAGTTAATGTAAAGTATACACATTAATTTTAGATAAGTATAAGGTTATAAGCATGTACGCACACAATTCTAACGCGAATGGAATACGTGACGATTCTCTTTTTTTTCTGTTGTCTTGTCTCTTGTTTGTTACAGTTCTATTTCCGTTTTTGTTTTTGTCTTTGTAGTGTGTGTGTGTTTTGGTTGTTGCTGTTTTGTCACGTATGCCGCGGATGCGTATAGAATTGACAGTCCAAAATCACGTGTTTTTTTATGACAAGGACATAACAATGGTTTGTTAAATTTATATCGATATATTGATTATATACTGTTGATAATAATTGTATACATGTATACACTGTTCGTATTTTTGTTTGAATTGAAAAAAAAGTAATGAAACGAAATAATCTTACAGGCAACAGACGTCCGAATCTTTAAGTAGAACACGTTTCCTCCTGTTATATTTTCTTCATTATATATATATATATATATATATATATATATATATATATATATTCCGAACATGTTGTCGTAAAAAAAAACTTGGGAAAATGATGTTATTGAGCTTAAAAAGGTGTTTAGTTTCCATAGGCTTTTGGTTGTTGGGTTTTTTTTTACTTGTTTATTTGTTTGTTTGTTTTTATGGAAACTCATTTACTGCTTCCCTTTATACACTGACCAATGAAATTTGATGTAAAGTGTAGAAAACAAAAAAGTAATTTGGCTTTCAGTTCTCTTAACCATGAACTGAAAGTTGTTTGCCTGTGACATTAAAACTCCAAGTCAGTACACTTCTTAAGGCATGTCTCCTTTCTTGACTTAATAGTCTGACTACAAACGTTCTCGATACATCATGACAATGTCAAAATAAAACGACAAAATAGAAGTACCCTTTATTACAGATAAATAGAATCTAAATATAGGTATTTTGCTTTCATATAAAAAACGATTGTCTCAATAGATCATACTTCTACCCGCTACATATTGCAAGTTAATCACGAAATATGGATCTGCAGCGTAAATGTATACAGACTGTACTTCAAGTGCAAACCTCTTCATAACAAAAACCCTACATTGTTCTAGTTCACAAATCATATTCTATGTCATAGCAATACATAACATCAATATACATGTCCAAGGAATTCTGTCCCAAACTGAGTTAGAATGCTATTCGTTTTCAGGAGACTGTAACTTATCTAAATAAGATTCCAATCTATAAAGATACATCATACATTAATTCTTCTATTTGTCATTCATTTTGAGACTTTCGATTTCCTGTCCTGTCTTTTCATTTATATACATCTTATTAACACTATAGTTAAACTAGTGAACGACTTATCCACTTGTTTCAGTATGGTGAATTGGTTATATCAACAGCAGCTTAACTAGTCTGAATTTTTTAATGGCTAACATAAAGCAGTGTGCCCATTTTTTTTTTTTTTTAATATGTAAAACCACTTAGTAAATCTGCCGTGTGATACACACCGACCTGAGCGTCTAGACATGGAGCATCATGCTGGCAACATACATATTGCACCAGTATTATCAATTCTATTCTGGGCCGACTCCGCGCTTGAGATGAGCAAGAAAATTCTTTTTTTTTTTTATCTTTGTTTCTTTCTTTCTTTCTTTCTTTCAGCTGCAAGTACACCAGCAGTATAGCTTATCTTTGCTTGGATTTAAAGGATACAGCTATTTCTTATTGAATTCATTAAACAAATATGTATATAAATACGTATATCATAATGTATAAATGTATATATATATATATATATATGTATGATATACAATATATGATAAAGATCCCAAACATTGCAGGGCAGGCATATAAAGGGTATTATATTTGGCAAATGTGATTGTGTCTTCTGAAACATCGCGTACGTATGGAAAACGCATGAAACCTTACACCATGACTTGTGACATATACAAACCTTCACGAGTTTGTTAGACAAATCACTCGATTTAACAAAGCCATATTAAACGTAGTGCAAAATTTGACTTAGGCGACGAGAGTATAGCCTTTGATAGTGTGTATGTGTGTGTGTGTGTGTGTGTGTGTGTGTGTGTGTGTGTGTGTGTTATTATGAGCATATCAAAGCTAAGGTTAGTTTCCGACAAACCCCATACATTCTCTTGGAAGGTGGATGGAGCTCTGCCACATCGTGTTTTACACATCGCCGATGGTGTTGATGTGACACTCAACGAGAGCTTTCCCCAAATCGTATCATTGTAAGACTGTTTTGGTTAATATCTACCACGCTATAGAAAACATTTTTTATATCTGTTCGACATCGTAGGGAGATGTCCTTCATGTTTCGCCACTGATCTTGAATATCAAGATCAAAAAGAGAAGTTAGGTCAGCCAGATCAAAGAAGAAATAACATAGACAAAAACATGTTTCACTCAAAAGTCTCCAGAGTAACACTACTTGGCGTTGATCATATCCACTACTTGACTACCGTAGGGCTTTCATACAATATCTCATTGCATTCTTAAAAAGGAAACTTATGACAGGCAGTTCATCACCACACAAACTGCGTGATAGTCATCAAATAAGGGTCGCTTCTTTGGCAAACATAAAGCAAACTATTACTGTCATTTACAGCGGAATTGGTGCGACGTTCCAACTTAACCTAGATATTGCCAAAATGGTCATCAACTCTACTCAAAACTTGATATCCATGTTGAAAACGCCAAGTCCAATCTGCTGTTGTCAATAACCAGGACTTGGATGATATCTCATCCATTTCAAAGCAAGGCAGAATTGGCAATGTTTGCTCTTTTCAGAGCATCGTCAAAAGGTCAGCATTCCGAGATTGTTGGTAGTTATTCTTCAGTCTTAAAGGCGCTGACAGCGTCCTCGAACATGATCATGCGGCCTTTGAAAGGAGGAATGCAAGCGAGAAGAAAACACACACACACACACACACACACACACATTAAGTTATCGCGTTGACACTCTACAGGAAGGAATCGTCATTTTAGCGTGCCTTTCTATGGTTGTAATACTAATTACATGAATAAACAAATAGATAAATATATAGCTGAATACGTACATAGACACACACATCGAGTTATTGTGAGAATTTTGAATTTAGCATGCATTTCTACGTTTGTAGAAATAAATGAATAAATAATAAATAGCAAATTATATGAATGAATAAATAAAAAAGAAAGAAAGAATGAAGATGTTCATATGTTGAGTATATGTACTTTTATTTTCATTCGTTTGTTTTGTTGTATACAGTTATTTATGTAATTCGTATTTATTGTTTTACCCTGTAAATATTTGTATTTTTACGTGGACCCCTTTGAAAATCAGTCTTGTGCTGAAAGGGCTATCCACCCTGTGAACAGGAATAAATAAATAGATAAAAAAAATCACTGTCCCAGAATGTCATGTTAAACGAATTTGTCATCAATGCTGCAAATTTATCTGTACGATTTCTTCTGATAAGTAATTCTGTCGATTTTTTGTTATGAATCAATCCTCATGAATATTTTGTGAACTAGTAGTTTACGTCATAAGCAAGATTTTTTATTTTGGGTGTTGTTGTTAAACATGTCATGTGGTCAACAGAGGGCGTTGTGTCTTGAATGCCAGAAAAGCGTGTGCTTTTTAGAGTATGTTACTACCCCCTAGAGCTGGCTGTTTTCAAATGAAAATTTCAGCCTAATGTTAACATTAAGTTGGTATAATAAAATACTGAATATATTATGTTTATTGTTTATATAAATCCACAAATATAGCATAGTATTGACATGATTGAGAAACGTCGGTTCTTGGTATCTAAGGTGAGATATCAGTATCAACAAGCAGGGGTACATTATGAGGTCATACTCTTACAGGGTAACTTTATGTTTTGTGTTCAACATAATTATGTTCTATATAATAGGCTAACTATAGTGTCTGTTTATAGTGAAATTACAAACTTTCGAACACGTTATTTATGGCCGAATGATCATCATAATATCTATTATTGTGTTGGACAAACTAAAATCATATTTGAAGGTAAACTCTGTCACGACAGAGCTACTGTAAAGTATAGTTTGAATTTTAATTTTAAACACGCTTTTAATGAAATTTATATTTTCGTCATCTTCTTCTTTCTTTCTTTTTTTTTGATCAAACGTTGGATTGAAACGTTTGATTATTTTGGCTCTGTACATTAATAACGACCTTTGGTTTGAGCATCAACCCATCATTACTATGTCAGTGTATTGACAACAAATCTTTACGTTTGTTTAAAAATGTTCAGTATATTCATTTGTTTATTTCAATTCAATTCAATTCAAATTCAAACTTTATTTTCACTTTTTCTTTCCAACAGAATGTACAAGAAACAATATTATGAGTTTGACATGGGAGTAACAAAATATACGTAACCAGACAGGATTAACAACATGTTCATGTCTACATGATCAGTACAAAAATACATACAATACATTACAATACATACATTCTACATACACTCTGCGAAAAAAAAAAATGGAGGTACCCAATCAAAAGACTAGGCTTGTATCATGTGGGTACCTCTGAGGGAAAGGGGGAAATAAGGGGGTGAAAAGCTTACAACTACAAAGAGTGCGGGAAACTGGGAAAGTCGGGAATAGAGAGAAAAAAAAAGCAAAAGTGTGAAAAGAGGGAACAAAAAACAGGGAAAAGAGGGAGAGAGAGAGGGGGGGGGGAGAGAAAGAAAAGCCTAAACAATTTTGATGCAATCACCAAGGACAAAAGCCCACAGAGAAAATTAGCCAAGCGTCTTCGAAAGTGATACATTGTCGAGCTGCTTTCCAGCGGAAGAGATTGCAACTGTGCATGGGGACGAGAGCACGTATGGAATACTAGCACGCAATGAAAATTATCTATGCCTCAAGAGAACGCAGCCTATAGTGAAAGAAGAGAAGACAATGTCGTGCTTACGAAATACATTACAAAATCAAATTCATTCGGTTACATTATAAAACTTCAAAAGAAACATTTTCAATCTCTTTTTGAAGTAATTCAATGAAGGTGCATTTTTTAATCCATGGGAAGGGAGTTCTAGAATTTAGGACCTGCATGAATAAAAGTCTTCTGAGCTTTGGCAAGGTTCGAGACGCGTTAGACGATGAAATCATCACTTCTATCATAGGTGACCCGCTACAACAAAAGGATCCTAGAGTCGCTGACGGGCGAGCCAATCATGGCCCAGAAAAATGCTATTTTCTGGCCTTTCCTTTGATCGTTTAGCTTCGAAATTTCGGCAGATGATAGAAGATACATTAGACTACAAAATTATGTTAAAAACAGAAATCCAAACGTTTTGACAGATTTTGGTGATCTCACTTCAAACTCGATTTTCTCGGCTCACCCGTCAGCGACTTTAGGATCCTTTTGTTTTTTGCGGGCCACATAGTCATCAGATAGTCTCACCCACATCGCCCTGATCAGGGAATATCTGTATCAAATCACATTGCCTGATCAAGATAGGTTCGTTGAAAATGAGGACAGTGGGTGTATCCCTCAATCAACCCGAAGACTGAACAGATATTATAAAAGTCTTATCATTATATCATGATGCATGTTTATCCACCTGTTTTAGACTAAACTGGTTTGTTGTTCTATTCTGACTATAAAACTTCCCTTCGTGACGTGACGGCAATATACCTAGAACGTTCAAAGACTACTGCATTGCGGTGGTTCCATCATAACCATTGTTAGTAAAAGTGCCGTCACAATCTGCCGAGGCTATTGCACTTTTGTGGTAAGAACGATAGTTCGACTTCGAAAATCAACGTGATTTTAGCATTCTTTTTGAAAAGGAAGGAATCAGTGGTATCACAATGAAGAGCTTCGACGACATCTTGAAGGAGATCGGAGAAATGGGGCCCTACCAATGGCGCGTATTCACTCTCGTCTGCACCGTCAGTTTCTTGAACTCTTGGTCGTTCGTGATATCAGTGTTTCTAAACGTCTCGATGGATCACTGGTGTGCGGTAGGTCGAGTGATATCAAATATGGAAGCTTGAAATACAGGAATTAAAATTTGTTTTAAAAAAAATCGTTGAAAAGGTGAACGTCACCTTCTCATCTTTCTTCCGTGCCACCATTACGACAACGCCATATTGAGGGGAAGTATAACCCGGGCGTAAAATAGGACCTATGATAATACGAGAATGCAGTCAAAGTTGGATGAGAATCTAACAATGCATGCATGCAAAGTATGTGATTTCTATGCTTTAGTGAATGTATGTGTGTCTGTGTATGTGTGGGTGCAGAAAAGTTATGCTACTGCCTTTTTATTAAAAACTCTCTAAAACTTTCTTACAAGTCAGGTAACAGTGTAATCCGAAGTCAATGAAAAATAGAGAATTAAACGAATGATAAATAAACTTAGTTAATGGAGCATGGTATTCCAATTTTCTCAGATGGCATAACGAAAGAGTATACTCAAAGTAATTCCTTCTGGTAAAGGGAGAGATGGGGAGGGTAAGATATTATCCTCAAGATACTCAGAAGGTATACCCACAAATGCTACATAATATTTTGTAAAATTCTCTATATTACTATTGTTATATCATTTTATTCCATGTCCGGGCAATAACGAATTTTACAGCCTTCTTTTTGATTGATGACGGAATATTAATTTCATCAGAATAACATTGGCGTTCATTGATTGTTTGGTTCAAACGAAGGCAAATGTATATGTTGACCTAGAATTGTTGTGATATAACAATTATGAAGATAACAGTCACGTATGATATCATACCTAGAATAAATGCAGGCAATATTCTACTTTAAATCAAAGATGCCCCCTTTTTTCAGCATTCTGTGTGCAATATCTTAACATTTATTCCCAGTTTTACAAAATACATTGCATAAATTATTCATTGAGTGTAATTTGGGCATTTTCAGAGAACAATCCCAAGCACAGCTGGCTGAGGAACAGAAAATAAAATCATTGAACTATACTTTTTGAACTCTGTGTACCTGTACATCGCTCGTCATTATCTTTATTGAAGCGGAGGTTATCACATTCAATAAAACTCAGGGTCATATTTACACACGTGCCCACGTTTCAGCATGTTTTATAACGTCATACGCACGGTGATATGTAATTAGATAATTTTAGAAGACTAGTATACCTGAGTTTTCTGTAGGCGTTGCTGCATAGATTGGATATTTTCTCATTTGACGTGAAATTGTTTTTGCCTTTTCGTATCTTTTTAATCGCTTTATTCAGACAGAACTTCACTTTTCGTTATTATGAAGTGAAGAAAAAATTATAACAATGCATGATTTATCCTGCGGGGGTGAGGGTACAAAGAAAAATTTAAATCTGTGTGATGTTTGACAGTCGTGGCTGAAACCAGGTATTCCCTCGGTCCAGAAAGAGAGAGAGAGAGAGAGAGAGAGAGAGAAAGAAAGTAATAACACTAGTTGATAAAAGGTTAATGCTTGAACGTTTTACAGGTGCCCTATTGAGTCCACATCAAGTATAAAGACGTTGCCCTGAAATAGAACAAACATCAAAGTTCGCGTTTTTGTCAAGTAATTGCTTAAGAGTCCCAATGTTTATTTTTCATAGTCAAATAGTCAAACTTTAACGGCTTCGAAATATGTATGATGAATTCTTTTGATAGTTTTTGTAAGAGAGTGTTTTGCTGTTGTTTTGGGGAAATTGAATTGGCCTTATCACATAATATGCTATATATAATATATATATATATATATATATATATATATATATATATATCATTTTGATATATATACACACATATATATATATATCATTATGATATATATACATATATATATATATATATATATACGTGTAAAAAACAAAGATAGCAAATGGCTATGAAAATTGATATGAGAAAGCTTATCTCTTTTTGCGTAAAACTATGAGGCATTTTACACACACTCTCAAAGGCATTAATTGACATAGTTTTTATTTTTTTTTAATATCCCGGTTAAGATTACAGGCATGATGCAATTAAGGCTGAAATTGGGCTTATTCTTTTATTCATATATCTATTATTATCTTTTGGGGGGGAGATGATTAGAAGTTACTTTATATGAAATATGATAAAGCATACAGTTTTCAAAGGAATTTGAAGTTTATTTCATGAAAATCGATTTTGAAATGCCTTAAATATAGTTTAAAAAACAGTTATTAGTGGTCCTATTAAAAGATGGGAGCCACATCTAATTGAGACTACTTTGTTTGTGAATATCTCAACAATTTTATGCGCGGTATTCACCAAATAAAGCACGTAGAAAATATAAAAAACCATACAAAGTCTACTTGATTTTAACAAAGCGGTACTATCATAAAAGCTGGAATCAACTTTTTACTTGAAATACAACTGAAACTATTATATTATCTGTTTAATGTTCTTACCCATTGTATACTTGAAGATCTCCCTATAATTTCGCAGTCATTCCATCAATATTCTTAACACTTTGAAGAATAAAAGTGTGAAAATAATTCCACTGCTGTTTCAAATAGAGCAGCGCAAACAAATCAGAAAAAAGAAAGACGAGGAGCCACATTCTAAACCCTATAAAGCCCAAGCTTTTTTGGCCCTTCCCAGGCTCAGGAGGGGGGGGGGGGGCACCTTGTGGGCACATTGTGCCCCCCGATATAACTTTGTTACTGTTTGATGTTTCGTCGTCATATTTGGCACATGGGTAGAGCAATTCATATTCTACATGACTGCATACTTTAATGTTTTCAAGGTCACCCATAGAGGGAAAAACATACGACATATGCTAAAAACATGATTTTTCTGTATAATTTCTTTATCCCCAGTATATATATGTTATCATAGACCAATATTTTTCATATTTGCCACAAATGATGTGCAAGTCAAAGCTCACTATTTGCTATGGTTGAAATTTTTTGAAGGTCACCACATGGGGGGCGATATTCATAACGGATAAAGAAATACATTATGAGACCTGTGATGTATTGTTAGGGATAGGTTCATGCATACTTTATAGCATATTTCATATTCCCATAAAACTGAAATTTTAAGTTTGCAGATTGATAATGTGATAAAAAATGACATTAGAGGTATAACTTGGGTGAGGGAATCAAAATGGCACAAAATAGAACAGCAATCTTTGGAAAATTCAATTATTTTCAAGTATCTCTTTTATATCTATTGTTTTATGCCATTGTCACAGAAAAACAAAGGAAATAATAGCAAAAATATTTCAGGGCAATAATATCTTCACATTTTGCTTCGTCAGCAAATTTCAGCCAAGAAACGCCCATTTCATACATTAAATTATTGTTAATTGGAATTGGAACAGAAAAATACGAAAAATCTGACTGACACGGTTGTCAGTTTATGGTTGCCATGGCAACCAGCATCATCACATATAGCTAAATTATATATCAAAATGTTTGGAATAAGATTTTAGGAAAAGTCATCAATTTGGTTAAAATTGGATTAAGGACGAAGGAATGGCGAATGAAAATCTGGTTGGAGTGCGCAATGTGCCCCCCCCCCCCCCCCTTTGGGCTTTTTAGGATTAATTGTAATACATAATTTCCGCCGCGACATATTGAAAATTGGGTCCCACCTTAGATACAACCTTCAACAACGTTGGTAAATTTGGCAATGGAATTGCTAGCATCTGCTTAAAAGACTATTTGTGACCCTGCACCACAAAACAAAAAATAAGTCGCCAGACATGAAACTTATTTTACTTAAGAGCATATTCTAAAAAAGTCGACTTTTAGCTTTAAAATGATGTATAACTCAAATCAAATGGACTCTCCTAACCTATCTAAATATTGGACAGAAGGCACACACTCAGGAAAGGTGTGAACTGAGAAAAGAGGCTCTGAAGTACAGTGTCTACTCAAGCGCTTAATCTTTACCACGCCGTGCTAGGTGTGCAATGAATGGGACAAAAACAGGATGTAAACTACTGGAGTAACAACAATGAAGGGATTATCAGATTAAATTCAAATTTATCATGCCTTATTAACACATTCTGTCCTTAAGTAATGCCAACTTTCAAAGCAGTAGCCCTATCCTTTCAAAAGTTATAGGACTTGAAAGAGAAGAGGGTGTACAAGGTTTTCAAGAAACGAAAAAGGGACTCTAAAGACACACTTAATCACACTATTCTGCCAAATAGTGCTCAAGAAAAACGGCTAAACACCACACTTTCCTGCCTGTTTTATGATCCCAAATGTTAGCATAATGTAGAAGACTTGCCTTTCAGAAAATATGAAAAAGTCAACATCAGCTCGGTTGACCCATTTCACCTATTTTCAAACCTCACAAAAAATCAGTGTGTCCGACTTTTTGTTCGTTTTGTGGTGCACGGTCACATTTATTGTACAAAACTGTTATTTTTTTCTTCTTTTAACGATAAATTTGTAAGAAAAACAAAGATTGGGAGGTTTTCACACAATCAAAAAAAAAATAAAAATCAAATGGCTATGTTTCCTCGTGTTTTTCTTTTCTTTTTTTATTTGACATCTGCGTTCGTCCTGAAAATTAAAAAAAAAATGTTCTGCACAATACACTTCAAAATAGATTGTTTGCTTGACTGTATGCACTATTTCGCTAATAATCTATAAAGGTACCAGACTGGGATGATTATGACTGCAGTGAAGTTGACCTCTCCGGTGAGCTCTGTGGAGAGTCTGCAAGAATCTTCAGTCTATTGAAGGAGGCAGACTTAATCAGAAGAAGAAGAAGAAGAAGAGGCAAAGCGCAACGCCAGCATCCCGTTCAACGTAACTTCTGACGGCGACCTTGTGTACATGCAATGCCGCAAGTACAACACGTCAGGGGTCGATTTTTGGCCCGGACTCTCTCCATCAAACTACAGCACTGGACTGGGTGACGTCATCTCATGCGACGAAGGATGGATCTATGATACATCATTATACAAGTCCTCCATTGCTAGTGAGGTTGGTTTTTTTGCCCCCCCCCCCCTTTTTTTTGGGGGGGGGGAGGGAGAAAGGTAGAAATTATATAAACTCATTTCTCTGATGAGAGATACTTTAAGATTTATTCGTTTAATTTTTTTTTTCAATTGACCAAGGACAGTAGATAAGAGTCGTTTTGATGCATCTACTTGTCTCTTCTCATACAAACAGACAAAAGAGGAAACAAAGAAAAAACTCTCTAAGGAAATGCACTGTAAATGATAAAAAAGTGTGGCCCAATTATTGGTCTCAGTCCATCTTTATTTTTTTTTCTTATTTTTCCTCTCTCACCCTAATTTCACATTTCTTTTATGGTAGCATAACTACTGAATTTGTAATCAAGATCAAGTTTTAAAAGATGCTGTTGTAATTTCATGATTACTGATTATTAGTTCTGTTTGATTTCAATATTTATAATCCTTTAAAATTCTATAGTGTCTTAATCGTTGAGGATGTTTGCAGTTCCAGTTCAGTGATAATGTGACCGTGCATCACAAAACAAATAAAAAGTCGCACCCCTTGATTTTACGTGAGAGGTCAAAAAAAGGTGAAATGGGTCAATTGAGTCAATATTGGTTTTTTCTCATATTTTCTAAAAGAAATATCCTTCTTCTACATTATGCTTTAATTTGGGATCATAACATAAATGACAAAGTGTGTTTTCAGCAGTTTTTCCACAACCCTTTTTGAGGAGAGTAGAATGATCAGGTATGTTGTAGAGGTCCATTTTCATTTCTTGAAATCGGTAGCACTCTGCTCAATCTCAAGTTTAATCACTTTTAAAGGATAATGGTACTGCTTTGAAAATTGGCATTAATGATGGACAGAATGTGTTAATGAAACATGCTCAATTTTAGTTTAATCTGATAATCCCTTCATTGTCGTTGCTCAGGTGGTTTACATCCTTCGTTTTGTCCCTTTCATCGCACATCTAGCACGGCTTGGTAAAAAATAAGCGCTTGAATAGGCTCTGTACTGCAGAACCTCTTTTCTCGGTTCACATTTTTCCAGAGTGTGTGCTTTCTTTCCAGTATTTAGACAGGTTAGGGGAGTCCATCTGAATTGAGTTATACATCATTAATTGAAAGCTTAGAGTTTTCTCTTTCAGAATCTGTCCTATGAAACTATAAATCCATATCTGGCGATTTTTTGTTTGTTTGTTTGTTGGGGTTTTTGTTTGTGTGTGGTGCAGGGTCACATATAAGAACACAATATACACACTAAAAAGGTAACCTTTACAAGAATTTTCCTAAACACAACGATCGAGTGGGGTAAGTTATTCAGCTTAACTAAATGATTCAGTTAACTACAATAAACTTCATTAATCGAATGATATGTGTTTAACTCTTTTTGTAAAGTATGGCGTTTCTTTCTCCTGTCAGTTTAACCTGGTATGCGGGAAGGAAGACTTACCCGACGTAACTCAATCAGTTTTCTATGGCGGCTGTTTGGCCGGATCATTCATACTCGGATTGCTCGCTGACTTGTAAGTAAATGTATATCAAGGCATTCTTTCTTCCCATGAATTTTGTTCAACTCCACCTTCTTATACTTTTTAACTTTAAAACAGACACCTGTGTACAGAGACCGTATTCCCCGTTATACATATCTCGATAGACAAGCTTCAATGCACATATGTTTTAAATGATATTGATAACGTTGACATTGATAAGAATATCAATAATAATAATAGCAAATTCTTATATAGAGCATTTTAGACTTGAAAACAAATTCAATGCGCTTTACAAATTGTATCATAATATAAATATAACAACAAGAATTGCAATTTACCAAACACAATGCATTATTCTAAAATAACTATTTCTTTTACGTACATAAAAGGACAGACTTTGCAATACATCCGACATGCATAACTGCATTAATAAGGTTTAGTTCCATAAACATAAATATTATCTTAAACAGATAGGTTTTAAGGTTTTTTTTTCTTATATATAATTCATAAACATAAAGATTTTGTGTAATCGATATGTTTATATTCATGATTGTACGTATGCATAGAAACTTACAATCTATTAATCTGATTAAAGATATTTAGACAGACAGACAGAGACAGAGAAATTAGAAAACAAATTATTTGGGTGTTGTTCGTTATTCCGAAGGTTCGTTAGTCCGAAGGTTCGTTAGTCCGAAAATGAAATAGGGTTCGCTATTCCGAAGGCTCGTTTATCCAAAATGATACAGGGTCCGTAACGAACCTTAGGAATAACGAGTTTGTTTCATTTTTGGATTAACGAACCTTCTAAATAACGAACCTTATTTCATTTTCGAATTAAAGAACCTTCGGTGCAACTAGCCTTCGGTGCTCTCACTACCATCTCTCCGTCTTGGGTAGTTTATTCCGTGCTACGATTCTTCCAGGGTGTGGCAGCAATCGGTTCCTACATCATTGCTTACGTCTTAGGTAATAAAAAAAACTAACTAACAAACAAACAAACAAAGGTGCAAGAAAAAAAAAAACAACACCCTCATTTTTCCTAATATGAATAGACGTTCATATTCAAGGACATCTAATACATTCGTTAATGATTATGGCAAGTACAATAAGGGCAAGATTTGTATGTCAGACATGATTGATATAACGATCACGATCTCTCAAATGTTTTACTTATTCGTCATTTATGAGCATAATTATGCACTTCTTATGAAAATATGATATCATGGATCGCCATTGATGCCTTCCTCCGATGGCCCATTCGGATCACTGAAATACTTAAATCTGAAATTTGGTGGATCGAAAACGCAATGCAGTTGCCCGAAATTCTAGAAGTGCCCGATCGCCCCCCCCCCCAAAAAAAACCAATCTATATATATACTAGTATATACATAAATATATATATATATATATATATATATATATGACCTTGCATCAGAAAACAAACAAGTCGCCAATCATGGTTTTGAGTTAAGAGTACAATCTGAAAGAGCAGACTCTAAGCTTTAAAATGATGTATAACTTGATTCAAAAGGACTCTCTTAACCTATCTTGATATTGGAAAGAAAGGACACACTCTGGAAAGTGTGAACTGAGAAAACAGGCTCTGAAGTACAGGGTGTATTCAAGCGCTTAATTTTTACCAAGCTATGCTAACTGTGGGATGAATTGAACAAAAAAACAGGATGTTGACCACCGGAGCAACAACAAATAAGGGATTACAATGTATTAGATTAAACTGAAATTAAGCATATGTCATCAGCACATTCTGTACATGATTAATACCAACTTTCAATGCAGTAGCTTTATTCTCTCTAATGTTATTGGAGTTGAAAGTGAAGTGATTGGACAGGGTTTTTTTGAGAAACCGGAAGAGGGTTCTATGACAAACAACTAATCACACTATTCCACCAAAAAGTGTTCGAGAAAAACTGCTGAAAACACAAGTTCCTGTTTGTTTTATGATCCCAAACTTTAATATAATACAGAAAAGGACTTGCTCTTTCAAAAAAATATGAAAAAAAATCAAGATTGGTTAGGTTGACCCATTTCACCTGTTTTCAGTCCTCACACAAGATCACTGTGTGCGACCTTTTTTTTTTTTTTGTGGTGCACGGTAACATACATATATATGTATGTATATACACTAGAGCCATGTTGAAAATTCAGGTAGCCCCGGGCTACCGCTGATATTTATATGATAGTAAGTCATCCATGATCTGGACCGTCTGTATTTTTATCATTTTATAATTCCTACGTCATTTTTCATATTGCTTTTTTCAAATACTTTGATTTTTCATAATTACGTGATGGTATTAAAATGATATTCTTCCTCCATTCTTTACCCTCTTACAGCAACTGAGTTCGTTGGCCCTCTGAAGCGGAACATAGTTGGAATTGCCTTTGGTATCCCGTATGCCCTAGGGTACATGTTCCTTGCCCTAATTGCCTTCCTCTTCCGTGATTGGAAAACGCTGCAACTGGTGACATCAGCTCCAATCGCCTTATCCATTGTAGCAATATTGTAAGTATGCAGAGTTGTGATCAAATTTGCTGTAGTTCCCACTTAAATACCCACTCCTTTTCATTCATCACGGTCTCTTTACTGTGTGACGATCTGATTATCCAAACTGATAATCAATGTGAGCGATTCGACTGTCGTTTTCAGGAATAGTCCACTCTGTTAATTGCCAGCAGTGCTGTCATATAGTATGCATCTCTATGGATACATTTTTGATATCTAGACCAGTGGTCTGTTTTAATTTTCATTTGATCATTTTTCATCTAGTCTCTTTTAAGACACGACAGAAAAATGCATGGTAATTTTACGGAAATACATCCTGATTTCGATATTGACGTGAATCCTTCTAACGATTTTATGAAAATGAGTTAACGAGTCCACTGAAGCTAGATCTTTTTAAAACTTAAGACAGTCAGCTTTAGTGATAAATACAAACAAAAACAAATAAAAACTATACCTCTCAACGCAGTTTCTGTTGTCTGTATTATACCTTTCGATTACAGTATCTATTTTCTATGACGTTAATAAGCTCTACATGTTGTCTCAGCAGAATAGCATATTATATCACCTATTTCCTGCTAATTTCAAAACTACCGCTTTCGAGCTCCCTTTCAAATATAAGATATATGATATGCATCTACATAATGATTCTATACAGTTTTATTCCTGAGTCTGTGCGCTGGCTCATGTCTCAGAAAAAGTACGAAGATGCGGAAAAGATTCTGTTGAAGGTTGCTGAAGTGAACCACAAGTCAATTCCAAGACCCATATTCAGCCAAGAATTTATCAAGGAATCGGTAAGTAGAGATCGTAGTTATGTTCAGTGAGATCAACATTAGTACCTTCGTTCTCGTTTGTTTTCCAAAATACTTTAATAGTGATAGCTGTGATTGAATGGCTAATTCATAACCCCAACACCCGAGGTGTAGTTGGCCATGTGAATGAAGTTCTTTTTTTTCATAACACCCCACCCCCCCCCTTCCCAAAAAAAGAAAACATCGTCTCAGCTGTGGCATTTTTTACGTCCTTAAATGGTTGCCTCTCTGTACTGCTTTTTTTCACCCTGTAATTACAGTTACCACGCACATACTGCCAGATAGGGCCTATACCCATTTACCCTGTACACATGCGTGGAAAGGGACAGCACTGTGGTTGGGGAAAAAAATCGTCCAATAATATGAACAATAACCTTGTCAGGATTCGAACTCGAGTCCTTCGTTTTGAAATCAGGAAACATCTCCCCAGGATCATAGTGCCAAAATATCATGCCTATCCATTGCCTGTTATACGCATAATGTACCGTCACTCCTCCATTGGAAAGTACGTTCACCTGCATTAGCCATCTCTTGCACAAACATGATTTTCATATTACTTGACTTCAAACCTCAATCATGCATTTATTCTAACAGCTTTATAGAGAGGAGCATTACAGAAAGAAAACAAAAATCTTCCCCAGGACCGTCAAACCGTATAACAGAATCCATTACCATTTTCATCAATCTGTGATGAACCTTATAACATCTAAGATAATGAACGTGTTACATTATATCTCTTGCACAGACAATTATTCGTCTATAAAGTGTAAACATTAATACTACACAGATGTCAACGTTGAGTGTTATAAAAATAATGTTATGCAAAAGAAGACGAAAACAAATCCTTTGGTATATCCAGTAAAATTAACAAGCACCACCTTTTCATAATATATGTTAAACTGTGTTGTTTTACGTTTTATATATGTTAATTGTTGTTTCTTAGGAGGTTTCCCAAAAGGAGAGACGAAAGACCGGTATAGATATATTCCGGACACCGAGAATGCGCATCCGGTCACTTAACATAATTTTCAACTGGTGAGTATAGAACGTTGCTATTCAGTGAGAATATTACTCTCCATTTTTTTTTTTTTTAGCATGTCTTTTCAGTTAAGTGTGTTCTTACAAGCGTACTCGGGTGGTTTTTTTTCCTAGCTGTGGGAGGACAGGAAATAAAGTAATCGGCACTTAAAGGGACTGTACAGTACTGGTTGAGGTAGGGATTCATGTTTTGAACATTCCTAAGTGAGATAATGAAAAGCCTCTTATGAAATATGAAAGATTATGTAACTTTACGAAGGATTCAACGTTTATTTGATGAAAATTGGTTATCAAAATGGCTGAGATATCCAAAAAAAAAGTGATAATAATAAAAGGCGACATGCCCCGACTTTATTAGGATCTCTTTGTTTCACCTTGTTTTTGGATATTTCATTCATTTCAAAATCGATTTTCATCGAATAAACTTTTGATACCCCCTAGAACTGCATGCTTTTTGACATCTCATAGAGTGGTTTCTGAATATCTCGCAAAACGTTAAAAGCTAAACCTACACCTCGACCACAACTGTACACACCCTTTAATGATCTTCCAGTTTTTTGTTTTTTTTTTGTGTGTGTGTGTGTGTTTATGATAATGAAAATAACATCATTTTTAACAATTGAGGGGGTCGGTGCAATATAGCGCTAACCCACTCTTTTGTCAAAAATGAGTTACATGCATTTTCATAATCCTTACCCTTCACTCTAACCTCCGTGAAAATATCATATTTGAATTCAACCAATAAAATGGAAAAAAAATGCATGCATTCATGTTTTATAAATGTACAATGTATGGACTTTCCAAACATTCAACAGCGATTATCTCAAAACGACTATTTTGTGGGTTAGCACGGTGCCTATAATGTTGCACCGAGCCCCTTGTATATTCATTTAACTAGAATTTGAATATGCATTCCAAAATATCACTCGTGATGATACAACAATGTTTATGTTACATTTGTTAAGGCGGTAGAGAAAAAATGCAAGGTGATTCTGATGCTATTTGTTGATATGTATTATTTGATTTTTTGATTGATGGATTGATTGATTTGATCAATCGATTGAGGTCAATTATGCCATTTATTCGGCAAGCTAAAACACAAAAACACATGAAAGTGTTTTTTTACGAGAGCCAGTAGCCTTGAAAGCATCTTGTGCTCGTTAGGTTGCCTCCACAATTCATGAAAATTAATATATACCAGCTTTATGCTATCCTGCAGAAAGCACGTAGAAATATTAATGTTTCCATGTATCAAGTCGAAATTTGCCATGATTACGCATTATTCCTATGAAAATGGATTGTACCTTTATATGTGACAATTATTACTGTCTGTTCCATTGATCGGTAATTGTGGGAATAATCCTATGGTATCAGTTTCGGAGGCTCTGCGTATAAATATGTCATGAATCATCATACCACAACAATTTCACTTTATAACGAGTTATTCTGCTCTAAGCTCAAGACATCACTGATTCATTTCATTTCATTATTATTAGTTCGAAAACAACAGTTCAAGTCATAATGTAATCATAATCAATGTGGGGAACAAAAGATATAGCTATTAGACTTACTTTGAAAATTACTCAAGAAGCCTCATAGGTGTATCATTAGTTAATTTTAGTTATACCTGTTTTTGTCTTTGTTTTGTTTTGTTTTTTGCTTATGTTAGTTGCTTTATCTTCTTTTCATTCCTTAATTCTATATTTTCCTTTCAATTTCCGTAAATGTAATTAAAAAAGCATGATTTTTTTTTTTTTTTGTTACGCATTTACGGCCGTTCTAAATTCACGATTATTTGTAGGAAAGATGTAAATTACTCGAAAAACGTAGATGTTATAAAGATTATTAAATTGATTTTCATGCATTCCTGCAGGCCGGCAACGATTATATGAACAAAAGTTTGGAACAAATTACAGTTGTTGTTTTTTTCTTAAGATGCTGCTGTTTTGCTTGATAATGGCACATAATAATTTTAGTTTGTTTCAAATTCCCTACGCAAACCGGGTGGTCTTTAAGACTATGCCGATTTGGGAATTCAACAAGAACGTGTTAAAAGTGTTTGCAAGAATAAACAAAATAAAAAAGGTTTTTAGACAGGTTTGTTTCCATTCACTGACTACTCTGACATTATACATTATTGCGTCTACAGCGTAAGAGCATTTCTGAAATTAATGTAAGATACTTTCTGAAGAGGTTAAACGTTGATACGCAATTGCAATTATGATAATAAGATGATTCGATAACCTTTGGAACCTAGCATTCTGTCTCGTTGCTTATAATATTCGATGGAACAATGATTCTCTGACGAAATAACAAGTATATTCCCAGATGAGTCAAATACACGAGTTCGAATATGTGCACCGAGAATGAACAAAAAGTTAATTTGCCAGTTTAAAGGAAGCTCAGTAAGCATCATGATTATCTATCCTATACCTCAATCACGCACCATGGCATGAAAATCGTTGTATCCAGTCAGATCGCAGCACGTATGCAAATGAGCCGATCCGGCAAGATTTATTCAGCACTCTTGTTGACGATTTCTGCGTTCGAAAGGTATGGTTGGGTGTTCATCACACCAACCACCTAACGGAAACGTAAAAAATCTTACAGTTTGCCTGAAATTGTACTCACGTGTGGAGAAAATACTTTGGATTCATAAGCGCGAACTGAAAATGCGATCTGAGGTACGCGCTCTAGATGGCGGCTTCGAACGCGTGGGGTGTCGTTTTTTCCGCACTCAGTTGCCCTGTACATTCAAACCGACCACCCTGACAATACGTATGAAGCGCACTAAAAATGTGTTTTTTCGACAAGCTGCTGTTTTTTTTTTCCAGCCGTCATTTTTTCCCCAATAATATTTGAATATATTTTGAATCCTTCGATGTCACTTTTGAAGGACTGTTTGATGAATTTGAATTGATGTTCATTAGGAAACTTTTCATCGTAATTGGAATGAATTAGATGAGTCGGTTTGTTCTTTCACATTCATTTCCCGTTTCTGCTTCAACTCGTACGGTCGTAGCGGGCGACAAAACAATTATGTCATGTGTACGTGTAACGTGTGTGCACGATCGTACAAGCGGCGGAGTTTGAGAAAGCGGCATAATGACAATTTTGCGGTCAAAATCGTCAAATTTATTACTGAAGGATACTCTACATCTATAATGAGTCAGCAAAGGTAGGCCGAGTTATATGTAGTTACAAGATAGATCTTATTCGATTTTGCTAAATTTCAGGAATTTAAAGGGAATACTTATTTGTTTTCGCCTCATTTCACTCGGTAGCGTAGCCCAGTGAAGAATCGAACACCGTTGCGCGTAGTCCCCATGCGTACATTTTCTTTCTGTACGCGCAATGCCATAATAATTTAGAGCGCGGTCGGTTTCTATAGACACGGTCGGTGTGTTGAACACCTACCATACTTTGTCTCGTACGTGCGAGATTTGGCGAGAGTGTGACAGGGCTATGGTTTTCACAGTGTAGCTACTTGTACATACATTCATCATGGCTAAAAGTCACGGTGAATTGTTCTCTAGACTGTGATCTTTATTGTTATATCAAATTTGCGCATACTATCGGTTTTTATCATGACGATATTATCAGTTGAATTTGTGTAAATATTACCTGCTTTTCACGGAAGATTTTGTCGACTGAAGTTCGTTTTTGGTTCCTGACCGGATTAAGAAACTGTTGTTTCTGATTTTGGCTTTTTCGTAGAGAAGAAACTTAGATGCTCATCATATATTTGAGTCGAGGAGACGCAAGCAAGATTTATACTGATTTTTCCGTTTTGAAATGTCTGTAAAATTCACTCTTAAGCCGGAAGTATGCTCCACACAAAGTGTACAGTAAGTGGCGCGAAAGAGCTCTCTCATTGGACAGTGCTTGCATTCAGCCCTGAACTTGGCTTGAACTACACGCGTGCCTGTATGCAAGCATGCGCTATGCACGCAAGTGGCATGAAACGGATCAAACCGTATCATCGTAATGACGTAATGCAAGCGCTGAAAGCAAGCGCTGTCCAATGAGAGAGCTTACTCTTGATATTGCACGTTTTCAAGCTGACCAGCACTGACATCGATGTATATTTTACTGGTTCCTGACCGGATTAAGCAACAAATTGTTAAGATATTTACATAGATACAAAGATTAAGAGATGGACTACCGAATACTGCATTTTCATCGAGACTCAAGGTGAATTTGGTATTCTTTTGACGTCTTGAACGTGTAGGCCTACTACACGAATTACTTTTTCATTATTTTTCAAGCTCAAATTACGCTATGAAATTTTTCATTTACAATAATTTGAGTAACATGTGACGATAGCTTACATATTTTCCTTGAATTTGATACCAAATTTGTGAATATAAGGTGTATTTTTGCTGCCGAAAGCCCAAGGACAAAATCCCCTTCCGCAGCTCATTAGGTATGCAAGCCTCGAGGGGGCTTGCATACGAGTTGAATTTGATATGAGCGAATTAATTATCGGGTGCTGCGGTCTGACTGTATCTGCCATTTCGAATTACATGAAAGCACTTTGCACTAAATTGCGATAACTGCACAGATTAAATCATCTGCCTTTTATCCAGGATGGTTAAATGCCATGGTTTACCACGGACTATCGCTAAACAGCTCAAACCTCGGCGTCAACGATTACATAGCCTTTGCTATATCTGGAGGCGTCGAGATTCCAGCTTACATAATTTCCATTTTCGCCATTGAGATCATTGGCCGACGACTTAGCCTGTGTTCCTGTCTACTGCTAGGGGGCGTGGCTTGCTTATGTACGACATTTAAACGTGAGTGCAGGCTCCAATAACCTAGCCACACATTAAGCTTTAATGAAATGGAATCAGCTCTTTATTACGTTTTACAGCCGAATCATTTATGTACACTTTCCGTTGGCATTTCTCTCTCAATAGGCCTACAAGTTGTACATCGATGAATGCAGGCACGTAGTGTCTCTCATATTATAAAATAGTTTGTCTGTTTGTATGTATGTTTGTTTGTTTGATTGTTGTTGGGTTTGTTTTTTTTTTTTTTGCTTTTTTTGGCCTGAAAAGTAGATAACAAAATACAAAATTATAAAACATACATGCAAAGAGCCGTAATTTCTGATGGAATTGGGTTAATGTATATTAACGTAGGTAAATGAAAAGGCCTATCTTCGGTCCTAGTCACCCAAGTGCTTTTAGATGCTAACATTTGTTTGGCATATAACACACACACAAAAACACAAAACAAAAAAAAAAACAACTGTGATCGGCTTGTCTAACTACACAGTATTACGATTTTTTTCTTTGGCCAATTTTCGGTATTTAGGGTCTGTATCTGTGGTTCTAAATAAATGAAAGTGATTTTTTGTTGAGACTTTTTACAATGTATGATAAAAGGTAAAATAAACTATAGGAACAAAAACGAACAATTTTTATTTTAACGTCATCCCATGTGCAGCACCTGGTGCCATTCTCACTACTGTTGCGATGATAGGCAAGTTTGGAATCTCGGCCTCCTTTACCATCCTGTACCTTTACACATGTGAGCTGTATCCAACTGAGATAAGGTGAGACCGTTTATTAAAGCTCCTATTATGACCGATCTGATCTGAGAGAACACCCGCCATTCAATAGATGTGGTGCAGCACCCGAGCATCCACACGTATGGCGGATGCATAATGTTAATAATGACTGGCTCGCGCCCGCCGCAAATAGCATGTACTAATAGTGTCATTATTACGCCCAAATACGTATGCGTTATGTGTTGTGTAGGTATGGAGATACAATTTGAATTATAAAGCTGCAGCCATTTCTGCAAAGATCCACATTCACATTTTGTTAATTCTATGAGATTAAACAGAAATCGAATGAACAGGTTGATATCTATGTTTTGATTTTAACGTATGTTTAAATATATTTTAGTTTTCATTTTGATGATTTTATTTTGAAGGTTTTTTTTTTATTTCCTTTTTCTTTTACTTTGTGTTGTGTTTTATTAGGAGTGCAGCTCTAGGAACCTGCTCGATGTTCTCTCGTGTGGCAAGCATCGTCGCTCCTCTCATTTTGACACTGGATAAATTTTGGACTCCACTGCCCTTGGTCGTCTTTGGCAGTGTAACTGTCATAGCGGGACTGCTATCTCTGGTCTTCCCTGAAACCCGCGGCAAGAAACTTCCAGAAACCATAGAAGAAGGGGAGAACTTTGGATGGTACGTCGCTCTCGCATTAACATGGGTTGCATTCGGAAACGAATCATTTTCGAGTTCAAATCTAACTCTTCTCGTTAACCCCCCCCCCCCTCCCCAACAGAATAATTCTGATGATTGTCATCATAGCAATTGTATAATAATTATGATAATAATAATAACAATAATGATAATAACAGCAACAACAGCAATAATATTAGTAATGATAATAATGATAATAACAATAATAATAATACAATAAGGCAGCGGTTGTATCATCATACAGGGTGTTTCCCTGCCATTCCCAGAAATTGCTATACGTGTCCCGAGAGGATTAAAAAACATATATATCATAATTATGATATAATTATATAATATATGATAATTATCCAAAATGCATAAATAAAATGACCCACTCATTTCTCCTTGCTCTACCTAATTCAGCAACACTCACGATAAGTCAGAGAAGAGAAGAGAAAAGACTGGGCCTCCAAAGGACGAGATCACACCTGAGACCGGCCATCACGGAGGAGTTGTGGGCATGGAACGAGGGGCAGTCAACGCTGGCTTCGACGATAAGGAGGATAACATAGGAATGAACGAATGTAATGACGTTGCGATGGAATCTACGCGCCTCTAGATAGAGTATAGGGTTATGTGTCTGCAGTCGGCGGATTCTCTTAGCGAGATAATTTGTTTTCTATCGCGCTGATGTACCAAGTTATCTACTACTTCTGAGAGTGTTTCGATTGTTGTCCAAAAATGGGCATTCAGTTATAGGCATAATGAGTGTTCAAAAATAGTTTTAAAATAGAAATATCGCTATGGCGGTACAGTGCATTCCCGTTTACTTGGTAATATCACGAACACGGTTATACATGTAACCAAATTCCGGTTACAATGGAATAAAAATCCGGTTCGCAAAATTTTGGGCTCTATGATTTTTTTCCTTATTGTTAATTTGTTCGGTTACGGGAGTGTACAGTGCAGGGATATTCCTCCGCCACGCACAATGCAGTATACGTACGTCATAAAAATACAAGACATGCGTACTTGCATGCTCCCCATATAATTTAAAGTCATGTCCACTTTGTATCGTTCGTTCTGTTGAAATTGCGTCCAAATGAGAATCTTTATACAAATACAGTCGCACTTACAAATTGCAAGTTAAGCACGTACGCTTGTGTAAAGTCCTGCTGAATGTGCAGGCGATGCGTTTAAAAGTAAACACTGAGAGACATGACCTTCACTTTATGCTTTTATGCAAAAGACGAGTATGTAATTACTCGCCTGAGTGACCAAATATCAAACGTACCCCCACAGACATACACAAAATAAAATGAAAATCTTCATAAAAGATAAACTTAATGAATTAGCGTGGTATCATCGACTAGTATATTCTAGCTACATATCTAGTATATCGTAATTTTAGGTACTCTGACGAAGAACTTCTCTCTACTTTTATTCGACAGTAAGATGAGTACTTGTATCACAATATCGAAGTATGAAAGTGAAAGCATAGATTTGGTTGAGACCTAATTTCAGGATTGTAATTTACTAATCCTTGTGTCAGATGAAAAATAACCTCTTTTGAAATACGATAGAGCATAATAATTTCAAAAGTGATTGAATGTTTGATGAAAATTTGTTTTCAAATGGCTGAGATATTGAAAACAGAGCAATCTTAATGAAAGGGGGCAATCACTTTTTATTAGGACCGATCTCTTTTATTTTGTTTTTGAATGTCTCGTTCATTCAAAGCCAATTTCAATTCATTTTAGAATAGCCTGCCCTGTACTATTTCAACATTATATGAATAATGTTATTGTAAAGTTGTTGTTTTTTTTTACAAATTGAAATAAAAGATAGAAAATACTGCTCTGTCTACTCCAGTCGTGGCATTGTGCATTTCCATCAATGTCTGTTGGTAAAATCTTGATTGAGTGTTAACATAAAGAATACACATTTAGATAAGCAGAACGTTATAAACATGTACGCACAAAGATCTAACGTGAATGCAATACGTGACGATAATCTGTTTTTCTGTTGCCATTTCTCGTTTGTTAAGGGTTCTTTTTCCGTGTTTTTTTTTTTGCTTTGTGGTGTGTGTGTGTATGTGTGTGTGTGTGTGTTTTGGTTGCTGTTGTTGTTTTGTCAAGTATGTCGCGCATGCGTAAAGAATTGACAGTCCAACATCATGCTGTTGTTTTTTATGACAAGGATATAACAGTCTCAATACTGAATTTCTGTTTACATGTTTTTCTTCATTTTAATATTGCATTGAATGTATATTGCTACATATAAACTATATACTGTAAGTATGTACAATCATGTTACATTGTTCGGGTTTTTTTTTAAATTAGAAATTAAAAAAAAAAATGAAACGGAATATTCTTACAGGCAACAGACACCAGAATTGTTTAATTAGAACATGTTTCCTGATGTTAACGTTTTCTTCGTTTCTTTTTTTTTTATATTCCGAACATGTTTGTGAAAATAAAACTTGGCAAAGCAATTTTATTGGAATTAAAGAGGTTTTTAGCTTCCAAAGGTGTGTGTTTGGTTGGTTTTTTATGGAAAATGCTTCCCTTAATACACTACTCAATAATATCCGATGTAGAGTGCAGAAAAAAATAATGATTTGGATTTCGGCTTTCAGAACCACAAATCGAAAGATGTTTGCCTTTATCATTAAAACTCCAAGTCAGCACACGTCTTAGGGCATGTCTACTTTATTGACTTTAATAGTCTGATTACAAATGTTCTCGACAAATCATGACAATGTCACAATGAAACGAAAAAATACAGGGACACTTTATGATACATAAATAGAATCTAAATACACATATAGGTACTTTGCTTTCATATAAATAATTTTCTCAATAGATCATACTTCTCTTCGCTACATATTGCAAATTACACACGAAATACGGATTTTTTTTTGTGTGTGTGTGAACATCTGCAGTGTGATTATATACACACTCTACTTCAAGTGCAACCGCTTTATAGTAACGAAAAAAAAAACCTATACAGTTCTGTATAGTTCTAGTTCACAAAACATATCTCATATGTCATAGCATATTATATCATCAATATACATGTCCAAGGAATTCTGTGCAAAACTGAACTTAAATGCGGTTCATATTTAGGAGACAGCATGTCACTTATCTAAATAATCCCAATCTATAAAAATACATCATAAATAAAAAGTATATTTTGTCATTCATTTTGAGACTTTAAATTTCCTATTCTGTATTTTTACACATCTTATTTACACTGAAGTTATACTAGTGAACGACTTATCCACTTGTTTCAATATTGAGAATTGGCAATTTGAACAGCGGTTCAACCAATCTGATTGTTGTAATGGTTAAAATAAAGCAGCCTGGTCATTTTTCCCCCTTTTTTAAATGCAAACAAATCAGTAAGTCTGCCGTATGATAATGCGAGTATCTCTAGCACACCGACTTGGGCTTCTGAACATGGACCATCATTACTATGACTATTACATCATGACTATTCTGGGCCTACTCCGCGCTTGAGATGAGCAAGAATGGTTGTTGTTGCTGTTGTTGTTGGGTTTTTTTCCAGCTGCAGTACACCAGCCGTATAGCTTATCGTTGCTCCGATTTAAATGATACAGCTATTTCCTATTGATTTCATTAACCAAATATGAAAATAGATATATTTTATATATGATATAATCCAAAGCAATGCAGGAGAGGCATATAAACGTCACATTATTTTTGCCAAATGTGATTGTAAATTATGAAATATCGCGTACGTATGGAAAACGCATGAAACCTTATACCATGACTTTTGACATACAAACCTTCGCGACTTTGTTGGTCAAATCACTCGATTTATCGAAGTCATATTAACCGTGGTGCAAAATTTGACTTTGACGACGAAAGTATATCCTCTGATAGTGTGTTTTAGTATGTGTGTGTGTGTGTGTGTGTGTGCATTATAATGATGACCTTTGTTCCTTGAGAATATTAAGCTTAGGTTTATTTTCGAGAAAATGTTTCCTTTGAAAGTTGACGGAAATCTGCCACATCGCTTCACACATTGCCGAGGGTATAATCTCAGAATTGAAATGTGACATTCAACGAGAGTTTTCCCCAAATCATACCATTGTAAGACTGTTGAGGTTAACACCTACCACGTTTCAGAAAACATTTCTGTTATCTGTAAGACATCGTAGGTAGATGTCCTTCATGGTTCGCCAGTCATATTGAATATCAAGATCAAAAAGTGAACTTAATTTGTAAAGCAGCTTAAAGAAGAAATAGCAGAAACAAAAATATGCTTCATTCAAAGTCTCCAGAGTAGCACATCTTGGCGATATTCTTATCCACTACATTAGGGCTTTCATACAATATATCTCATTGCCTTCTTAAAGAGGAAACTCATGACAGGCAGTTTGTTACGCCAATCCCTGCGTGATAGTCATCTAATAAAAAGGTCCCTTCTTTGGCAAATATTTACTGTCATTTACAGTGGCATGAGTGCGACGTTCCAACTTAATTAACCTAGATACTCAAAACTTGATATCCCAGTTGAAAATGCCAAGTCCAATCTACTCTTGTCAATAACCAGGGCTTGGATGATATCTCACCCACTTCAAAGCAATTCAGATTTTTCAATGTTTACTCTATTTAGAGGAACGTCAAAAGGTCAGCCATTCCGTTGTTGGCACTCATTCTTCGGTCATCAGATGTTGGCGTCCAGCCTTGGTTGACGGCTTGATCGATGTCATCATGAGCTCCCTGGTGAAGCAGGTAAAGGCGCTGACTGCGTCCTCGAACATGACCATGCGGCCTTTGAAAGGTGGGGATGCAAGCAAGAAAACACACACCCAATACACACACATCAAACTACAGAAAAGAATCATTTTAGCGTGCATTTCTATGCTTGTAAAACTAAATACATCAATAATCAAATAAGTAAATAGATAAATAAATACGTATACATGTACATACATACATAAATGCATAGATACATTTAAATAATAATCAAATAACACAGAAAGACAGAAAATATGCACATAACTGTCACAGAATGTTGTGCTATACGAATGCTCTGCCAATGCTGCAAATACAGTGTATGTTTGTAGGATTCTTGCGACCCTAGTTACTCTATCATCGATGAATCGAATGACATTTTTGATAATTTTGTTGATTTTTTTGCTATGAATCAATTCTTGTGTATGTCTTGGTGAATAATTAGTTTACGTCATAAGCGATGATTTCAACATCAATGTACTGAAGGAAAATCTTTACGTGTGATCGAGAGTGTTCATTTTTTTGTTGTTTATTTCAAGATGCGTTAGATGGTAAAATCATCAATTTTACATGAATCAAAGTCATCGCATAAACTTACCCACATCGCCCTGATCAGGGAGGGCAAGAATGATTGTGCGAAAGTAGCTGACTGTAGCGTCCACCAGACCAACAACGTCATGCTCACTGGGTACGATGTCGCAAACTTCGCGAAGAATTTTGACCAGCCAAGACATGTTGAGATTGCTGAGATACGTTACCTGGTATGCAGAAAAGAAGTACACAATGTATCATTTTTGTATGTTCATTAAATAAAAGTTTATTCATTTCAAATCTGGCACATTCAAGTGATGCAAACTGTGCTACCGGAACATCTGATAAAGTACGAAAATAAACATACTGGTTACATTCTTTGAATTCATTTGGAACCATTCCATTTCGTACTCTAGAGTATCCGGTCGCCCGAATCAAATTGTAGATTGGTATAAAAACAAAAATTCAATCCTCTCTTCTGGAGTTTTGCACAATACTCTGGTCGGGAATTTGGAAAGAAGAGTAAAAGATATCAGCTGGAAAGGATGGGTAATGGAAATAATCATCATTTTAAGATAATTGTCAACATGAACATTCACCTGTTCCTGTGTATATGTTTACACAGGTTCCATGACATCTACTCCAACGATAGTTGCTCCTACAAAATATCTGCACGCTAGGTCAAACATAAATCTACCCATACACATAACCCTAACCCTAATCTTAATCCTCACATCAAATTTAATCTAAAACTCCATCAATCGCAACCCTGCCTAACCCTATGTCTCGTAGAAAATTAAACGAAACAATGTGGCAGGAGCAATACACATTTTTTATACATATGACTACTTGTATGTAGGCGAATACTCTTACCACTGCTAAGCCAACTATTATGGAGCTCAGCTGAGTCATCTTCCCGTTGATCGCCTTGCTAGCGAGGACTGGAATGACAATAGCTTCTCCGCACATACACAGCAACCGAGCCACGTTGTCATCCAGCCACTCATTGGGGCAAGCTAAACGGCGAAATCAAGGCCAGAAGAAAGGAGTAACAGGTTTAGAAGAAAAAAATAATGATATTCAAACTACATCGTCATACATGGTAACATCTACATGTAACTCAATTAATGTCTCCCCTAAAAGTGATGAATAAAGATATGAGATAAATAAACAAATGCTCTGCAGAAGGTAACAAATCTGACAACTAACCGGAATTACCACACAACAGTGTTGCTGGAATAACCATGTTTATCTCTTTGTATATCAATACACAGCTCAGTGACCAAATTACATTTTTTAATCAATCCACATATACGGTGTCATTAAGCATTAATCAGCTTTATTCTCGAAATTAATATGAAGGACAGAACAAGCAACTGCTGCACTGTTATTTCATAATTATTGTTTGCATGGCTTTATATTGCATCTTGATGCCACACAATCACGGTGGTGTTGAAAACTCTACTCCCACAATTAGTAGAAATAAATGTAACTTCTTCAATGAAAAAAACAAACAAGAAGTGACAAATAATAACTAAACCGGTTCATTGTTGCTTTCTTGAAAAAAAAAGAAAAGGAAGCAGCAAGGACATTCCTTTTTCGTTTTCTTTTTTCCTGTACACCCGCACTGATGACATCATGATCCATTAGGAATGGAAGGTGCAAGGCTTAATAAACATTTATATAATTGGTTCCTTTGTCATAATAACTTGCTAGCCATTGTGTGGTAAACGTCCTGCACTATCCAAATCCTAGCTAGCTCTTTTATGCATGGAAGTATCCAATCACTCTTACAGACTGTAGTGGCATTTGTAAATATTTTACTTTATCAAAACGCGCGAAGAACAAAATCCTACGTACACTCGACAAAGAAAGGAAGCAACAACGAAACACACACGCGTGCGCGCGAGCACACACATACACACACACACACACACATATGATGTCACTCTTCAAAAAACAGCTATAACCGTCACAGGATACCCCTGTAGAAAAGATGTTGACATCCATGTAACTCTATGAGTGAAAACGTTAACAGATGATCATTACGTATGTTACACAGCTGTACCTGTCACTTCTTCCAACACACTGATGACGCTGTCCGTGTTCCACTCAGAGTGACCATGCAACGCCTTGATCGCCACGGCAAGGTCGCGGAACGGCGCGGAGGCTAGGTGAGACGCGATGTTTTGGTCATCCAGAGACATGAAAGTCCAGTTGATCTGGTCTGCATATGGAGGGAGGGGGGGGGGGGGGGGGGGGACATGAACTGTTACAGTTGTATCCGCTACCGTGTAGTCTTTTTTTTCTGTTGAGAATAATTTGACAGTATGTCTTACATGACATGACACAATGGCTGTAAGTAGATATGTTTTCATTATTATTACTTTTTTTACAGTGTACGGAAGCTTCCATATACGGTGGAAATGACTGTACAAAATTAACTGATCTCACCGTGAATAAAAAAGTAAACCATTGTTTGCTTTTTCTTTTAAGGGGGATACAGGCCACAATTCAGAAATATTAGTAGGGGCCTAAACAATGATTCACTGTCTTTTTTAATGTACCCAGATGGAAAAGGTTTTGCACATTTTGAATAGCAATCATAGAGGGCAATGATGATGATGATGATAATGATGATAATAATAATGATCATATTATGATCTTAATATATTCAGGTTAGCCTCTTCAATGTTTTCACTGTTCTCCCTATCATTTTGTATTACTATTATTACAGTATTACCGCAGCCATGGCAGCACTGAAAGGTACGGGTGGCAGAATGAGAACTACGGACTTCTATCAAGTTAAAACGAAAAATCACGGATCCACTACACTACAGTGCCTTCTATACACAACAATCTTAAGGAAGAAGCAATCGTGGTACCAACAGCAAAACGTTATGTACTGAAATCTTTTCTTTTGACACTTTACGTACTCCCGTGAGACTGACCACAATCAACTTGCTGATTATTACGTCACTTTCGGGGAGGTCTAAGTTTACGAGTCTTCCAAGGGTTCAAGTATTTGCAGAAATAATCATAAAATTTCTCCAAAATCAAAGGACAAGAAACCATCATGTCTAAATACAATCGTAACTTTCCTACAATTATCTCTCTTTTTTTTTTCGTTAATCATTACGATGACTTCATTCATTTTAGGCACTTGGTCTGGTCATTGTTAAACAAGCAATGATTACCGGTACCTTTACTCCTGCTTAGTGAGCCGTAGAGGAGTAGGAGGAGCCTAGCCTGATGCACCATAGGGTAGGGCTGGAGAATGAAGTGTAGCCACATGCCAAGATCCTCCAGCGATTCGCACTGGTCCAGGATGACACCACGCAGGAACGATCGCACCTCCATCTCTTGATCCGCCTTCACGCCAGGCTTGCCCGAGATGACGTTAGCTTGGTAAATGGGAAAAAATACAAACATAAACTTTAACAAAGCAAAGAATGGTCTAACTTGAAATTACCTTCGTAGGTTAACTTTACCCATCTACTTCGAGAAATGGCGACCTGGGTAATAAATATATGGGGATTTCAGAGTTCAGCATGGAAAGGATTAACCACATATCCGCATCCTTGTGTACACTATAACCCAATTTATTAAAGATTATACATGTCCCCTTGCCCTTGTCCGGACGAACGTACACACGCATCGAAGAACCGTGAAGTATAACACAATCACAATTTCCCCACCACTGCATAATATGGGGATTCATATTCCCCGAAATGCCGAGGTTTTTGAGAAATCTATCAGAAATCGGTGAAAGACCAATGATACCTCTGGAAGATATTTGAATACGGAAAGACCGCTGAGACTAAGTGATGTGAGAGGTCTTTCAGAAATATTAGTCTTTCAGCTGTCTTCCAGTAGTCGTTGTTGAAAGGGGAATTCAGCCAACTCCGCATGAACACTTAAGATCACAATAGATGTTTCATTATTTTTCTAATTAACGTAATCGATCTAGTATATATACCATTGCCATCTTACTCATTTTCAGCACCAAGTTATTGTAGTTGATTACCGCGAAGTACGCACGAAGACATTCCCGCTCCTGCCAGCCTTTGACGAAGATGCTGAAGAACTGCCCAAAACAGTAGTTTATTCTCGACGACTCAATGGTAAAGTTTGCGACGAGCTACAAAACCAAATAGTTTCATACAATTAAAGTTCAATTTTTCAGATAATAATTAGTGCTATCTCCAGCACTCGATGAAAATGTTTTCAAAGATCTAAGTACAATAAAAAAATGTATTGAAATTGATTCCAAAGCTCAGAAAAAATCATCGTTATTAAGGAATTATTTCATTTCATTTCAGTCTTTATTGTCCATCATGGATATATTTGTTTTGTAATAGCTTTCTTAGCTTTGAGAGCTTTCTTATTTGTAAGAAGATGCAAACAAGTATTTCCCCATAGATTTTGAATCAGCAACAACTGAACTTCAATAGCTATATGTTTTCAGTCGAAACTTTCTGCCATTTTCAATTCCATGTTGCTTTTTGTATTTTTGTTCTTGTTTGTCTTATCCAGTTGCCTGCGCAGACCCCTAGATAAACAAAAAAAAAAAAAAAAATAAGACAGAAAACAAATTGCTACATTTGCGGTTTCAGTTTAATATTGAATAATTTGACCCATTCTTTGTGCCAACTTTGGTATCTGCGGAAAGTATTGCGAAATAAAATTGTACTCGTTTTCGGGTCACGATAACATTCTCAGTGCAAGAGACACTCATACATGTCATGCTTGAATCTATATCGCAGTGTAAAAACCGACCTCGTGAAAAAGAGTTTCCATAAGCCGTAGACGCTCTTTGGTAGGGTAGAGACATGTTGATCGTTTCACCAGCAAACCTGTGGGTCAGACGGCGCAACCTTTCGTTAAGATCACTGTCATACACAGCACCATACGCACTGCATCCTTACTATTAACACTGGGCTCAAAGGATCATAGCGACATGAAGATTGTGTTAAAGTTGCCGAGCAAACTTGAAGATTTGTTTGTTTGTTTCCCCAATGAGGACATGTGACTTTCGGTATCAAGGCGTCAGTATTGAAAAAAAAAAAAATCAGAACTAAATCGCAAATACACTCAAACAAACTTATGACATAGGCCTATCAAGGTAAATTAGTGTCAGACCTCGCGTCCGTTCAGAATGAAATCAAATAGAAAGTCTTTGAATTTTTAAACCTCTATGTAGAACTCACAAAGTTAATTGGGATAAACTGGTATTCATTCAGGAGGCACTACCTACATTGTACGTCCTGCAAGACAGGTATATTAAACGCACAATGGAAGAAAGATACTAAGAAATTGAAGTACAAAGTTAATATTCACAGCAAAAAAGAAATAAAAAGAGAGAACTAGCAGCAATCTCAGAAAATTGACCCACCTAAGTTCTTGAAGCACTGACAGAGATCAACTTTCTTCCTTTTACTCTTGCTCCTCAATGCACATTCGGAACCCATCAATCGGTTTAAACCTTGCCGGGTGAGGTTATACGCAATCACAATATCACGAAGGGATTTCGATACCAGTGAGAGTCGACTGAGCTCAGTGGCTGAATAAACACAAAATAGATGAAATGTAAGATGTGATGTATCAAAACCCACGAATTCATAAGGTCAACCAACATCTACACTTTTAATTCTTAACCATAATTTCTATGTCTTCAAGGGGAGTATGAAAGTTCTAAGCCAACATTAATCTTAGTTTCGAAAAGATGTTGATGTGTGCCCTCAATGAACTGTTATTGCAGATCCAAACTATACAAAAAGTAGAGAGGGAAAAGAGATTTTGAGGCAAAAACAAATTAAAATGTATTTTAAACATTCAAACTGCGGATAATGCACATATGAGTATTTGTTAATCAAATTCAAAATATATGAATAAGTACGCAGTCAAGTAAATTTGAAGAAAAAAAAATAAAAGCTCTAGGTTGCGTGTACAAGTAGGCCATACATTAAAGTATGTGTTTATGTTGTGAGAAAACAGTACCGATGTATAAAAGCAAATAAACCAAGTGGATTTACAGTTGAAATTTCCCCGTATACTTTTTATTTCAAATTATGCATTTCAACCTTAAACTTCCATTAGTGTTAGTAGTCATATCAAACTTTGAATTTATATGTGCACCATGTTCAGGAACCGAAAGAAGATGGCACTTATTAACACTTCCACAAATTTACGTCATTGTGGGTTATACAAATATTATTTATACTTACATGATAATTTTGAGAAAACATGGTATATTATTTCTTCAGGAAGAACAGAAAAGTAGCCTAGCGGCATGTTGTTCATCTCTTCTCTCAATCCCCTCTCTCGCTCTTTTTGCAGCAGTCTCACGCTTTTTCGCCGAGCCTGGCCGGTCCATCGACTAGCTGTTGGATATGCAGTCATTGTACACCTCCAAGAGATTTCTGCAGGGCCTACAGTATTAGAAACAAGGTGATCGTCATAGCAACATTTTTTCTTTATACATGAGGATAGAATTGTACTCTAGACTAGGCATATATGGCTGTTCTACGTTCTCTATGTGAGTTCATACATTGTAGTCATTTACTGGAATCATGCATATAGGGGGTACCTACAGGTTGATTTCACTTCAGAAAGAATTATGGCGTTGGTAACTTATAAACACAATAAAGTCCCGAGTGATATGCAAGTCTATAGATACATGAACAGGCGTAGTATTTTTGCAGCTTCTTATAACCCTACATGTGGAGGGTTCCTCGGACAGTTGTTCAACTTTTTATTCCACATGGCAAAAGATAATCACAAATTTTGAAGAATTATCAGATATCTGTGAATATGTTACAACTAGACAAGACAAGAAATGATATCTAGTTCTCTCTGATATACATGTTTAATATCATTTCAAACTAGACATCTAGACTGATTTCAGAACAAGATGTAGATATATCTCTATTTCTTTATCAGACACGTCCATCCGTAGAAATCCCAACTTGGACCTTGAGTGAAGGAAAAGTGCTGCAGGAAGTACATCTTCTCCGGTAAACTCTGCATGGGAATGTCCCTCTACTCCTGTCCACGCGGGTGCTTAAATTGTGGACACTCTTCACCTCAGCACTCTTCCTTCATTTCGGAAGTAATTTTGTAGCTTCCCTTCTCAAACGGGTCTAGGGCAATTACCTACTGGGCAATCTTATCTCAGTCAAGTCAATAGTCAAAAGCCTAACCCATTTGCTTCTGGGCAAGTCCAAGATAAGGTCCCCTCAGAAGGCAAAATTTCATCTTTGCTCAATATTGACATGTTTGGTATCATTTTGAAGCTTATGAGTTGAAGTTTTGATTTCCGTGGAGGAAAAAATGATATTATGTAAATTTATGCAAATTTCAAGGGCTTCATTTGCATAAATGTGAAACACAGCGTTACGTATGGGACATTTATAAAAATTCATATTAATTCAAAGGAAAGCAAATGATATTTGATTAATATGTGGACATAAGAAGTTCATCACATAGTTTAACTTGGTATGAAAATTTAGGGATTATGCAAATGATTATGCAAATTAGCTCGTGTCCTATCATGAGATGTCCCATACGTAACAAAATGAGGTCATTTTTTTAGGTTTTTTCTGAAATTGCTAAGGTTATTTTAATGCCCTTTTGGAAAGTTCTAATTTATTGTTTAGAGAAATTAAATACCAGAGAAAAAAGAAAAAAAAGTTAAAGAAATATTTTTTATTAGGCATTGAAATAATGTTACGTATGGGACAAATGCGTTACGTATGGGACATCCTCATACATATTGCATGTGAATGCATGTAGCTAGCTGGGAAGGTCTCTCAGTACACAAATGGTCAATCATCCTGAAGAAAGCATCCCAGCATTGTAGCTACACTTGTACTTTTTGAGTTATAGACACTTGAAACAATACATGAACTTGACTGAACAATTTTCAGAAAGGGGGAGGGGAAAATGTCAAAATACACAATGACAAATCAGCATTAAAGGAATGGTATAGTTTTTTTGTAGAAATGGGTATTCAGTTTTCAACATTTAAAGAGCTGATTGGAAACCAATTATATGAATTACTTAAGAGCATAAAATCCTAAGACTAGAGGAATTCAAAGTTTATGTGATGGAGATCCAATTTGAAATGGTTGTGATATGGAAAAAAAAAAGTAAAATGATTTTTTTTTCATTGCAAGTGATACACAAATTGTCCTTATTCAGTTTTCAGTAGTAGCCACAACAAAATTCATGGGTATACATACTGAGTTTTGATTCGAATCAATGACCTGACTGCTAGACAGACATCATATATCTCGATCACTGGGGTTCCACGCAGCAGGTATTGCTTATTTATTAAACTTAATATTTCTTGTGTCAAGTTGTTTTTTGTTGAAACTAAATGGCAAACTGCCCTTCATCAATGCAAGTAAACACTTTAAACTATTCAATTTTTCAGTAGTAACTATCCTGATAAAAATAGGGCATATATACTCAGGTTGGTCATAAAAAATATAGAATATGATTGAATGTGATTATGATGGTAAATATTTGGGGAATATTGTTCCCTTGTCAATCTGGATCAGTATTTGAGTTATTTCAACTGATTCCACCTCAGTAATTATGCAAAAAATTGTTTAAATGGGTATTTTGCAAAAGTATTTTGCAAAATACCCATAAACATGGTTCTCCACACACTAAACGAATGGGGGACAAAGGGCATGCATACCCAGAGTGGTCATAAAAATATAAAAATATGATTGAATATGATTATGATGGTGAATATTTGGGGAATATTGTTTCCTTGACAATCTGGATCAGTATTTGAGTAGTTTCAATTGATTTTACTTCAATAATTATGCAAAATACCCATAAACATGGTTCTTCACACACTAAATGAATGGGGGACAAACTGTCCCATACGTAACTGTCCCATACGTAACACGTCATGTCTGTCTTTAATTAGATCCTGTAATTAGAGCTTTTTGCCTAATGACATGAAACTTACCTGTGATAATCTTGAGTGTTGTGACTTTCATCACAGTGAGTTACAAGTTGTAGAATGATATACTTTCAGAGAGTTTTGAGGTTGAAAAAAATGTTCAAAAAAACAAAATTTTTCTGGTCCCATACGTAACGGCTCATATTTTCTCTTCTAGAATAGAATTGTCAAGGTCATTTTTCTCAATTTTTTACAAGAATATACTTCTTCTAGATATCAATCACCATGATGAAGTTCAATATGATCAAAGGCCATTAACACTATTTTTCAGGTCATAAAAGTCTCTGAATGTCCCATACGTAACGTGCGCGTTATCTTGGACTTGCCCTTCTGTAAAGGGGCCGTATTTCTAGGAATCTGGAACAAGCATGTGTACAAATGGTTGACTGTCTGAGACCTGATTTGGGGGGGGGGGGGGGGAGGAAGCGCCTGCATGCACAGGCTGCAAATCCTTCAAAACTTGATGAAGGATTGCTAGGCCTATATATTATAATGGTAACACGTTAGAGCCGAAGAGGATCTACTACTACCAAGGGCCTACTAAACTGTACTAGTACTACTACTCAACTAGCCCTTACGAAAAAGTCCTGTGGTACTCCTGTGGTAATTACCACAGGACGGTACCACAGGACAGTACCACAGGACAGTACCACAGGAAAGTACCACAGGACAGTACCACAGGAATTGTCCTGTGGTATTTTGGGACATACCACAGGACAGTACCACAGGAATTCCTATGGTATTTTGGGACGTACCACAGGGCAGTACCACAGGAAAGTACCACAGGACCGTACCACAGGACCGGTACCACAGAACAGTACCACAGGACAGTACCACAGGAATTCCTGTGGTATTTTGGGACGTACCACAGGGCAGTACCACAGGAAATCCTGTGGTATTTTGGGACGTACCACAGGGCAGTACCACAGGACTAGTACCACAGAACAGTACCACAGGAACTGTCCTGTGGTATTTTGGGACAGTACCACAGGACAGTACCACAGGTCGATCATTACCACACAACATTACCACAGGGCAGTACCACACAGCATTTCGAAAAAAAAAATCTGGGAGAATTTTAGTCACATATCAAGGAATATTCCTGATAGGTGAGTGATGGATTTCAGTACAAACATGGCCCTAGTTAATAACCTGTCCTACTCCTAACATATAATCTCAAACGAGAGTCTAATGGCCAAGTGCCAATGTAGTCCTATAATAGATCTATATAGTCATATTCTATTCCTAGGTAGCCATCGACTGTATCAGTACATATATATATGGCCGTCTATCCGTAAAGCATTAAGGCATGGTTACTAACTCGATTATACTTTATTATCAAGATATGAAATTACACTTTCATAACAATATCTATGATATTGGGAATAACATAACATAATTAGACAATCTTTCATACAGTTTAAAGTAAGTTCCATCATTAATACTTTGACTTTTTAAGTCATATATGTATTTTCTAAAATCTAGAGTGCTTTTTATGAATATTCATGAGCTATGTAAAAATTTGTACCACAGGAGTACCACAGGAGTACCACAGGAGTACCACAGGAGTACCGTACCACAGAAGTCCTTATGAAATTTCTCATGCTTTACATCAGCACTTTCACTAAATAGGTAATACTGTAGGAGTATAGGACAGGATAAGTACTGGCAAATCAATTGCTATAATTCACAGCATAACTCATCTATCAATTAATTGAGAAATATTAATATGTGCTTTTCTGTTTGTATTTTTGTAATGAATTTCAGTAGATTCTGCCTTACAATTTTCCTGTGTGGTACTCCTGTGTGGTACTGCTGTTTGATATTCTCCTGATGTGATAGTCCTCTGGTATAAAATGTTAAGAAAAAAAAAGTATATCCTGTAGCATTTTTCTGTGGTACTTACGAATTTAATTTGCTGTGTGGTACTTCTGTGTGGAATAGCACCATATTATGATTTTCCTGAGGGATTTAATTGGACAGTTCCTGTGGTACTCTCCTATGGTATACATCGAAAATTACCACAGGAATTCCTGTCGTACTGTCCTGTGGTACGTCCCAAAATTCCACAGGAATTCCCGTCGTACTGTCCTGTGGTACGTCCCAAAATACCACAGGACAAGTCGTGTGGTACACTTCTGTGGTACTACCCTGTAGTACTGTCCTGTGGTACTTCCCTGTGGTACTGTACTGTGGTACGTCCCAAAATACCACAGGACAATTCCTGTGGTACTGTCCTGTGGTATGTCCCAAAATACCACAGGACAAGTCGTGTGGTACTGTCCTGTGGTACTATCCTGTGGTACTGTCCTGTGGTACTGCCCTGTGGTACGTCCCAAAATACCACAGGACAAGTCGTGTGGTACTGTCCTGTGGTACTATCCTGTGGTACTTTCCTGTGGTACTGTCCTGTGGTACTGCCCTGTGGTACTGTCCTGTGGTACGTCCCAAAATACCACAGGACAAGTCGTGAGGTACTGTCCTGCGGTAATATCCTGTGGCACTGTCCTGTGGTACTGTCCTGTGGTACGTCCCAAAATACCACAGGACAATTCCTGTGGTACTGTCCTGTGGTATGTCCCAAAATACCACAGGACAAGTCATGTGGTACTGTCCTGTGGTACTGTCCTGTGGTACTATCCTGTGATACTTTCCTGTGGTACTGCCCTGTGGTACTGTCCTGTGGTACGTCCCAAAATACCACAGGACAAATCGTGTGGTACTGTCCTGTGGTACGTCCCAAAATACCACAGGACAAATCGTGTGGTACTGTCATGTGGTACGTCCCAAAATACCACAGGACAATTCATGCGGTACTGTCCTGTGGTACTATCCTGTGGTACTTTCCTGTGGTACTGTCCTGTGGTACTGCTCTGTGGTGCTGCCCTGTGGTACTGTCCTGTGGTATGTCCCAAAATACCACAGGACAAGTCATGTGGTACTGTCCTGTGGTACTGTCCTGTGGTACTATCCTGTGGTACTTTCCTGTGGTACTGCCCTGTGGTACTGTCCTGTGGTACGTCCCAAAATACCACAGGACAAATCGTGTGGTACTGTCCTGTGGTACGTCCCAAATTACCACAGGACAAATCGTGTGGTACTGTCATGTGGTACGTCCCAAAATACCACAGGACAAGTCGTGTGGTACTGTCCTGTGGTACTATCCTGTGGTACTTTCCTGTGGTACTGTCCTGTGGTACTGCTCTGTGGTACTGCCCTGTGGTACTGTCCTGTGGTACGTCCCAAAATACCACAGGACAAGTCGTGAGGTACTGTCCTGTGGTACTATCCTGTGGTACTGTCCTGTGGTACTGTCCTGTGGTATGTCCCAAAATACCACAGGACAATTCCTGTGGTACTGTCCTGTGGTACTGTCCTGTGGTACTTTCCTGTGGTACTGTCCTGTGGAACTGCCCTGTGGTACTGTCCTGTGGTACTGTCCTGTGGAACTGCCCTGTGATACTGCCCTGTGATCACTGTCCTGTGGTTCGTCCTAAAATACCACAGGACAATTCATGCGGTACTGTCCTGTGGTACTATCCTGTGGTACTTTCCTGTTGTACTCTCCTGTGGTACGTCCCAAAATACCACAGGACAATTCATGCGGTACTCTCCTGTGGCACTGTCGTGTGGTATACGTCCCAAAATACCACAGGACAATTTGTGTGTATACTGTCTTGTGGTACTTTCCTGTGGTAATGTCCTGTGGTACTGCCCTGTGGTACATCCCAGAGTACCACACGAGCCTGTGACAGAGTACCACACAGTTCCTGTGTTAGCATATATTTGTGTGGTACATTGTGTGGTACCAACCAGTACCACAGGGAGTACCACATGAGCCTGTAAAACAGTACCACACAGTTCCTGTGGTAACATTTATTTATGTGGTACATTGTGTGGTACTGACAAGTACTACAGGGAGTACCCTACAAGCCTGTGGTACCGTACCACACAGTTCCTGTGGTAACATTACAAGTGTGTGGTACATTGTGTGGTACCGACAAGTACCACAGGGAGTACCACAGGACTTTTTTGTTAGGGAGGTCTACTACTGTACTAGTTAAACTACAGCCAGTGTACCGGTACCGGTACTAGCGGTTAGGTGTTCTACTAGAAGACCCCTAACGTTACTACTAGTCTGTGTTAGCAGTAAAAATTAAGTGACAAGAGCTCTATCGTTAGAAAATGTGTTTCTAGTAGACTATGGGCAGACTCTATTACTAATTAGATTAGGCCTAGAAACAGGTCGAACGTTAGACTAGTCTAGATCTTGGTCCTACACCCTAAAACTACAATTGTACAAATGTAACGGGGCCAATTTTAATTTAGGCTCAGCACTAGCAGTAGCACTAGGACTACTAGAAGTAGTAGTATTAGAAGTAACATGTCATTGTTAGGCCTTAAACATTTCCCGAGTAACAAGTTCGGGAGGCCTAGATGTCTACCCTGTTAGTACTAACAACGTTACTCGTTAGTCGTTACTGTATTTTAGTAGGGTCCTACTAACATACAGCTGTAAGTGTAAGGCCTAGACTAGGGTCCAACGTTAGTCTGTTACAAAGTTAGTGTTTCTGGTACTAGATAATACTAGGGCCCTAGGCCTACAGTGTGGTACTGTGAGTGTTAGGCCTAACATTAGGACCTAGGCCTGTTATAGGCAACAAAGGGTCGAGTTCTACTCAACGCCATGTTTAGTGTTAACGTTGATATCAAAGATTTAATTATAACATAACCTTACACTCTTAACAGTTAGATTGAATTTAACATTACAACTCAAACTGTATTGTAACATGTAGTGTAGGCCTACGAGTATGATTCCAACTGTTAAGGGCAAATGAACAAGATGATCGTTAGCCTAGGTTTGTGCCGATTTTTGTCCCGGGTAGCCCGACCAGACGATGTCGTTTTTCATAAAGAAAGCGACTGGGCTGTGTATAACGTTAACAATTAGGTCCTGGGATATGTAACTCGTATTTTATGTAAGCTGTAGGGGCCTAGCGTTAGCTCACGAACGTTAGAATTACGTTAGAAGGGAATGAAAAAAATAAAAGACAAACGTTTAGGTCCTCACAGGTACCGGTAACTGAGGAAACAGGAGAAAAAAGAATTGAGGAAAATCCTCATTAGGACTATTCGAGTTAGAATTTTTAATTTTAGACTAGAGTCTAATACGTTAAGACTCTAACATGTGGACTCATATTGCATGTATGCCTAACAGTTAGGCCTACGCCCTAGCAATAGGTCTAGACGGTTGTGGAATCTAATTAGACTCTACTGTTAACATATCTTTGCCATGTACTAAACGTCTACTTAACACGAACGTTAGAGGGTCATCTTTCTAACACTAACAATTAGTAATACTGCTAGTACGTAGTAGGGCCTAGATCTAGTTAGATCTACGTGCTTTATCAGTGGGAGAACGGGCGATCGATTATCTGCACGTCACCAGCGCACAGTAAAAATGTCACTTCGTTTGTCGCCGAGAATTTCACGCGTATGGTTCGACTACGAGTCAACAATCTTAGCCGGGGATATGGACTTGCAGTATTCTAGGCCTTGAGCGAAATGATTGCAATTATGGTGAAATTGAGGGATATTTTCTAAGATACAAGGTATTTAGTGAAAAAGTGGTCGATAAGTGGTAGGTCCAACTGTGACTGTATATTATAGGGTCTACTCTAACGTTACACCTGTACAGCACTGTACTGACTACTGTGTAGCATAGCACTAACATGTTAGATATGTCTAACAAGGGTTAGGTCTAACGTTACTGCAAAAAAGTGAAGAAGTAACTGTTAACATCTTTACTAACTACTTGATAACGTTACCTGTCGACGAGTCGAGTGTTGCTGGCTGATATCATCTACGATATGTGTTCGGTTGTGAAATCAGAGTCCACTCCCGGGAAGCAGAGTGACGAACATTAAAGCTGATCAAATTAAATTCTACGACTACGGTACTGCACCACAATCAATCACCAGTAGACAAGATGGGTGTATGTACCGGATGTGCAGTACATACAGTATATGCACGCCACGCACGTACACAGACGTCAAGACAGGGGCCCGCGTTTTTTTTAAGACGGCACAGATTGGGGCATGGCGCGTGTTAAACCTATGGGAAAAACGTTGGGTTAGGGTTTTTGGTTATGGTTAGGGTTAGGGTTAGGGTTAGGGTTGGGGTTAGGGTTAGGGTTAGGGTTAGGGTTTGATGGTTAGGGTTAGGATTAGGATTAGGGTTAGGTTTAGGGATAGGGTCCCCGATAGATTTTTAGTTTCCCCAATCTGTGCCGTCTAAAAAAAACACGCGCCCCGCCCGCCGCCAGTAGCAGCATGCAGGCCGCTCGCTAGCAGCGGGTACAATCGTAGCCTCTGCCTTGCCTTGGGTCGGTGCTGCTCTAACGTTATCAGCCGCTGCAGCTGCTCAGCTTGTGTGCTGGTACAGTCAGTTGCAGATTGAAAGACACCGTACAGACGGCATACAGTACGTGGCCTAGCGCCTACGTCCATTCAAAAATTGAAAAGCAATACGTAGTTATCGGTAAATCTGCGTATGTAATCAATTATAATCGGATGGTTGTGTTTAGCCGTCTGGTTAGTGCGCGTCTACTCCACCTGTTCGATGGTCTACCCGCTGAGCTTGGGTAGGCCCTTAGGATTTCACTTCCATTTTTCGACAAAAAGGGGTACATCTCCTAAAGTCTCTTATAATTGACTGAGAAATAATTCAAACATGAAAAATGTTAAGTGAACAGTACAACAACAGTAAAGACTCCTTTTAGTGACGAAACATTGCACTATGATAAATAAGACAGGCCAAAAATGAGAAATATCACAATAGTGCATTTTTCAATGGTGACTTTAATAAACACTATGTACAATGACTAGGCCTATACTTATTTTTCAAACAAATATTTGACAATATTTTTTTCCAGATTCAGCGGATGATGTGATAGGTCCTACGTCATGTTGAAAAGCAATTCCTTTTTGGCCTTTAATCATGAAAATGACCTAAAAAGTGTTTTTCCTCTCCTTTAATAGTGAAAGCAGGGTAGATAAAGTGAAATGCATCACCTATCACTTGTGACTCAAATAACGAGGTAACAAATATCTCAGAATATTGCAGAGTACCACTTCTAAGTCATACATTATTGAATGTCGATCTTCTGAAAATTAACAAATATATAATATATGTATATCTAATTATGTTCACATAAGTATTGTATTCACCACTTTGAAAATAATAGATCATTTAAGATAACTTGTTTTGCCTGCACTAAATTTTTACGAAAAATCCATCTTCCCGTTCTTCCGCCCAGTGTCTAACAGTCTTCGACAGAAAATTGTTGTTATATAGGAGACTCTATTTGGGACTCTGCATCACAGGACGGTCGCCAGACATGAATTTTAAGTTACGGGCAGATTCTAAAAGTGCAAGACTTAAGCTTTAAAATGATGTAGGCCTATGACTCTCCTAATAGATTTAAATACTGGAATGAAAGCGCACACTCTGGAAAAGTATGAACTGAGAAAAGAGGCTCTGAAGTACAGGAAGAGATTATCACATTCAGATGATATTAGGCATTGCTTTACTAACACATTTTGGCCATAATTAATGCCAACTGCACATGAAAACAGTAGCATTATCTTTTCAAACGTTGTTACTGTTAAAAGTGAAGAATGTGTAAGAATCTTTAAGATATAAAAAGGGGCCTCTATGACATACCTACTCACGCTATGAGTGTTCTAGATAAACTGCTATAACACAATTTCCCGTTTTATTTTGTTTTATGATTCCAAACTTTAGAATAATAAAGGAAGAGCAGCTCTTTCAGAAAATGGGGAAAAAAGCAATCTATAACGGTTGACTACGTTGACCTATTTCACCTATTTTGAATCTGGATAGGCCCTATAATATAAAAACAGGGCCAGTAACTTTTTGTTGGTTTTGTGATGCACAGTATAACATTTACGGAATTGTTAATTTACCAAATTCCATCTTTCTATGAATGCCTTTTTAGAAGTATATATTCCATGTGTAGTTGACTTTCACTTTGATTTCTTAATGCAATACGGCACTATAGCTTTCTAAGCATTGTAGAGATTGATAACATAACCATAGAGATTTACTATCCTGATAACATCATATACTCTGTACAGTGCAAATGTATATTCATATAAATTTTACTTGTGTGGTTCTAAACTTGCATGTCGATATTGCTCTGTTTATGTCACTGTATACAAATTGTTCAAACGGATGCCACGATGCCACATTAGCAGAGCATTACCCAGGAAGTTCAATGACTCTCGAACCTCTTGTAAGCTTGTATAAGCAGAACTTTTGTATTCAGGTCAATACAAGATACCCTGAACAATCTACGTCTACGTCATGGTCAAATGTGCATATTTCATACAATTCATCTTGCATTGTTCCTGGAGTTTTAAAAACTTGATATAAGGGAGGAGAAAATTGCTCTTCACCTTCTCTTAGTCCCTTAGAACCAATGTCTCTGATGATATTATCTTCATCAATTCAACGCTGAGAGCGTCGTTTCTCAACTCTTTGCTTGTTTGGACAAGAGCGCCGGCTAGTTCATATCCGTCCATCTCCATCAGGTTGGGATTCTTGATGGACCCGTATGGTGCTGAAAAAGAAGTTTCATTGCAGTGGTTGTCGGGAATTTCATACGCAGATTCCTCAACGTTATTGGCGCACTCATGGACAACAACTGATCTGGAGATTCGAGATTTGGACGTGATACAATGACCTTCGCCGATACTCGCGGATTTTGGCCCTAAAGCTCTCATTGGTGTACCTGGGGAAACATTGTGGCCGGATGACACAGGTTCGTCATCTGTAGTTTGGCTATTTGGGCAGTTACCATCAGTGCTCGCTCGGGCGGTACAGCCAAAATGCAACCATCGTGGGGGTGCTGCATGCCCTAGAAACCTGCCTGACTGTAGGTAAATAAATGAATACATAAATTTTTATGATACATACAATATTGACAACAAGGGTGTGGCAGGTACAAAATCAACATTCAAAATCGATGGGCATATTGATGTCGCATGTATTTTTTTTTTTGGGGGGGGGGGTCTATAGACAAAAACTATGTATATTATAGTTTCTTAAAAAAGATAACATGCATTATTCACTCTCGATTTGTTGGTAACTTGAACTCCTCCAATCAAGCATTATCATGGTTGATAGGACTTTTGTATACGACACTCAGCATAAAAGACATTAGAATCAATATTTACGACAAGGAGAATATATGCAAACTGCTTATTGACCATGATTAATGGTCAATTATTTACGATCCATAGGCTAATCAAGTAACACATTTTCAATTTCACAATTCTTTTAGAGTTACATCTTCAAGTTTGCATCGACGAAAATTGTCATCACGAATTCCAAAGTTAAAGATATTTGTTTAAATAACAAGTCCCCTTTCCCTATAGCTTCTCCTCGAGTAAGACGTTTGTTTAAGCTCGATTCAGAACAATTTGTTCTAAGTTTGCAGATCAAATTCGAAATGCGCTCAGCAAAATGCGTTAACCATGCATTAAGAAAAGGTGATATGTTGGTGTCTTTTTTTTTCAAAAACAACAAAAACGTAACGGCGTCAACACAAAAATTGCAATCCACACGGTAGGTACATGTATACAGATAATTTGGTCACAGTTGTTTTAGCTAGGTAATAATACAGTCATAGTGGAATATCTTACATTAGATCAAAGTCACGAATCCATTACATAACATGTTAGATTTATCATGCCTATCCCATCTCTTGTCATATTCAATTGACCTGACGTTAAAAGATATCAAAAAAAAACATTTTAAAAGGACTTTTAATATGGTTCACTTAAAGAGAGAGAGGGGGAACATGAATAAATCTATTACTACGAACTGCAGGTAAAAGATAATGCGTGACTGTGATTCGGCGTACTCAAAATTCTGATTATGATTACTGTAACTGCCCGCCTATTATCCATTACAGTTTGAAAATGAAAGATCTTGCTCTCTTTTTTTTGTGTGTAATAATATGCCTTGCTCAACTTTTGTCCAAAACAATCAATAATTTGGATTTCACTGAGTGCAGCAATAGAAGCGATTTAATACTCTTTATTTATACAAAGAGGCAGAAAACAACAAACACTCCAGAAACTCATAACTCACGTTCCGCAGGCCTCCCCTCCTCCCTCCCCCCCCCCCCCCCAACACACACACGCCAGTGAAAAAAAAATAATATTCATTATTACTGGAACTCAAAACGAGATCTTCTTTACTCACCCCCGCAAAGGTAGACTCTTTTGGCCATTTAAGAATACAGAACCGCAGGAAAATCATTTGTGAGATGACAAATAACACAATCAGGGCAGCGACAAGGGCAACGATGGTCGTAAAATATCTGTCAATATAATAACCTGCAAGAAATCACATGAGATCAGTGCAATGTTCACAAAGAAAAATTAACCAAATTCCCGGAAAAACACGCATTTTGTTATGAAGCTACTAAAATTCTTATCACTACAGATTTAGACATCTCAGCTGTATTTTATACAATTCAATTCTATTGTGTTATTAATTGCTAGGAAAAAGAGAGGATTTTTTTTCTATTTTCCTCTGTCCCTTTGTATGAGTTCTACGTGTTAAGAAAAAAAGAGAGAAATAGGGAAATAATAGTACTCCAGCACTCCGTGATAAAGGTTTGCCGCAGTTGATGAGATTAGCAGACAATTGCGGTTGCTTTCTGTATGAAAGTGTGTGAATGCGATTACGCTGCATGTATACCATTAGGCAGTTCTCGGGTTTTGCTACTCAAAGTTTACATCAAGGTCGGTCAGATTTAGATTATAGGTTTACCCGGTCACTTTCGTAAAGCCCATGCACGGGATGATCCACCAGCTTTATTTAGCTACATAGCATATAAGATCCATATGGTCTGTATAAGTCAAACAAGGCCCATAAGTCCGACACTGGCCAAAAAAAAAAAAACACACAACAACAACAAATAAATACAAATAAAAGTAGATCCCACGAGACCGACAATATACGAGGCTTACATACGATATTCATGTACTCAGTGTCGGTGTCATGGGCCGATTTTGCCCCGTGTCGAACTCGCGTGCCTTATTTGCCTATAGTGTCGAGTTGGTGGGCCTTTATTTTACGTATTGTAGAGCTCATGGGCGATATGACTCGTGGGCTCGATGAATCATGGGCTCTTTTGCAATGTCGTGCACGTGGGCCATTATATGACTCTTGGATCTCGGGGTACTTTTACAGTAAAGGGATTAGTCAACAGATTCAAAACTATAAACTCATAAGGAACTTGTTTACTTCATATGTTAATGTACAATTCTGATACGAACGCCTTGCTTGTCTTTTCAAGAGTCCAGTCATTGAGGTGAATACATTGTGGTCACCAGGTCTACTAGGCCCAGGGCCTATTTTTGAATTTACAGAGCAAACCATTTAGTATGTCTCTTTATTCAAAGAAGAAATCTATAGGAAATAATATCATATAAATTGACTGTTTTCCATCATTTAATGTTATTTTGATTAATTTCTGACATAAATCATGCAATAAAGTTGTCTCTGCTTTGAAAATAAGAATCTTTATTTTTGCCAAATTTGAGCACTGGAAAAAGTTCGATACGGCTACGAAAAGTGCCAAATCTGCGACGTCACCAAATGTGTATGCAACCCAGTGGGATTTACGTATCTATAGGCAAACTGTGTGCACTTTTCACTAAGTTGGTGTGTAATTTGTTGTCAATCTAGAATAAATCGTCCGCCAAAACTATATATTCACGTCGTGAAATTGTTTTGTTTGTGTTCATTGGAATCATTTTTTACACCCATAAATTTACGGAAAAACAACGTTTTAAAAGCACAAAACCTATCGTCAGCTCAAGATTCACGATCGCCGTTATCAGCTGTTCCTTCGTACAGCCACAATTTGTTGTTATTATTGACACAACAAATCGATCATTGTGGGGGAATTGCGTATAGCTGAGGTAATCTTACATACTCATGAAGGATGATAACTAAGTCAAAGAGCTGTACTTGACTGGAAATCATTTTTACACCCATAAATTTACGGAAATATGACATTTGACAAGCACAAAACCTACCGTAATCAGCTCAAGATTCACGATCGCCGTGATCAGCTGCTGTTCCTTCGTACAGCCACAATTTGCTGTTATTATTGACACAGCAAATCGATAATTTTGGGGGAATTGCGTAAAGCTGAGGCAATCTTACATACTAATGAATAATGATAACTAAGTCAAAGAGCTGTAATTGATTGGAAATCATTTTTACACCCATAAATTCACGGAAATACGACGTCTGAAAAGCACAAAACCTACCGTAATCAGCTCATGATTCGCGATCGCCGTGATCAGGTGTACGCACAACAGTACCAGCAGAATCGGCAGTGAAGAGGTATTCCTTGATGCCGTGATTTCAGCTTGATTTTTCTTCGAAATGGCATGATGAAGGTGTGTTAGATAAATGTGATCTTCTTTTTCTCTTGTGTGTTGGTTTAAATTCTAATTTCTACCTCAACTTGCTAAAAAAAAAACAGTCTAACAAAGCGGGAATCTGCAACATTTCCGTGCTGAGCAGCAGTCACGATACACGTGTTGCATGCAAGCATGCACCGCTGCTGCAGCGATCCCCATAGTATAACACGTAGGTTGCACGTCTTTCGATCAAGTGTCTTCTTGGTAACAAGGCTGTTTACGCGTCTGGGAGACGATTTGCATAAACTTACGCATGTTTCAGACGAATTTATGAGTGAAAGTGAGTAGCATGAAATCATGCCATGACCATATTTGGAATAAGCAGAGGTATGGAGCTTTCTGTACCGAATGTGTCAGGGTTCAACGCAGAATATCTAAGACACGATCGCCGATAAGAACAGTCATTTTCGCCGTAAGCGAAGGTGGTGTGGTCTTTAGACGTAAGATTTTGGCCAACTGTTGAGATTGACATCCCACTTTTTCTCTTCAAAATTCCACATTTTGTAGGTTGTATTTCGAAATGTTGATATCAATCAGAAACTAGAAAATGTCCCTCACACCGTGATACCAAAATGTCAATTTAGTCCCTGGGGTCATTTTTGACCTTTTTCGGGCTGTAGCGCGAAATCAAATTTGCCGAGAAGTTTCGGGTTTTGCCATAGCGGGTCTCATATAGCCGTACGGCAAATCAGCTCATACACATTTGGTGACGTCGCTCAAATCCGATGTTTCTTGTACCGAAACGGAGCTACGTGGTAATGGAAATTGGGTGTTTTTTCAATCTCAAAAACAGTTTGGGAGTAAAGTTACATCGTCTAAAAGATATCAAGTTTTGTTAACTAGCTTCTTAGCTTTCCGTAGATATCAAACTTGTCATATTTCTAGATTCTCTATAAATTTCTGCATTAAAATCTTGCTCTTCATACTCAGATCAACAGGAGTGTTTCGTAAACATCGTTTGCATCTTATTGTGTGTGTGTGTGTGTGTGTGTGTGTACATATATATATATATATATATATATATATATGTGTGTGTGTGTGTGTGACTCTGACTCTGACTCACCTCAAAACAAACAAAAAGTCGCCGGACATGAATTTTTAGTTAAGACCATATTCTGAAAGAGCAGACTTTAAGCTTTAAAATGATGTATAATTTAAATCAAATGGACTCCCCTAACCTATCTAAATATTGGAAAGAAAGCACAAACTCAGGAAAAGCGTTGACTGAAAAAAGAGGATGTGAAGTACAGTGTCTATTCAAGCGCTTAATCTTTACCAAACCGTGCTGGCTGTGCGATGAATGGGACAAAAAACAGGAAGTAAACCACCAGAGTAACAACAATGAAGGGATTATTAAGCATGCCTCATTAACACATTCTGTCCATAATTAATGCCAATTTTCAAAGCAGTAGCACTATCCTTTCAAAAGTTATTAGAGTTGAAAGTGAAGAGTGTGGACAAAGTTTTTCAGAAGTGAAAAAGGGATTCTAAAGACACACCTAATCACACTGTTCTACCAAAAATGTTCGAGATAAACTACTCAAAAAACACACTTTCCTGCCCGTTTTATGATACCAAATTTTAGCATAATGTAAAAGAAGACCAGCTCTTTCAGAAACTATGAAAAAGTCAAGTTCGGCTAGGTTGACCCATTTCACTTATTTTCAGTCCTCACGCAAAATCAGTGTGTGCGACTTAATGTTCGTTTTGAGGTGCACGGTCACATATATGTGTGTATGTGTGTGTGTGTGTGTGTGTATTATTTCATGCATTTTTCGAAAGCAATATTGAAGTAGCAGGAGTCAAGTATATCGAATAAATGCAGAGGAGAAACAAACTAGTCTGTTACAGGTAGAGAATGGCGGAAACCGGCGAAAAGAAGTTTTGTGCAAAGACGGAGGAAAGAAGGAGAATTATCATATATCTTCACTATAGATCATCTAAATAACATGGCATGCAGATTGCAAAGGAAGAACAAACTATCAAATACAAGTAACTTTGTCTTACAGTGGTTGCTTCCCAGGTCGGCGGATGCTGCCGGTGTTGATGTTGTATCTGGAGAAGCCATGTAAGTTGAGGGAAACTCCGAGGATTTGAATGGAAAACCCAAAGTTGATGACGACGACGCAGAGCGTGTATCAGGGTTGGTATTCGGTTGTGGACCTGAAGGCAAGATATCGATCGATTATTCCAAAGATGATAGGCAGGGTGATCGGGTCAGCTGCCACGATGTACGTTTAAGCCTTCGTTTGCGTAATAATTATAGCTGTTCCGTCCCTGCAAGTCTCGCATAACGGAATCTGAACCTCTCTGTCTGTTTATTATAGGATGTTGTATAAAATTCTGATGTTAAACAAATAGTATTTTGCATGATTGTTTTGATTTTTTTAAGGGGGGGGGGGGGGCATTGAATTAGAACCGAAGCGATAACGATAGAAATTACATTCATAATAACTTTCACCTTTACAATCATTCTCATGTTGATTTCATTATTACTATCATTTTCATTATCTGTTACTTTTTACCATAAAAGTAAAGTATATCTCATCGAACAGCAACTTTTTTATGTCTTCTTATTTTTCATCTTGTCTGCTGTGATTTGCCTTGTTGGTATTGTATACGCTGAAATGTGAGATATCACCGTGAAAAACAGTTTTGAGGGGGGGGGAATATCAGCAGAACGAGATATATGTGATGCAGATCTGACTTTGAGAGAATTTACTGCGGCTCTGAAAATGATGGCTAAAAATAAATCCCCCGGAAATGATGGTCTGACGGTAGAATTTTATATCAAATTTTGGGATAAACTTGGGGCTTTTTTCGTAGGAATTATGAATTACAGTTTTATGTCTGGTAAATTATGTTCGTCGCAACGACAAGGAATGATAACGTTGATAGCTAAGAAAGGTAAAGATAAATTATTTATTGAGAATTACCGTCCGATTACTTTATTAAACGTTGATTACAAGATATGTTCGAAGGTGTTAGCGATGAGGTTAAAGAAGGTTGTACCTGATATCATTCATTCAGACCAGGTAGCCTTCATCAAAGATAGGTATATAGGTGAAGCGGTTCGCACCGTTTCAGAGACACTCTTTTATTCTAGATTGAAAAATATTCGTGGTTTTATTGTTAGCCTTTATTTTTAAAAAGCTTTTGATTCCCTCAATCATCAATATTTATTTGAAGTGTTAAAATTCTTTAAATTTGGAGAACGATTTTGTAGATTTGTGCGTGTGTTTTATAATGATATAGAAAGTTGTGTTTTGAATAATAATAGGTCAACTGGGTATTTTAGGATTGGGAGGGGCGTCCGCCAAGGTGATCCTTTGTCACCTTATATGTTCATTTTAGCCATAGAGACACTTGCACTTCATATTAGGTCTAGCCCAGAAATTATGGGAATAAAGTTAAGTGTACAGGAGGAAATAAAATTTTCTATGTATGCTGATGATATCACAGTTTTTTTAACAAATGATCAATGTTTTCCTAATCTTGCAAAGATTTAGATGATTTTGCTATCTGTTCGTCTTTATCAATTGATTATGATAAGACAAAAGTGATGCGAATCGGTCCATCGGTGTTTACTACTGCACCTAAGACGGACGTGCAACAATTTAGGAATGTAGAATTTGTATCTGTTCTCACTGTTTTAGGAATAGATATTTCGTATTCTTTTCACGACCGGAAGGCACAATTACAAAGAATTGTGATGAATATTAAATCACAACTGTATAGGTGGAGATTTAGAGATTTATCCCTCTACGGGAAAATTCAGATTGATAAGACTTATGCTTTATCTCAGTTGCTATATATCGCAAGTACAGTTTCAGTGCCAGATTCTTTTATACATGACGTGAATAAAGTTATTTATGAATTTATTTGGAGAGGCCCAGATAGAATAAGGCGCGATGTTTTAGAAAAAGATTATGAGGAGGGAGGTTTGAAAATGTGCTGTTTAAAGTCAATGATGCAAGCTCAAAAAATAAAATGGGTGCAGAGGTTATTTGGGTCATGTTCAAAAGGATAGAAATCCATTTGTTTGAATTTGTTAGCATCTGTAGGAGGAGAATTTTTGTTCTTCTGCAACTTTGATGTTTCAAAGTTAAAGATCAATGTTTCACGGTGGTTTTTAGAGGTATTAGAAACGTGGTCCCTCCTTAAGAACAGAGAATCAAGCATACCCAATCAAATAATCTGGAATAATAAATACATTTTGTTTCACGGGAAGTCTATGTTTAATAAACATATAGCAGAGAAAGGTTTTTTGAAGGTAACTGATATGTTAGATGAGTACGGCCGACCTCTACGTTGGAAGGATTGTAAGGGTAAAGGTTTACAGTTTACTCAGTATTTCACTCTTCTTGATTGTTTCAAGAAGATGCCAAGTGAATGGAAGCTTTTTTTTCTTCGTCAAAACTATCACCCCTTTATTAAACCCCTGAGTATTATTCCTTTAATCTGGGTTCAGGGTAGATGGTTGGAATTACATAACGTAACAACAAAGCATTTATATAATATATATCTGCATTTGAATAACCCTGGAAAATCTAGTGTATTTGATCGTTTTGACGTTATGTATGACATTGGATTTGAAGATGTTCAATCTCTTTTCAAATTACTTGCCAGTTTGACAATTGATACAAAATTAAGAATAACGCAATATAAGATACTGAATAATTTGATCCCCGTTAAGTCGTGGCTTGTTCGAATAGGGAGAAAAGATGACTCAAGATGTTCCTTTTGTAAAAGTGAACCGGAGACAATAGAACATTTGTTTTTTGATTGTCGGAAGGTGTCAGTATTCTGGGAATCATTGTTTAAAGAGGAAAAAAGTAAAATTGATTCCTTGCAATTGTTTTCATGTCAAAAGGTGCTATATGGTGTTATACATACGAGGAACGATTTTGTTTTTTCATACAATTTTATAATATTATTAGGTAAACAATTTATTTTAAGTTGTAAGTATCAAACTTTATGTCCTCAAAGGCAACATTTTGTGCAATATGTAAAAAAAATATAGTTTGATTGAAGAAGAAATAGCTAAAAGCAAAAATAAATTTGATTTGCATGGGGCAAAGTGGAGGAAAATAGAACAAATTATATCTTTATAGAAAGTCAAATGCCCTTCCCACTTTCTTCTTCCTTTCCCTTGCTCTGATGGTCCTTTCTTCCTCACCGCGGTTTATACTCCTTTTTCTAATTCCCTCCCTCCCTCCCCCCCCCCCCTATCTCTCCCTCTCTCTCTCTCTCTCTCTTGTCATGGCATGCACTGTAGTTTATGTTTATGAAACAATTATTCTGTCCTGCATCATCACCTCAAAGATTGCAGCGTCGAATTTCCCCCCCCCCCCCCCCCCCCAATGCCGGGAGGCGATTTTTTTTTCCGTAACCCTAACGCGTCGAAATTGCCCATTGTGTCACTTGAGCAAAGACTATCAGTGTACAAGTTGGTTTTTTGTACGCATGTGCGTGGACTTGGTTACGCGTTGAGTTCGTACTGTTAGGTACACGGTATATACAGAGTACCATTGGTATGGTCGTCTCCTAACCACCACAGAATCAGATTATACAATGTGAGAATGGACGCTGTCCTTCAACCAGAAACATAACAACGGGTTTGTGTGTATGGGTATGTGTATGCGCGTGTGTGAGTATGTTTGGGTGTGTGTGTGTGTGTGTGTGTGTGTGTGTGTGTGTGTTTGTGTGTGTGTTTCCACTTCACATGTCATCGCCATCGCGTTCGGCTTTGCCTTAGGTGGTATTTCTGTAGTTTTGTTCGCCGTCTGCTGACACTTTTCCTGTGTCTCGTAAGACTTGCGTTACTAGGATGCATGCAAACTCGACGTCGTCATCAATATCTTGCAAAAAGTAAATTGGAAATCTAATTGAAGCTTGGAATAAATCAAAATCAAAGTATTACATATACGTAGCGACACGTAGCGGTAGGTTAGTGAAGCAACCTTCTTTGTCAAATTTGTAATCTGCTATTTACATGTAGATTAACGTCTGTATATCTTTTCATTTTACTCATGTTTGTATTCCCATATACACTCTAATATTGTATATCTTTTGTGTCATGTTTATGTGTAATCTCTGAGTATTGTATTCACTGGTTTGTTATATTGTTATTTATACTCTTTGTTTGTACTCTCATAAACGAGGAGGGGGTCGAAAGAGTCAATAAAATTCACAAAATTCACAAATATTTAGGTCTACAGCTGCAGCGATTGCTATTGTTAACATCGATCATGTTTATTGAGCCCCACAAAACCAGATTCGAAATAGTCCAGTCAAAATACGACAAAAAGTGGGTTAACCCACAACTAATTGCAACAGAAACGATTCCACTTGCATTTGACCCGGAAGAGCTATCAAAATAACATATTAAAAGTTCCCTAAAATTCGAGTGGTGGATCAGTGTCTAATTTGCATAAATTCAAAATGGCCGCCATACAACCTGTTTATTCCTATATCTCGGGATACGTAACCAATAGAAAGTAAATTCCGGTGTCTAAACCTATGTTTTTTAGGTCAAGGAATACAATTATGTTATCTGTAGCAACTTTCAAGCATCCCTTTACATAGTTTTTGCATATATTTGCATACAATTACATGCAAAATGGCCGCCATATTGCCTGTGCAAGCCCATATCTTCATACCATTAATGTAGTACACTCAGGAATAAGTCGCTATATATCTGGACATAAAACCCACAAAAAATATATTCTGGTGTCTAAACCTATGCTTTTTTTAGGTCAGGGAATACAATTATGATATTAGCAGTAACTTTCAAGCTTCCCTTTATACATTTTTTTTTTTTGCATATATTTGCATTCAATAAATGCAAAATGGCCGCCATAATTCCTCTACAGGCTTATATCTCTATCTGGAAGTAGTGTTGGTGCTGAGTGTGGTCTTGTAGTGTTGTCTGTGTACAGACAACACTACAAGACCACACTCAGCACCAACACAATCCTGAAGAAGGGCTTTTCGCCCGAAAGCTCGATGATTAAAGGGGTGCTACCCAACACCAGCCACGTCTATATGTGCAAGATTTGCTGTCAATATATATATATATATATATATATATATATATATATATATATATATATATATGTATGTATATATAATGTGTAATATTTCGAAAACAAGTTAAATTGTGAAAGTAAACTTAAATCTATATGCAATCTCCAAGATATTCAACTTTGTACATTATACCTAGCTCTGTTACACTTGGTTCTACTTGTGTGTGTGTGTGTGTGTGTGTGTGTGTGTGTGTGTGTGTGAGGGTGTGTGTGTGTGACGGGAGTTTTTTTTTTTTATAATAGATTCCTTAATTTCGGGGTTCTGGGACCTTTCGGAATATGGTGTCTATTTGAACACCTTGAAAGTCTATCATCCTTGGAATGACATTTGCCTAGTTTGTTGAAAATCTGTCAGTACATGGGTTTTTTTAAAGAGAACCCGGAAATGGTTTTTGAAAATGTATGCATGACCGACGACCGGAAAGTAGAATATAAATGATGGCTATTTGCAATATTAGCTTGAATCTTTTTTGCTGTCTTGAACCTTTGGCTAAGATGAGTTTAAAATCTAATGGATCAAAGTCACTTGATTTCAAGAAAACTTTCGTTTCCTGTACATCATTTTCATTTTCTAGCTTGTGATAATACAGATACTAAGGTATGTAATGTGATCTCTCAAAATAGAGATCAGTGATAAAAGTGAAACACGAGTATACAAAACTATAGCTTACACTCACAGTGTTTTATGTGTTTACCACAAATTCTGGACTAGGATGGTGTGAAATTGCAGTTGATTAATTTAAAGCAAGCAGGATCTCGGCTCCATTTCATACTGAAGCGTGGTAAGTCTCACGTTTGTTGTAAACTGTGTCGATGTCTTTCGAGAATGCTTCTTATTCCTAGTCACCAATTAGAACAGCATAATCTCACTCCTCACATATTTTAGAAATACAACATTACAAGTGTCTGATATATAATGGCCCGCATCTGACACTGGTATGGGTTGTGTGCAGTCAAATCTGCTTGCCCTGCAACTATACACTGCCAGTTGCTAACATCCTGTCTTGCAGTTGCATCAGACTTTCTTCAGGAGTTCCTTAATAGCTGCACTTTGTCTGTAGTGATCAGAACATATTTTTGATTAAACATCTTCCTCAAATCGTCCCAATTCCAATGATTGTATGTCATTTCCCTTCCACTGTTTAACTTGAAGAAAAGCTGGAGGGAAGGGACCTTTTGGAAGGGTTAGGAACAGAAAATGATGTTATGTATTTTGTTTTTTATCTGACTTAAGACTGCTTTTTCGCCAGCAAAATTGAATTCAGCCTTCATGCTGCTCGCATTTCTAAAAAACAACAACTGTGTGTTGGTGAAAATGTTATTAGTGCGAAGCCTCAATGCTATAGGAAACATTTCTTTCAATAAAGCTGCAGATACAATACGAAAAATGGTGAAAGTAAGACTTATAGGAATTTATATGTGTTGTATGAGCTTGAAGCCAATGAGAAGGATGCTGTTTGTATTGATCGACTGATGAATCCAGAGTACTAGTAATAGAAATGTTAAGGCATTTCCTTTTTTTTTTCTTTGTATCTGGCTGTAAATCACAATGTTTTACATTTTCAGTGAGTCACTGGGTGAAACCGTGCAAAAATATGACAAAATCCACTTCCATACAAATCATCACGGTCATATGTTGCTCATTGATAAACATGCCTTTACCAAAAGTTTTGCAACAAAGGACACAAGTATCAACTAAACATGGATGTAAATCATCGCAGGTAAGAAAAAGATGTTTGAAAAAAAAAAACCTGCTGAATGATTTAAGACCAATTTTTGTGTACCGTAAGGACACTTTGAAAGCTATATGAGATATGTCCAAACTCATTAAACTTTTGTAGAGTAGCTTATGGATAATCATGAACTTGATGACATGCCCCCCCCCCCCCTTTGGCAAAAAAAAAGAGAGAAGAAATAAAGAATTGCAACATAGACACAAGTAATAAGCAGTAAACATGAGGGCAAATTACAAAACATAATACATTAGATAATCATGCAATCATTAAATATTTTAACGATTCCTACTACCTAATTTTAGACTTTAATATTTATGTACCTATTGAGCACACTTTGGAAGATACGTTGAATTTATAGTTAATAAAGATATGTTCTATTCGATGCTACTTACAGTTGTTTTCTGTTTTGAGGCTGTATCTCAAGAAAATGTGAGTACAATGTAATACAATACTTTTAATAAATGCAAGAATATACACACTACGTGTAGGATAATCATCAATGTTTTAAATGGTATTATAACAATTTTCCCCTGATATCTTGGATGAGACATTACAGTACAATTAACGTTCTGCAGCTTGTATTCGTATATCTGAAATCATATTCACGGTAGTAATTTGAATAGATTTATGTATAAATATATGCAAATTTTTAGTGAAATATAGGTAACTATTGCTGAGTGGAACGTGTTCTACATCAGTGATTCTCAGTAGTAAAATTAAGACCACAGACACCATCACTAGGTACCTTTTACAGATAGAAATATAAGCCTGTAGTGGCACTACGGCGGTCATTTTGCATTTAATTGAATGCAAATACACGTATATGCAAAAACATGTATAAAGGGAAGTTTGAAAGTTACTGCTTATATCATAATTGTATTCCCTGACCTAAAAAACATCTATAGGTTTAGACACCAGAATCTATTTTCTGCGGTTTTATGTCCAGATATATAGCGACTTATTCCTGAGTGTACTACATTAATGATATACGAAGATACGGGCTTGCGCAGGCAATATGGCGGCCATTTTGCATGCAATTATATGCAAATATATGCAAAAACTATATAAAAGGATGTTTGAAAGTTGTTATACATAACATAATTGTATTCCTTGACCTAAAAAACATAGGATTAGACACCGGAATTTACTTTCTGTGGGTTACATATCCCCAGATATAGGCATAAATAGGTTGTATGGCGGCCATTTTGAATTTATGCAAATTAGACACTGATCCACCACTCGAATTTTAGGGAACTTTTAATATGTTATTTTGATAGCTCTTCCGGGTCAAATGCAAGTGGAATCGTTTCTGTTGCAATTAGTTGTGGGTCATTTCATATTTTGACTGGACTAAAAAGGACATTTGGTCTTGGGTAACACGGATGAACTCCTAAATTAATTTGGGTTTATCCTCCAACTTCATGATGATTCAGAAAGGCGTAGTATAGGCTCCTTTTTAGTTCAGGTTCATGTATATCGAGGTATATGATTATATATTCTCATGCAATAACATCCATGATGAAGATGGGGGAGCGAAGAGAAACTGCGGGAGGGGAGAGCTATAGTAATCATCGATTTTGATCGATGAAATCTCTCTATAAATATTTTAATTTAATCAGCTTTAAAAAGGCATTTTGGATCGGCATTAAAAATCAAAAGATGTGCTATTTCCATCAAAATCAATTCATTTTCCCAGTCCATACATGTACAAAATTGCTCTAGTATCACGGTTTGAATTGCTCTATCAATAATTTTTTTGGTGTTCACTTTATCATTGCCAACTCTATAGTCCTTCTCATCACTTACCATCGTCACCTCTGCCACCACGACCATCACTGAAGGAAACCAAAAACCCAAAAGGAAATGCAACATTAGTAGAACACATCAGTGAAAGTTAGGAAAATCGGGCAATCGATGCAAAAGTTATGAATTTTTAACGTTTGGATGTTGGAACCAATGGATGCATGACATCATGTGTGGGCAACAACATAAAGAAAATATAAAGAAAACAAACATGCTTTCACTTTTCTTGAGTAATGGAAGAGCATTTGATTAACCACTTTCAGAGAGTATAGGGGGAATGATACCCTTAACATAATTCAGTATCAATTAAGTTGATGGAATGTATAATTTTATTGATTTTTTGTGTGGAATTCTCTCCATATTTTCTTTACATTAAAAATTGTTGCCCATCATGGTCTCTAGTAGTCTCTTTATTCAGTGATTACAACACAAAAAATATAAAAATGAAACACTTTTCATCGATTGTCCGATTTTTCCTCAAACTTTCACTGATGTATAATGCTAATGTTGCTGCGTTCACTCAATCCATATTGGTCTTTGGGTTGTGGTTTCCTTTATTATCAACCAATCATTACTACCATCATTGCTTTTATTAGATTACCATGCACGACCATAAACATCATTACTATCATTTCACAACTGGATATTATCATCTTATCATCATCACTACGATTATCACTCGTATTACCATCGTATACATATCACCACAAGCAATATATCTTCCACCACTATCAATACTTTTTCCATGTCATCAATCCATCAACAACAACTTCACGATATCTCTTTCAAAGTTTTCAGCATCATCATCATTATCATAAGTCTAAATAAGCATTGCGACTGGCAATATATTCATACTCGATCCCTCCCTCCAATGCTCACATGGCCTAGCACCCGTAATTGAAATGATGAAGAGAAACGATTGAATATTAAAACACTGATTTGTTGGTTTGTTTGTTTGTTTGTTTGTAATAACACTATAGCCGCATTCACACGTACAAAATAGCTGGTTACCGAGCGCGCTCCAAAACTCGAGAGTTCTTGTTATACTCGCAACTTTTTATAAACTTCATGATCGATATATACAAACAAACACCAGGCTTTAACTGGTATCAGATTCCCAGGTGGGTTCATTACTTTAAATGTGTATAAACCATTTGTTGTCGACTGACACCCAAAAAGGGAAGCCATGCGTGATTTGTTGTCTCGAAGTCGTGCAGTATCGTACACATAAAAAGTGATGAGATATTAGAGCTGTGTAGAAGTTTACCAGTATATGAAGTTTATCAATATCAGCATAGCCATATGTTTACTATGTGAGAGAGAGAGAAAAAAAAAATCAAACCCACAGCTCCGATTCTCAAGTAAAACACATTTGTATAAGAGATTTGAAATGATCGTTTTATAATGTGTTATTTGGCACAAAATAATTTCACTTATTTTTGATAATATTAATCGATAACCAAATGAAAATTAATTTGCCCGATATTAGACAAATCTAAGATCTTTTCATTAAGTTGGAGCAACGAGCATTAGTTCAGAGTCACAGAGGCTACTTTCGAGTTTTTATGAAATACATTCATAGGAAACTGATAACTATAAGTTTGAACGATGATAGCACCCAAAATATAATTGTTACAGTTCGTTATTGAGAAGGTTCGTTATTCAGAAGGTTCTTTATTCCGAAGGTTCGTTATTCCAAGGATTCGTTATTCCGAAGGTTCGTTATTCCGAAGTTTCGTTTTCCAAAGGTTCGTTAATCCTAGAATGAAACAAAGCTCGTTATTCCGAAGGTTCGTTGCAGACCCTATTTCATTGTCGGAGCAATGAAACTTCGGAATAACGAACCCTATTTTATTTTCGGATTAGCGAACCTTCGGAATAACGAACCTTATTTCAGTTTCGAATAAACGAGCCTTCAGAAAGCGAACCCTATTTTTTTCGGATAAATGAACCTTCAGAATAACTAACCTGCGAAATAACGTCACAAATGTTCGGAATAACATACCCTACTTGATTTTCGGATTAACAAACCTTCGGAATAACGAATATCCGAAACACACAAATTCCCTATATACTAAGAGGTTTGTTAACCCTAAATTCAAGAAAGGTTCGTTAATCCGAACATTTGTGACGTTATTCCGAAGGTTCTTTAGTCCGAAAATAAAATAGGGTTCGCTATTCCAAAAGATCGTTTATTCGAAAATGAAATAGGGTTCGTAATTCCGAGATTCGTTAATCCAAAAATCAAACAGGGTTCTGAAACGGGTCATAAGACTTTTTTCGAACGTTCTTAAAACTGCAAGTAGCACCTGCAAGTAGCACCTGCGTTTGACGCATGTTAAACGGGTTGCTATTAACACCCTGATTTCCATTCAGTATTTGTACTGTTTTTTTTTTCTCTCTGATACGTGTGTTAATGGGTGCATGGTTAAAGGTCCCACATTCAATAGCCAATACAGATGTTGCAAGAAATGTACCTTTACTGTTTACTCCCCTTTACTCCCCTCCCCCCCCCCCCCCCCCCTGTATACGGGAAAGTCTCCCTGAACTTTAACTGGGCAAGTGTCACGGTCCTTGAATTCTCTGTCTGTACGTGTTTTAAAACACAACACCTTTATACTGAGTGGTCCGGCTATCCCCTGGTGATCTGTTGTAATTGCGTACTAGTAATTATTGTAACTGTGACCAAGATGGGTCTAATTGTAACAAATTTTGTATTGTATATTGAAACCCCACACACATTTGCACTTTGTACACACACCTGCACAGTAGTATGCACTTACAAAATGCACATTAGCACCTATGCAGTTGTTGTCTCTCAAATCTCCAGTAATTTACATTTCTGTATTACAGAATGGCGTCACATGTGAATACCCCCGATATTCCTGCTGACGTTATGCCTATGCGCGACAGTAAATATTACACACCCCTTGAATTCAATGATATTGTATCGTATATAGTTCAGATAATATTTCACTTCTTCATATAAACTCTAGGAGTTTGAATAAAAATTTTGAATATTTGGAAAATCTTTTGCACTCTTTAAACAATTTTGAATTTTCTGTTATTGGAATAAGTGAAACTTGGTTACATCAAAACTCCCCAGATATCTTTAATTTACCCAATCATAAATTAGTTAGGGCTGATCGTCAAGGAAAAAGGGGTGGCGGTGTTGCGTTTTATATTGCGAAAAATTTACAGTTCAAAATCCGTTCTGAAATCACGTTAAGATATGCAGAAACGTTATTTATTGAAATTGAGAACCCAATCTCTAAAAACGTTATTATAGGTTTAATTTATCGACCCCCTGATCTGAATTGTGAATTATTTTGTGATGAATTGGATTTATATCTCCATAAGATAGGTAATGAAAGTAAACATGTTTTTATTTTTGGTGATTTCAACATTAACTTTTCCCCCACATCCGATAACAATAATTCCCTTAATTTTATGCATTTAATGTATTCATATGGTTTTATGTCGATTATCAATAAACCCACCAGGATAAATCCACACTCATCAACTCAGATTGATAATATATTTTCGAATGTATATAATAATACAATTATGGGGGGTATATTATGTTCTGAAGTTTCTGATCATTTACCAGTATTTTCAATTTGTGAATGTAAAGTGGGTCGTAATAAATTACATGATAAAATATGGTATTATAAAGAGTCAAAACGTAATGTGGAATTATTGAAACAGAATGTATTTTTAGAGGAATGGACAGATATTTATAGTATTAACAATGTTAATTTGGCATATAAATGTTTTAATGATAAATTATTGTATTATTATGAAAATAATATTCCTTTATGCAGACTAAAAAGTAACCGAAATAAACCAAGAAATCCTTGGATTACAAAAGGTATTTTGAAATCCATAAACACTCGTAATTTTTTGTATAAGTTACATATTCGTAACCCAACTGAACTTAATTTGAATATGTATAAAGTTTATCGAAATAAATTGACAAAATTGATTCGTTTATCCCGCAGATTATATTTTTTTGATAGAATGAAAAAGGTTTCTTCGAATATCAATGCAACATGGAAAATTATTAAAGAGGTCCTAGGTAAAAAAGCCTGATTCTCCGCCAACGGATGATATCACATTAAACGGTATTAAAATAAATAATCCCAATATGTATGCTAATTCATTTAACTCATTTTTCGTTAATATCGGTCCGGAACTTGCTACTAAAATTAGCAATACTTCTGCTCATTTTACAGATTATCTTTTTGACCAAAATCAAGAGTCTATTTTAATCCAACAAGTCCCAATGAAATCATTAGTATCACTAAATCTTTAAATAGTTCTAAATCTTGTGGTTCTGATAAAATAAGTATGATGTTATTGAAAGAAATAGTTTATCCACTCGCAGAACCGTTAAGTGATATATTTAATCTTTCTTTATCACAAGGTATTTTCCCTGATCTGCCGAAAATAGCGAAAGTTAATCCTGTACATAAAAAAGATGATCCTCATGAAATTAGCAATTATCGTCCTATTTCTTTATTGCCTAGTATATCCAAAACCTTAGAAAAAATTGTTTATAATAGACTTCTTAAATTTATTAATAAGTATGGTTTACTTATTCCCAATCAATATGGTTTCAGAAAAAAAAATTATTCAACTGATTTAGCACTAATACAAATTTATGACAAAATTACGAGTGCTTTTGCAAACAAAGAACATGTTGCAGGTATATTTTGTGATTTGAGTAAAGCATTCGATACTCTTGATCATTCTATTTTACTCACCAAACTTAGTCATTATGGTATTCGAGGACAAGCACTTTTATGGCTTAAAGAATATCTAACTAATAGAAGACAATATGTTATTTTTAATGGTTGTGAATCTGACCCCCTTTTAATTAAATGTGGTGTTCCTCAAGGCTCAATTCTAGGCCCATTATTATTCCTTCTTTATGTTAATGATATCATAAATACATCCTCTCTTCTCTCTTTTGTTCTATTTGCTGATGATACGAATATATTTTATTCTCATAGAGATCTTAAGATTTTAAATGACACTTTAAATATTGAAATTAGTAAAGTATCAAATTGGTTTAAGTCTAATAAACTTTCTTTGAATATAAAAAAGACTCATTTTATTCATTTCAAACTTCATTCTCATAATGAAGATACGTTGATACATATTAACATTGATGATATCCCATTAGAAAAGAAAATTAATTCAAAATTTCTAGGAGTATATATAGATGAAAGTTTGACTTGGAATGAGCATTTACATCATGTTACAACGTGTATTTCTAGAAATATAGGGATAATTTCCAAGCTGAAGTTCTTTCTTCCTCGTTCAACTTTATTTCTATTATATAATTCCATACAATGTTGTATGGGGTACTTGCGGCTCTACCACAATAAATTCTATATTTAAATTACAAAAGAAAGTTATACGTATTTGTACAGGATCGCATTTTCTGGCTCATACTGATTCTTTATTTCATGAGCTTAAAACATTGAAGGTTTTTGATTTGAATATTATTCAAGTAGCAGTAATTATGTTCAAATATATACATCATCAACTTCCATCATCGTTTGATAACATGTTAAGGGTCAATACTTCTGTCCATTCATAACCTACTCGTATATGTAGAAATTTCCACCTTTTGAATCCCAAATTATTAGTGACACATAAATCTATAAGACATTCGGGTCCGGATATTTGGAATAATCTCCCGGATAATATAAAGTCTTGTTCAAGTATTTATTCTTTGAAAGCTTCACTTAAACGATATTTGATAGAATTATATTCTCCAAACCAATTGAGCTAACAAATATTTATAGTATAGATTGTCATCTTATTGTCAATCTCTATTTTCTTCCTTCAACTGCATCCTGCACTCTCACCTGCAACTGCACTGCACTCACCTGATCACCATCCTCCAAGAGAGTTATGTCGTTGGATAGTCATTTTATGAGGCCTCCATCCATTTCAAGCGTAATCGCTTATGATGGTGGTCTCCTGCATTCAATTATCTCTGTTGTTTACTGAAAAATACTGTATATTTTATTTTGTGTTTCTGTGTATCTACATTGCTCAATGCAATCACCTATGTGAATCAATCTATGTACTGTTATCGATTTATTTCACTGCACTTGTTATTCTTTGTCTTTGTACTTTTTGAAGTTTGCATTCAAATTGCATCTGATTGAATGCAGAAATAAAAGCAAACAAACAAACAAACAAAACGTTTTTAAACGTTCTAGAGGGTTTTCAAAAGTTATCTGGATGTCTATAACGTCCAAACGTTTTTTCTGTCGGTCCTTGAAACTTTAGAAAGTTTTTTTTAGTGTTATCTTACCGTTTAAAAAAAAAAACATTTTTATAACGTCCAATTAAAATATTTTAATACGTCGAAAACCTTCCACCAGAAGACGTTCTGAAAAAGTTTTGACAATACGTTCAAATAACGAACTTGGAATGTTTCAAGAACGTTGAGAAAACGTCTTTGTGTTAGCTGGGTTAAGACGTAAAATTCAAGTCAGTTTTGAGACGTATTATTCACTTCATATTTACGACGTATTAGTGAAATAAAATTTATTTTGCTTTGCAACCTAATTACCACGTCATATTAATGACGTGACGTGAAATTTACGTCAGTTTTGCGACGTCTTTGTGACTTCATAATAAGGCCTACGAATTATAATTTTATAGAGTTATATCACTTTGCGACATATACTGTCGTCAGAACGACGACAATTTCACGTCAGTCAACTGTCAAAAATAAGATTTTTCTTTTTGCTCAAATGGAAGACATAGAGAGACGACATTATCTAGACTTTAGAAAGGCGTAATAACTGTCGTTTGTTTGCGGTAAATAAGCAGAGAAAATAGACGCTATTTAGACGTCTCAAACTGACGCCAATAAGTCGTGTTGTTGTTTGAAGATATCTAAAAGACGTCATATTTGTGACGTCTTTCTGACGCCTGGTTGGTTATACGAAGACGTTGTAAAGACGTGTAGATTGCTAATCTAAAGTCTTATAGACGAAAATAAACACAGATACTTGACATCATATAAACGTTTCAAACTGACGTGAATATGTCGTATTTTTCAAACTGACGTCAATAAACAATGTCGTATTTTTGCTCAAATAAAAGTTGTCACAAAGATGTCATTGGTGGTCATTAGATTCGTTTAAATGACGTGTAAATCACAATTCTAAAGACAAGATTTACGTCAGAATAACGTCATGAGCACGTCATCTACACGTTAATTCATGCCTTTTTGATGTATATTGGAAAAGAAAAAAGGAAGACGTCTGAAAGACGCCTTTTTCACGAAAACTATGTAAACAAGGAAAATGGACGTGATTTTGACGTCTTTTTTTAGATCGTGGGCGGTTAAGGTCTAATAAAGCGCATGTGAGTACCTCAAAGTACAATCATGATATAAATCTGGGTCCTAGCTGACATTTGGACCTTTCTAAACGTTCTTGAAACGTTCCAAGTTCGTTATTTGGACGTTTTGTCAAACATTTTCAGAACATCATTTGTCAGGAAGGTTTTTGACGTATTCAAAAAGTTTCAATTGGACGTTATAAAAACGTTTTTTAATCGTTAAAATAACAAGATACCTTTCTAATTTTTAAAGGACCGACAGAAAAACGTTTGGACGTTATAGACATCCAGATAACTTTTGAACTGAAAAAGCCTTATGACCCGCATTCCAGAACCCTGTTTGATTTTTGGATTAACGAACCTTCGGAATAACGAACCCTATTTCATTTTCGAATAAACGAGCCTTTGGAATAGAAATCCTATTTTATTTTCGGACTAACGAACCTTCGGAATATGTCACAAATGTTTGGATAAACGAACCTTTCTTGAATTTAGGGTTAACAAACCTCTAAGTATTGGGAATTTGTGTGTTTCGGATATTCGTTATTCCGAAGGTTCGTTAATCCGAAAATCAAAAAGGGTATGTTGATCCGAACATATGTGGCGTTATTCCGCAGGTGAGTTATTCCGAAGGTTCGTTTATCCGAAAAAATAGGGTTCGCTTTCTGAAGGCTCGTTTATTCGAAAATGAAATAGGGTTCGTTATTCCGAAGGTTCGCTAATCCGAAAATAAAATAGGGTTCGTTATTCAGAAGGTTCATTGATCCGACAATGATAATAGGGTCCATAACGAACCTTCGGAATAACGAACCTTTGGAAAACGAAACTTCGGAATAACGAACCTTCGGAATAACGAATCCTTGGAATAACGAACCTTCGGAATAAAGAACCTTCTGAATAACGAACCTTTTCAATAATGAACTGTAACCATGATATTTTGGGTGCTATCATCGTTCAAACTTATAGTTATCAGTTTCCTATGAATGTATTTCATAAAAACTCGAAAGTAGCCTCTGTGACTCTGAACTAATGCTCGTTGCTCCAACTTAATGAAAAGATCTTAGATTTGTCTAATATCGGGCAAATTAATTTTCATTTGGTTATCGATTAATATTATCAAAAATAAGTGAAATTATTTTGTGCCAAATAACACATTATAAAACGATCATTTCAAATCTCTTATACAAATGTGTTTTACTTGAGAATCGGAGCTGTGGGTTTGATTTTTTTTTTCTCTCTCTCTCAAATAGTAAACATATGGCTATGCTGATATTGATAAACTTCATATACTGGTAAACTTCTACACAGCTCTAATGTCTCATCACTTTTTATGTGTACGATACTGCACGACTTCGAGACAACAAATCACGCATGGCTTCCCTTTTTGGGTGTCAGTCGACAACAAATGGTTTATACACATTTAAAGTAATGAACCCACCTGGGAATCTGATACCAGTTAAAGCCTGGTGTTTGTTTATATATATCGATCATGAAGTTTATAAAAAGTTGCGAGTATAACAAGAACTCTCGAGTTTTGGAGCGCGCTCGGTAACCAGCTATTTTGTACGTGTGAATGCGGCTATAGTGTTATTACAAACAAACAAACAAACAAACCAACAAATCAGTGTTTTAATATTCAATCGTTTCTCTTCATCATTTCAATTACGGGTGCTAGGCCATGTGGGCATTGGAGGGAGGGATCGAGTATGAATATATTGCCAGTCGCAATGCTTATTTAGACTTATGATAATGATGATGATGCTGAAAACTTTGAAAGAGATATCGTGAAGTTGTTGTTGATGGATTGATGACATGGAAAAAAGTATTGATAGTGGTGGAAGATATATTGCTTGTGGTGATATGTATACGATGGTAATACGAGTGATAATCGTAGTGATGATGATAAGATGATAATATCCAGTTGTGAAATGATAGTAATGATGTTTATGGTCGTGCATGGTAATCTAATAAAAGCAATGATGGTAGTGATGATTGGTTGATATTAAAGGAACCAAAACCCAAAGACTAATATGGATTTAGTGAACGCAGCAACATTAGCATTATACATCAGTGAAAGTTTGAGGAAAGATCGGACAATCGATGAAAAGTTTTTCGTTTTTGTATTTTTTGTGTTGTAATCACTGAATAAAGAGACTACTAGAGACCATGATGGGCAACAATTTTTAATGTAAAGGAAATATGAAGAGAATTCCACACAAAAAATCAATAAAATTATACATTCCATCAACTTAATTGATACTGAATTATGTTAAGGTTATCATTCCCCCTATACTTTCTGAAAGTGGTTAATCAAATGCTCTTCCATTACTCAAGAAAAGTGAAAGCATGTTTGTTTTCTTTATATTTTCTTTATGTTGTTGCCCACACATGATGTCATGCATCCAGTGGTTCCAACATCCAAACGTTAAAAATTCATAACTTTTGCATCGATTGCCCGATTTTCCTAATTTTCACTGATGTGTTCTACTAATGTTGCTGCTTTCACTCAATCCGCATTTCCTTTTGAGTTTTTGGTTTCCTTCAGTGATGGTCGTGGTGGCAGAGGTGACGATGGTAAGTGATGAGAAGGACTATAGAGTTGGCAATGATAAAGTGAACACCAAAAAATTATTGATAGAGCAATTCAAACCGTGATACTAGAGCAATTTTGTACATGTATGGACTGGGAAAATGAATTGATTTTGATGGAAATAGCACATCTTTTGATTTTTAATGCCGATCCAAAATGCCTTTTTAAAGCTGATTAGAGAGATTTCATCGATCAAAATCGATGATTACTATAGCTCTCCCCTCCCGCAGTTTCTCTTCGCTCCCCCATCTTCATCATGGATGTTATTGCATGAGAATATATAATCATATACCTCGATATACATGAACCTGAACTAAAAAGGAGCCTATACTACGCCTTTCTGAATCATCATGAAGTTGGAGGATAAACCCAAATTAATTTAGGAGTTCATCCGTGTTACCCAAGACCAAATGTCCTTTTCGAATCTGGTTTTGTGGGGCTCAATAAACATGATCGATGTTAACAATAGCAATCGCTGCAGCTGTAGACCTAAATATTTGTGAATTTTGTGAATTTTATTGACTCTTTCGACCCCCTCCTCGGGGTATGAGAGTACAAACAAAGAGTATAAATAACAATATAACAAACCAGTGAATACAATACTCAGAGATTACACATAAACATGACACAAAAGATATACAATATTAGAGTGTATATGGGAATACAAACATGAGTAAAATGAAAAGATATACAGACGTTAATCTACATGTAAATAGCAGATTACAAATTTGACAAAGAAGGTTGCTTCACTAACCTACCGCTACGTGTCGCTACGTATATGTAATACTTTGATTTTGATTTATTCCAAGCTTCAATTAGATTTCCAATTTACTTTTTGCAAGATATTGATGACGACGTCGAGTTTGCATGCATCCTAGTAACGCAAGTCTTACGAGACACAGGAAAAGTGTCAGCAGACGGCGAACAAAACTACAGAAATACCACCTAAGGCAAAGCCGAACGCGATGGCGATGACATGTGAAGTGGAAACACACACACAAACACACACACACACACACACACACACCCAAACATACTCACACACGCGCATACACATACCCATACACACAAACCCGTTGTTATGTTTCTGGTTGAAGGACAGCGTCCATTCTCACATTGTATAATCTGATTCTGTGGTGGTTAGGAGACGACCATGCCAATGGTACTCTGTATATACCGTGTACCTAACAGTACGAACTCAACGCGTAATTAAGTCCACGCACATGCGTACAAAAAATCAACTTGTACACTGATAGTCTTTGCTCAAGTGACACAATGGGCAATTTCGACGCGTTAGGGTTACGGAAAAAAAATCGCTGCCGGGAGAAGGGACAGGAGACTACGCATCTTCAGCCCAGGGCTGGGTGTATAATTATGTTATCGTAGAAAGGAGAGTGCATAAATGAGCCAGGTGAATAGTACCTTTGATTTGGTTTTTCTTGTTTTTTGTTTTTGTTTTTGTTTTAAGATTGTAGTGTGTGTTCTTGCGCCTTTGGTTTGTTTTGTCTGGTCTTTGGTATTATTTAGTGTTTCCATTGAAGGCTATTTTTTTTTCTTTTTCTTTTTTTCCCTCGTTGTCTGTGTATACGATTCTAGAATTATTGGTGTTAACGTGTGTTAGAGACTATAGTCCAAAAAAGGATCAGACGCCTGGTAGTTTTACTATCATTGTATGCTATCAAACTTTTGTTTTGTGATGTCAAAAATGTTTTTGTCATATGACCTGTGAAAAAGCACGATGTTTTTCGATCTGATCAATAAAATCCAGAAATACAAAAAAAAATATATATATCAGCGTTGAGGATCATAGGTGCGGCGAATCATGTCTGAGATTTGGTCTGCAATAGTATACTACAATAAAAGATAATTTGAGTCGTAACTTATTCAAGAAATATAATTCCTTTTAAAATGTCCTTAGGCTTCACAGACAGAAAGTATTGAAAGTATAAAAAAAAACTATATCAACTTTCTTATTTTTAGGCTAAATCACCTTATTCTTGCAGCGTCTCAGATGGTAAAGGATCACATATTTTGTCAAAGAGTTTTAAATGTAGTCTCTTTCCGGCCAAAGCACAGCATTATATTCAATTCATGAGTACATCATGATATTCTTCAAAAAAGAAAAAGAAAAAAGAATGACAACACGATACACTTAGTGTTCATATCACCTTGTGTTATTACATTAATGACTATGAAAGAATGAAGAAGATATACTCGATACTCAAAGCATCACTTGAGATATGGAAAGGAAATAGAAAAAAATACATTAAGATCATTGTTATCAATAATTACTATTTCCACACGGATCACCGTTATTTAAATTGTGATCACTGTTCATAATGAGGTTGATCAGAAATTCAAAAAATTCTTACGTGTAGTATACACGGGTTCAGTCGAACTGAGAGTATGTGTATCAGTATAACTTGTAGAACCATTGTTAAAGTTTTCATCCCCATAACGATGGCCGGCTGTAGTCTCTGAGGAAATCCTACCAGCATAATCCGTCGTAGGGCCTGCTGTTTGTCCCTCTGCATGAAAGAAGAAGAAAATGCCATCACTATACTCTTGTTCAAGACAACACTCCTCGCCATTGAAAAGCGATGCTATTTTGACGCTTACTTCAATATCCTTTACAACCACGTGAGGAGGTAAAATCTTTAATAAACCCGAGAGCTTTAATACATTGATAATACAATTTATGAGGATGAGCTTTGAAAAATAGCTTCATTATCTCACGACAGTAAGTCCAACAACCTCAGTGTGTCCAATTTCATTATGCAAAGAAACAAATTGCTATAGATAAACCAATCTATGCATAAATATTTCTCATTGTTCTTAGTAAAACGCACATTTATATTTCCTTTCATGAGCTGACATTATTTTGTGACCCGCCATGACAAGAGCATCCGAAAGTCGCTGGCGGCTGAGCAGAGAAAATCGAGTTTGAAGTCAGATCATCAAAATCGGTCAAAACCATGGAATTTGTGTTTTTGGCATAATGTTGTACGCTAGTGTTTCTTCTATCATCAGCCCAAATTTCGAAGCTAAATGATTAAAGGAAATTAGCGTTTTTATAGGCCATGAATTATGTCATTTAACGGAACAGAAACATGTCAAAAGATTTGGATTTAGCGCCGGAGATAGACTCTGCCTCAAGCAATGACGGAGTGATCTTATTGGTCGGTGCGTGGCATCCTGTTTATTGATTGGTCGTGCGTAGACCATTGGCGCTACTTTTAAAGCTTGAATGAACATCCCTTGATCACGATCATTGCGACCGACAGAAAAGATGAAGATGGTTTTCTCAAAACGCTGACCTCCTTGACCACTCGACATGATCTCATTAAATCATCAATGTCTCTCCAGCTGATTACTTATGTGAGTCGTGTTATGAAATTAAAGCGGAAGAGTAAAGAAATAATGTCATGTCATTTCAAAAAATAGACCTCCCTGGCCTTTCGGATCCTTTTGTTGTATAGCGGGTCACATTTGAACTCTTCTTTCAACGGATGGAAATCATCTCTTAAAATCATTAAAATCGACATATTGGAAATCATGATTGTTCGAGTTGTCAAAGTTACTCCAATGTCCCCACTATAAGCTAGGACGCCATAAAACTGTTTGCATTTTTAACCCTAGGGAAAATGCTCAACCTGCATCTATGTTACGGCTGCCGAGTTTGTGTACCTGGCGTGATCGCCTTTGTTTCAATGATAAGTTCGCCTGAATACTTGAAGGAGCTGGTATCTTCATACACCAACCAGAGGGCGTTGGTCTGTGACGTAACAGTCCGAGGTAGATCCTGCACACGCAGGGTATAAACCGGATATTGGCCAGCAGGTTGAATACCCTCTCCTATTTGTAGACGTGCCTCCAAATTTAGAAAGGGTTTTGCGTGAAGTCTGATTCGAATTTTCATGTCGACTGCCGTACAGAATTCCCAATCCTTTCGGTACCAGGATTCATCTTTTGCTGCTTCATGCGTGTAAGTTAGTGTAAGAACCTCATTTCTAGCAATACAGAATGTACCTGTTAATACAAATGGAAATAAAGCAAAACAAAATGACACATGAGAGTGAGTAGAAGAATAGACATGCTGACCGCCATCGTTTCATGTTACAATATTTGATTTGATTTGATCTGATTTATTGGTTTCTGTATCATCATTGTACAAATACACATTCATGTACAAACATAAATATAATAATATATATAAGTATTTTCTTGTTCATTGCCTGTGTACAATGTACAGCAAAAGAACAACAAAACATACAACAATGAATAATACAGAGGGGCTAAAGCATAAGCGTAGCTTGATTTGCTTGCAGCCCCCGTAGCATAACATACATCGGAAGGAGCCCGAGGGAGGGATGACTTGCATAGAGATAGGGTAGTTGAAAGGAGAAAATGAAAGGAGAGGTTTGTCTGCTTTCGCTAAAGGTTTATACAAAGTAAAGTCACCTGTATCACTGATTAGCAAGACATGACAAAATATTTCCTCACCGAGGTACAGGTGGACAGTTGATACAGGTCATGGTCGGTTACATAATCATTATTACATAATAGATTAATTGCGTCGATATCTCTACGAAATAATTTCGTGTATAATACATTAACAATGACAATGGAATTACTGATATTCAGATAACAACTTTGTTTTTACAGCCTTCCTAAAAGAATACATGGACTTTAAGCTTCGAATTTCAGAAGGAAGAGATTTCCAAACATCGGGTCCGGTGTGTCTGACAGATTTCAGAGCCATCACTGTTTTGGGATTATACAAGTGAAACTTATCAGATTGTCTTGTTGGATAAGAATGTATTTCCTTGTTTAATTGAAATAGTGAGTAAAGAGAAGATGGCAACTGACCATTATGTAAGCGGAACATAAAAAGTGAGTTTTGCAAAAAATTAATGTCATTTACCGATAACCTGAGTTGGTGCATATACGTTATTGTCAGTCAAAGTCAAAGAGTCGTAACTGCTGAAAGCTCAGCAATAAACACTACCACAAACTGACGAAATTATGTTCGTGTTTAAGGTACGGGTATATGTGAGGTGCAATATTTATACAAAAGTGCACGAACTCCATTATGAATCTCAGCAAGCACCATACCTACAGACTGTAGGAGAAATTGACGAAATTAGTTTTTACATTTTTGTATAGCAGCACTACGAGCAGTGATTTCATTTCTCCCTGGTCAACACTATACTTAGATTTCTTTCCATCCTCACCATAATATATTTCTAAACTTTGACCGTATCCTCTTGTGGTTAGATTCCAAAATCGCGTTTGTTTGTTTGCTTGGGTCTTTTTTTTTTGTTTTTTTTTTTTGTAATCTCTACTGTCCACTGTTGTACGATAATGTTGTAAATTCCTCGCTAACGACGTAATTTCACCGCCGCGGTCACTCCTTGTGTTGCCATGTACGTAGTAATACGGGACGGACATTGCTTGCCACCCACCATCTATTTCTCACTCAACCTCTCCAAGATTTCCTCACCTCTTTCTTTTCGCAGCTTGTCCATGAACAATATATTCACAGAGTCAACAACTTAATCTCTCAGAGTATACACTTTTTAACCATTCTTCAACTCGAAAAAGTAAAGTCACCAAACTTGCTCATCATCTCGCTCTTCTAACATTGGTTTTAAAAAAACTCCCTCTCATCCCACTGTCCCTCGTGAGCCCCTCCCCCTTCCTCTATGTTTTACCTTTAATTTCGCCTTTTATATGATTAAACTCAACTCATTGGAGCAGTATTGCGTATACCCTTTCTCTATTCACTGGGATCAGTATCTGTGCGGCGTGAAAAGTGTATACTATATGCATACATAGACGGATGACACGACATTTGCTCCAGAGACAATTGCCCCTGTCTTATTTTCTACAAGGACTCACGGTTAGCATTAGGGTTGTGACAAGGTTTTAGGTTTAGTTTGATGTGAGAATTAGGATTAGTGTTAGGGTTATGTTTGTGGGTAGAAATTATGTTTAGCTTAGCGTACAGACATTCCATAATGGGAGCAATAATTGTCTCCGGAGAAAATGCCATAGAACCGTTTTCAACACACGGGAGAGTGCAAGAAATGAGCTTATATCGAAGGACCACTTCCTTCAATCTGGCATTGTTTCTAGCGCTAACGACCCCAAAGTGCGGAGAATTATTGTGCGTCAAAAAAAAAAAAAAATCTATTGGCATTTTTCGCAGAGCCAAATCCTGCGAACGCATTCAAATTGGCATACATACAAAGTAGTGTATACAAAGTAGTGTATACTGTATAATTTTAATAGCTATTGAAATCCAACAAGAAGCTGTTGATTCCATGGGCTTGGGGTTTTGTTGGTTCTTATTGGTGTCGCATTGGAAACAATACACTGTTACATGTATTTATTATTGTTTACCTATAAACACTGTCAAAAATCAAATAAAAATAATGGACTTACTAAATTCAAACCAACAGGATGTGCGATAGGTCTTATTCATCCTATTGGTTTAGTGGTTTCTTTCGGTTTCAGGGAAACCACCATGCTGCATAGAAGCCAACAGGAATTTCTATTGATCCGATCGACTTTTATTGCTTTTCCAGGTTTCAACTGGTTTCTTATTAGTGCCCATAAAAACTAACCTATTGACGCAGTCCCAAGGTCTAAACCCCATAAGGAGTCCTATAGAAAAAACAGTAAGACAGTCTTAATGGTTTCTATTCTGTAAATTTCAACATCTGTAATTTACCTGTTTTATATTTTTAATTCTTAAATTGTAAATTAATCTTTAATGACTTTAATGATACCTAATACAAACGAATAATTCATTCATATGTATCCCAGGCTGTGACAATTTTCAACTTCCATTTTTTCAACATCAACAAAAAAAGTTTACCGATTAAAGTATCCTTTGAACATTGTGGCTACTATTTTGAGTCAATGTTGGATATGTATATCCCTATGCAAACAGAAAGGTTAATTATAAAAAGGTTCCAAGATAACCATGGATTTGCAAATTCAAGTTTTCAATCAATCAACATGAAAAAAAAAGTTTTATACATAAAAAAATATAAACCCAATCGTGGTGAAGAAATTATGTTCAAATACATGTATATTTCATCCTAGGAATACGCTTAAAAAGCTTAAGAATAGAGAAGAGAAATAATTTTACGAGTCAATTTTTGTTTAAAAATGATTTTTAAAAAAATATGTGATGTGTTAAACAGTGTTCTCAACACTTCTACAATCTTTTAACAATATTTCAAAAACTAGACGGAATAATATTGTGACTGAAGACCCCTCTCGATTATAATGATTATTTTCTTCTTTAGGAGTTAATCTTGCTCGGAATGTATCTTCCTCTGATAAGCAATTTCATGAATTTTTAGGTGTACTTAACGCGAACACTATATTATCTTTTTTAACTCCAACATATAAGAAAAAAGATTTAGAAATCGTTTCCAGTTGTAAAAAAAAAAGAAGGAAAGCACGGGTTATGACCGTATTGGAAATCATTTATAGAAAAAAAAATATGATTGATTGTATTATAGATCCCTTTGTTTATATGATTGTGGTGCCGTCTATTATGAAGGCTGAGAAAGTTGTACCAATATACAAAAGAGGAAGATGAATATAATATATGTAATTGTACGCTTATTTCACTGCTAACTTTTTTTTCTAGAAATATTTATAAGTAATATATTTCCGAGCAATAAGTTCAGTTTGGAATTCGACCGTAAATATAAAACTACCCATGCTTTACCTGCATTTATAGAACAGGTAACCATGCCCCTCAATAGACAATTGTTTTCACATAATAATATGATTAGTATATTCTTGGACTTCTAAAGTACCTTTGGTACAATAAAATCTTACTCTATTATGTTGCAATATTCGTGGAAAGGCCTTGGAGTGGTTCAGGAGTTACTTTACCACAAGGTAACAGTTTGTCTATGTCGATAAAAATGAATCTGCGATGTGAGGTATTCATTATTGTGTACCACACAAGGTAGTTCATTAGGCCCCTTTAAAATTACTAATTATCTATATCAGTAATTTTCATAGATCTTCTTTAGCGCTCTCTTTTATTCTATTTTAAATCTTTTTATACCCGTAGATACCCCGAAATTCTTTTACAAACGGTCGATGAAGAGTCGCATAACATTTTAAATAGGCCTAATAGATACGGGCAAATAAATCATCTCTCAATTTGTAGAAGACTAAGTTTATGCGTTTTAGTATTGATTCACTTAAAACGCTGTTAGGCAATGTTCATACTCTTGATGGCACTCCACAGAAATGGTTCCATCCGTTAAATTTCCTGGTGTTTATGTTCACAGTTAGATGTATTAGAAATTTCATTTTATTGATTGTTGTAAAATTATACACCCCGGAATATTGGTATTATCAATAAGTTAAAGCATTTCTTCCCCACCCATACTTTACATGATTTATATTACAGTATTATATTTCCATATCTGAACTATGGTATACCGGCTTGGGGAAATACCCATCAGTACTATGATTGAAAAAAAAAGATATTTGCAACAAAGTAAAAGTTTTGAGAATTATCTATCTCTATACAACCGTGTAGCCACACTGACGAATTGTTCTTTTGAATAGTAAAATTTTAAAGATAAAAAATTTATACTCATAATAATTAGGACAATCTATGTTTAATTTTAGTAAAAATGAGTTCCCTAAAGTACCTGATGATGTATCTTGTATAAGTGTCAGTTTTCATATATGTATCAAGAAAGAGAAAGAGTTTTTTTCTACCTTTATTCCGCCCCATCCTCGGCCAGGGTATTTCTATTTACAGGAGAGAGCTTTTGGACCAACTAAGTGGTGACTCAAAAGATGCACCAAGTCTTACTGTAGTCACAAGAAAATTCAGACGGTTTTTGTTGGTTTTTGAATTACATTTAGATAACAAATCTCATTTGCTCAACTGTTTTACGTTAATGGCTTTGCTCATGCCAATTTATAGTGTCTGGCAATAGCCCTGCATGCGCTGACGACCCCTGCTACCTCTTATTAGTAGTCCCTCCTTTCCTCCTTTATCCTTTTCCTTCCCTTCGTTGTCCCTCTAACCTCCCCTTCCCATTGTCTCATGTTGTTTGTCCTACGACTGCGTTTACCGTGAGCGTCTTGTGCCCATTCTTGGGCTTTTGTTCTTTCATTTTTTTTCTGTATTACGAGTTCGATTTTATTGTAGTTGCTCACATCTCTTCAAGTTTTTTTTCTTTTGTTTGGTGTTTTGTTTTGTTTTTTTTGTTTTGTTTTGGTTGTTTGTTTTCTTTTTTTTTTACGTGGGCCCCTCATTTCCAATAACGCAATTATTTTAAACATAAGTTTCACATATAAGGATTGTGTAAGTATGTATCTAATATATATATATAATATGTAGCATGTATATTGTAATACATTGTAGTATATTGTAATACCCACAGCTGTTAAGAAAAACAAGAAGAAGAAGAAGAAGAAGAAGAATGAGAAGAAGAAGAACGCAGTCAGCTTTAAGTATTTTAAATCATTAAAATGTCTATAAGTGAATCCAAAATGACTTAATACATTAAAAAAAACAATGTTATGTTACGATCACTTATGTTAAAAGTCATTTTAAAGTGTCACGGAATACCATGAGACACTCTGTGTATGTATCATTTTCATATGGGAGTTAATAAAACAAAAGTTGTGTTGTGTTGTTTTCATAATCCAAATTATTGATGCGATAAAATTTTGTTATTCGCAAGATCTCTGACAGTACGAATGTAAACAAACGTTCGTGGATTGAAGAAAATAAAGTAGATGTGGCGTTTGAATGATATTCATCTCTTTTCTTTGAGCTGATTAACATACGATGTTCTCAAAGATTCTTAGAGTGTGCTACAAAAACAACACTAACATCATTACACCCTATCATATCATATTACATCATGACATTTTCATACACATCATACCAACATAACCACCAATCAACACTTATTGTGCACACAAACACTACCGTCAGCATCACATTTACCACCGCCGCGCCGCCGCCACGACTTATCGACACCGCCATTAACTTTACCACGACCACTGGCACCAGAATAAACACTGAACCATTACACACACAAAAAAAAAAGACTTACAGTTCGGAGAAGCTTGGGTATGAGGGAAGAGGAAACAAAAAATCAGCAGTGCTAAAACCATTCCCGAAAAACGACGCTTCCCATCAACTGTATACATTTTAAATTGGTGAGAAATTGACTGTCCGATGGTTGATATTTATCCTCTCCGAAATTTTCCGTACTCTGCTTAGCGAACATAAATCAACCCCGTGGCGGGATTCAAGGGCACCAAAAATCAGAGTACATAATCCAGATGTTGTACTGATGCGAGATTTCAAATTTATAGAAGAAGCGATAGCTTGCGTTAACCAATGTCTGTGCGTCTGTTTGCGTCCTATGCCTTTCAAATGCTTGTACGTGTATGTGTGTGTGTGTGTGTGTGTGTGTTTGTGTGTGGGTGTGTGTGTGTGTGTGTGTGTGTGTGTATTTATGATAGTAGACGTGTGTGTCAGCATATTCATCACGATACAGGCAACGCAATATCCCCGACAATGTAGACATAATTAATGTTTAAGAAACTGGATAACTATGAACTCAAATACACGATGTACTACCGTCAAATTACTTTTAAATTATATTATATTATGTACATTTTGGAGAGCGAAAATTTATCTCATAACTTTTGATTTTAATTATAAAACACACCGCAATTATTTCAAGAAAGGTCACTAACGTAGTGCATAATGCTCAGGACACACATCAGCGGCGACTGTGATATACAATTGGGTAATATGTGTAATCAAAAAGACAGATAAGTCATCTTTTATGATATTGTGAAAGTGAAAGAAACTCTTAAGAACGTCACTGCAATAAAAACAGAAACTTTTAGGGGTGGGGAAGGTCTTATCTTTTGTCGACTGTGGTTGAGGGACGAAGAAGTACAATACCCAGTGGAAGGATCATTTTTGAGTATGCATCTGTTTCATTCAAATTCATATGAGACACTTAGCACACATACATACAAACAAACGAACACAAACACACGCACACACGAACGCATTGATTTGAAACAAGGCAAGTTCCGGATCGATTGTCTGTTCGGTATGAAATTTCATCAAAAGCCGACACGCTGTGTACTACAATATGGTTTTATTGTTTTTGTCGGTGTTATATCTTTTTTAAAGATTTTTTTCTTCTTTTTTCTGTGCTTCGACTTATTTTTTGATTGACATTCTTTACCTGAGGATTTACGATAGAATACTGAATGACGAAAACTAGTGTAAAATATTCAATCAGGTCTCAGGGATTCTCTTTTTCTCTCTTTAGGGTTGATTGTATGCTGATTATGCATTTGCCGAAATTACGCGTGTCTTCATACACTCTTAAAACATCCGAGTCAGAACTGACCCGGACTTGGTCCGTTGGGGTCTTACACCGTTCCGGGTCAAAAAATGACTTGGAATTTGGTTATGAAGACCCCGAATGGGGTCGCCCTGACCCAATTCATGACTCTGAATGGGTCATAATATGTGACCCCATTCCTTGTCATTTCTGACCCGGAACGGTGTATGACCCGAACGGACCCAGTTCCAGGTCAGTTCTGACTCGGATGTTGTAAGAGTGTAAGACCCTAGTTTGAAAGCATAACCAAGCTCTTGATCCCTATAAATATACGCAATATGATGCAGTAGTCATGTCCTCCAGACAAGACCCTTCCACAAAAAATAATACTCATAGAAGACTAGAGAAGCACTCGGAGAGCGCAGACCTCCGCCAAGCATGCAAATCATTTTCACCACTGATCTTGTTCTTCCACAGAGATATCAGTGATTTCCACCCATACGTAGTTTATAGCATTGTGTGCTGAAAGTTGCCTGATTTCCCAATATAGAAGCCTTTGTTACGTCATAAACCCTCAGCTGCACGGCGCGCCTCACCCCAGCAGAAACTAGAGCACGCACTTTAGTGCGCGCAGGCAAACCTCAAATGCACGCAGCCTGAACTCCCAAGTTCATTGACCCTACCTGCCAAAATATCCAAAATCCTTTATAAATTCCACCGAAATTCTTGGATCACTACCAAAAGTTAATCGTTTGTTACTTGTGTCATTCTCAACCTTTCCTGCAGGTTTCATCTAAATCCGTTAACTACTTTTTGAGTTATTTTGAACACGGCCAAACTAACTAACTAACTAACTAACAAACCAACGGTAACGAAAGCATAACCTCTACCCTTGGCGGAGATAATAATTTGGCCCAACTCGGTCGATTTTATGTCTGTCTGTGTTAGTTGAATAACGCCAGATCATGTACATGCTAATAATAGCATACAAATGTTGCGACAAGGATTGTCGCCCCCGGCTCGGGGGCGACAATCCTTGACGGAGTTGGCGTCAAGGATTGTCGCCCCGTCAAAGATTGTCGTCTGGCGACAATCTGTGAAGAGGGTTGGCGGCAAGGATTGTCGCCCGCCCTCGAAGCACATTTTGCTGGGTAATATCGTTCTTGACATAGTCATTGAAATACCAACACTTTTACATAACTACATCTATGCAAACATGCCATGTAAAAAGTCATGGTGAGGTTTCAAGGAAGTGTGTATGTGCGCGCGCACATGATAATTAGTGTCCGTTTGTGCGTGTGTGTGTGTGTGTGTGTGTGTGTATGTGTGTGTTAGAGTGTGTTTATTATGTTAGCGTATGTGTTTTGGCTGCGCGTGGGGAGGGATACCTAGTAAGCTGTTGCTGGCATAAACGTTATATTGATTTTATCAGCAGCTTTGACTTTGATGAGTTTGTTTGACGGATTTGTATATGAATTCGGAGTGGTGCTTGCGTGCGGGCGGATGCTGCTTTTATGCATACGGTCTATTATGTCTTATGTATCAACATTGGGAAGTCGTTTCATCAGAAAGGAAGGTTGTATCGGTTCGGGTTTGTGTGTCGGGGGGGGGGGGGTACATTTCGTTATTGCGAAGGTTCGTTATTCTGAAGGCTCTTTAGTCCGAAGGTTCGTTATTCCGAAGGTTCGTTATTCCGAATTTCATTTTCGGATCAACGAACCTTCGGAATAACGCCACAAATGTTCTGATTAACGAACCCTTTTTCATTTTCGGATTAACGAACCTCTAGGAGTAGGGAATTGTGTGTTTCGGATAAATGAACCTTTGGAAAAACGAACCCTCGGAATAACGAACCTTCGGAATAACGAACAGCACCCGTGTGTGTGTATGTATGTGGGTTGGTGAATGTAGGTGTGGGATGATTTAGGTTTCGGTTAACCCCCGTTGGTGGGTTGGGGATTTGATTTGACGAAGGATAGCTATAAATGGTATGACAGTCTATAATCGAGTTATCTATGTTGAAGTGAGATTATTTGTAGCATAAATTGACAAATGAATTTGTTTGTGATTCGAATTGCCATTTGTAAGGTTTTTGTTCATGTTACTTCCAGAATGTGTCGATTTATGAATGATTTCAATGAAATCAATTAATATTAAGAAAAAAAACTGTTGAGGTGGTTTATTTGCATTATGAGGATTTGAGTGTTTGTTGGTGTTTGTTTACAATACGTATGTTTTGGCGGTGTGCATATGACAAAGAATAGTCATATGGAAGTTATAGTTAAGACTGATGGAAGAATATGACTATACAGTGAAAAAATGAACAAAGACAGATATCATTTAGGGAGGGTACCTCTCTCGTATGCCTTTTCTCTCGGTCTCTCTCTCCTAGCCCGCCTCACCGCTGAAATTGACACACCCATACTATTTTGAAATCAACGCTGCTGTGAACTCTAAAAATACGTGCTCATACACGTTGAAGGCATTTCCATTGCCACAGTAGTGCCTGCTGCTCAAAAACGTTTGTTCGCACAAACATCAAAACACAAACACAAACAGACACACGTACGCATACAGGCACACGTATACACACAGACAAACAAACCACTACCACTATACAACCACCACACATGCACAGTCTCTACATATTGTATTATTATACTCCAAACACACAGACACAAACACACACAGCTATACGGAAACTCATACACAAGTCACTTATTGTACGCACCAGAAAATATACACAGCACATACCATGCAGCTCTCAACAAACACACACACACACACACACACACACACACACACACACACACACACACATACGCATATCTTACCAGTCATACCCATCCCACCAAAGCATAACACCGGAGCAGCCACCCCGAGCCGGGGCGACAATCTTTGTCGCAATATTTTTTTTTTTTTTTTTTTTTTTTTTGCAATCATCGATTGTCGCAATCGAGGTCAAGAATTGTGAACTGCACAAGCGTCACAGATTGTCGCCAGACGACAATCTTTGACGGGGCGACAACCTTGACGAAGTTGGAGTCAAGGATTGCGACAAGGAGTTGCGACAAGGATTGTCGCCCCCGTCTCGGGGCTACAATCCTTGACGCGCCCCCGTCTCGGAGTGACAATCCTTGACGGAGTTGGAGTCAAGGATTGTCGCCCCGAGACGGGGGCGACAATCCTTGTCGCAACATTCAAACTTATGCTTATAACATGTCAACGAACACACGCAAACGGGATCATCCCACTAGACCGACACTCACGTCGAGTCATACAGCCCACGAGTTCGACATTGAAGACAGATCCATGAATCATACAGCTCACGAGTCCGACACTAGGCAAATAAAGCCCATGAGTTCGACACTACGTAAAAACAGCCCATGAGTTCGACAGATAAACACGGAGCGTAATGTGTCGGTCTCGTGGGCCTTGTTGGCTTAGTGTCGAACTCATGGGCTGCATGACTTGTGAGTTGTATGACTCGTGGGCTGTATGACTTGTGAGCTGTCTGACTTGTGGGCTGTACGACTCGTGGGTGTCGGTCTCGTGACGTGCACCCACTCAAACAACCAAGTGTGTTTCCAAACAGTGTTAAAACTTCACATACTACAAAACGTCTTTAATATTCTAATGTTTGCACACAAAACATATAATATGTCCTGTGAGAGGGGATTCAGGCTTGCACGAATTCGTGGTTTATTCAGACTCTTAAAGGAAGGACTCCTAGAGGTTACTAAAAAGCAAGGCTCTGAACAGAAAAGAGGGGCACATAACAAAGGTATTTTGCAGCCATGTTCAAAGCGACGTTTGAGGTGGAGAAAAGCATTTAAAAAACTGTATACATATATATATATATATATATATATATATATATATATATATATATATATATATATATATATGTGTGTGTGTGTGTGTGTGTGTGTGTGTGTGTATATACATAAATATACCACAGATGGTGAGCATTATTTTGACCTTATTTTCTCTACCGCTCAGCAAATTTGGAACAGGTAATGAACGTAAATAATATCCAACATGGCTATCAGGAGGTGTACAGCATGTATGACTTTCAGAATATATTCGCTACCACTCCTCAAATTTGCAACAAATATTGGGAGGGCGAAAGGCAATCATGTTGCCACATTAATGAGATTTTACGCTACATTGTCTATACATTATACGATAATAGTTATTGTCTCTTTGACAACTGCTAAAGCTTTCATTTTCATTTCAATTTATTTTCGTATTTCTCGATGGAAAATACATGGTAGAAACAAAATATGATACAGAATGTCCAGCTTGGATATATACATGAAGAAATAGGAATACAAAAGTAATACATAACGATCGATGTGTCATTTTCAATCAAAGTAAAGGATGCGAAGAGAAATACGATGGAACCTACTAAAAAGCAAAGCTTGTTGAGTGTAGGTCCCAACAATTTAAGCCTAGTGAGGGGAACAGGATGAGGAGCACGCGTACAATTAAGACTAAAAGTAAGGATAAACAAAAGAGAATGGCTATTAATACTCGAGGCACAGAAGATTCTGCTCACATGTATTTATGTGTGTGATAAAATGAGAACAAGTAACCACATACTGCATACTATAGCAGTTGCTCTAATAGCAATTTAGACATGGAAGTGATAATGACGTAAATACTTAAGTACTATATATCATTTTAGGGTTTAAACATTCCGGCTTCCATAGACACGGGGAAAGATTTGAAAAATGGAGAACATGAATCAATTGCAATTCCTATATGTGATATACCAGCCAGCTGCAATGACGCATAAAAGAAAGGAAAGAAAGAAGGGAGGGGAAACTATGCGACACGACCAAGGTCTTACTAGAAGTGGAAGGAAAAACACCGATGGGCAGGAATTTGAGAGAGCATGCAACTAAAATTTATATGCATGAGTCTGTTTACATGGCAACAACCGAGTAGTATAACAGAGCAGCCATGAGCATAATAAAAAGGAATGCTAGTGCACTTGTGTGTTGTAGCTATTCAATACATGCTGTCTGAGTTTACGCTTAAAGGATGATAATGACAAACAGCTTTTAACCTCTGTTGGGAAAGGGCAGCCATCAATGGTTGATGTTGTCACGTCGCATGTAGCTCACAGGATAAGCATCATCTTGGTAACGGTGAGGTATAGTCTGTAAGCAACTGATATTGGACAAAAGATTCTGAAAAAAAAGAAACACAATTAACAAAACAACTCTAGAAGAGGTCTTCCTATAAAATGATTCTTGCATCTAATTGACATTGAAAAAGTTTTAAATTAGGATTATTTCATGTTATTATCGAGACTTCCAGTTTCCGTATGTTTCCTACATCCAATTGTTATTTCAAAGAGTTGTTATTACGATCATTGCATTTTGAAATAGATCCTTCTAGTTTATTTCATAACGTATCCTTTATAATGCGAGGGGGAAATACAATTATCTTAAAACTTTGCCTGAGTAGTATTCCGATATATATACATGATATATAAGTTTATTAATGGAAAAGCTTAGCTTTCTATTAGCTTTATATAGGCGCTGAAGAGAGGGTTTCATCTCATGACATGACGATGTCTGACCGTGGTCATGGTGTTTTAAAGGGACTGTACAGTACCGGTTGAGGTGGGGATTCATGTTTTGCACATTCCTAAGTGAGATAATGAGAAACCTCTTCAGAAATATGAAAGAGCATGTAATTTCAAGAAGGGTTCAACGTTTATTTGATGAAAATTGGTTTTCAAATGGCTGAGATATCCCAAAAAAGTGATAATAATAAAAGGCGACAAGCCACAACTTTATTACGATCTCTTTGTTTCACCTTGTTTTTGGATATCTCAGCCATTTTTTTCAAAACCGATTTTCATCAAATAAACTTTTGATACCCCATGGAATTGCATGCTCTTTGACATCTCATAGAGTGGTTTCTGAATATCTTGCAAAAAGTTAAAAGGTAAATCCTCACCTCAACCTGAACTGTACACACCCTTTAACCTTTTCTCTGCCAATGAGTAAAATGTGCACAAATTTCACACACAAAACTATGGGCAAGAGATTAAGTTTGCATGGAAAGGGTTAGGGGTGATTACCTTTCGAAATCCATCAGAGGTTTATGTCTTGTGAACGTCATCATTGCGGCATCCATCACTCTTACCCATCATTTGCTACTGGTACCATAAGGTATTCCGGTGATGTCCTGTTTTAGAGATATACGAACAAGGGAAGTTAGTTAATAACATCGGTCTTTATTACTATGATAAAACGAAGTGGACGTACTACCTGCTCAAAAAAGTATATAATTTCTTTCAAACAACTGATCTCTAACTCTGTATAAAGCTTTCACGTTCTATAACTTCGTACAGCTGTAATGAGCGGAAGGAAAACACGCGCACATGAAAAGAGCGTTTAGTTGATGTGAATGGACTCTCTTGGTATAAAATCTCTTTCTGCAAATAACATAGGAAATATGCATAAACAAACATTTGGAATACCTCAAGGTGCTCCCCTTGTATGGAACATATTGGTTTTTCCGAGTTGGTTGCAATTTAAACCCCACAAAACACATACCCCAGCTGCACCACACCGCGTCGCAAACTTTCCATATTACATAGCTGATCTTTCATATCCTCATGTCAAAGAAGAAACACTGACCATCGTTTCTAATGATGTGCTATCATGCATTTATTTGTAATGTATATTATTTTCTCTTCCATCACCTTTTTTTTTGTATCCAGAAATCTTTAATACGAAAATGAATGAAAAAACAACATCAACAGTTACGCTGGTCCATCTCGAGTGAGTCAAATCAACCGGATGTGCATGTTGTTGATAGTGATAACGTCTGGGGCCCGTTTCATTAAACTTGTTATCAGTGACAAGTTGTCATAGATGTGACAAGCTACCGAAATCCTTACATCTGATTGGCTGAGAGCAAATTTGTCATAGAAATGTGGTAGTTGTCGCTGATGACAAGTTTTATGAAACGGGGCCCCTGGTCTCGAGTTTGTTTTTGTTTTTTTGTTTAGTTTTTTGTTTTGCTTTTTTACAAACTTCTTCATGCGGTTCAGGCTTTATTATTACCACAGCATTTTTAGCTCTTTACTTATCTTTTTAGTTTTTTTTTCTACATTTGGGTCGAACTTGACATTTTGGTACATTAGATCATTCTGCATGTCCAAGCATGTTTTCCAAAAGCGTTAATCAAACTCATCATCTACTCTCTTACAAGTCCATGTCCTATTGCTGAAACGGTGCATTTGTGTGTATGCTGAATGCTGGATGGAACATCCAGCAGAATTCATTACAGAGAAAGTCGGTGGCAGAGATTCAGACAACTTACTTCCCGAAGTTCTCTCCGTCACTCATGGTTTCAGGAAGCTTCTGTCCCCGCGTTTCAGGGAGCATAAGACACAGGAGTCCCGCTAAGACCGACACGCTCCCGTAGAGCACAAGAGGCAGTGGCGTCCAAATCTTCCGGAGCGCGAGAATGAGTGGCGCCAGAATTCCGGCGACACGCGCGAACATCGAGCAGGTCCCAACTCCCACACTCCTATGTAGAAGTTCGCAAAAGGGGAATTGAATGTCCATTTTTATTCAAAGAGCTTTCAAACAAACTGCCGTATATCCATTGAAAAATGACGGATTTAGCGCCTTTTGGAAGCAAGCTCTTCATGTTCACTTCTTTTTTTTTTACTGGTGGTGAACGTTCAATGCATCAATAAAGAAATTAGCTCTAGCCATCATGATTGGCAATTCAATTATCCCATTCATTGTTGTTACTTGCGTTACATAATGATGATTATCATTAAGGAACCTAAACCATGTTATACTGAATATGATAATAAGATTTTTTTTTTCAAAGACCATTAGCCCTTTTAAAATTATTAGTAAGCCCATGTTTCCCCCCCCCCCCCCGAGATAAACTTTATATGTGACTGTGCACCTCAAAACGAACATAAAGTCATTTTTTTTTAGCAGTTTATCTCGAACAATTTTGGTAGAATAGTGTGATTAGGTGTGTCTTAAGAATCCCTTTTTAATTTCTGAAAAACCTTGTCCACACTCTTCACTTTCAACTCTAATAACTTTTCAAAGGATAGTGCCTACTGCTTTGAAAGTATGCATTAATTATGGACAGACTGTGTTAATGGGGCCTGCCTAATTTCAATTTAATCTGATAATCCCTTCATTGTTGTTACTCTGGTGGTTTACTTCCTGTTTTTTGTGCCATTCATCGCACAGCCAGCACGGTTTGGTAAAGATTAAGCGCTTGAATAGACACTGTACTTCAGAACCTCTTTTCTCAGTTCACACTTTTCCTGAGTTTGTGCTTTCTTTCCAATATCTAGATAGGTTAGGAGAGTCCATTTGATTTGAGTTATACATCATTTTAAAGCTTAAAGTCTGCTCTTTCAGAATATGGTCTTTACTAAAAATTCATGTCAGGGGACTTTTTGTTTGTTTTGAAGTGCAGGGTCACATATTCTGTATCATTGTTTATCCTACTTTCCTATAGTTTGTTCTATTGTTCATTTTTTTTTTGGATCTATTTCAGCTTCTATTTTTTCCGTTTTTTTTTCTACAAAAGCAGATCGATATACATAGGCCCATTGATTTCTTTTAAGGAATATTACCTTTCATCAGCACCAATGAATAATACTTCTGTAAGTTCTGCTTGAACATTGATTAAGTCGCGCATTGCTACTATTTAGTCGCCTGTTCCTTCTTGATGTTCGGTAATGGTTGGCTAAACACACGTATCTATATGGTCCAAAGTTAATCTTTTTTATATCAAACCTAATTATGTTCAATAATCAGTAACAGTGTTATCAGATTTTAAGACACTCCTTCATTAATCGTATCCGTCTTGATTGAGAACGACAAAATTAACTATCCACGTGAAACATTACTCTATAACTGATTTGTTCCCCCTGACTTTACTTGGTTTGGTTCATTGGGTTCTATTGACTATCATCTTGTTACGAATACCTGATTTCTGTTGGGTACAGCTCGGCGGTGTAAAGATATATAATGCCGTAGGAAGCCGTTATGCCAAATTTTCCGACCATGGCGACGACTGACAGGGCAACGCCAGGTGCTGTGTGATCAAAGAACATACAACAAAACTTTATCCTGCTGACCTGGACATCTATAAACTAAATCTCCCGCGTTTGGCAAAGACATAATCATAAATTTGCTGTTCAGATTTGAAATTGTCCTTTCTTAACTATTATCTAATGTCGTTTATATCTATACATCATAAAATGAGTCCATACAGAAGCTTTTCTTCCGAAAGAACACCTATTTTGTGACTTTTTATTTTTCTGGAAACGTTTCCCTAATCTCTTGGTTTATTTTGTACTGCTTTCTTGAACTTTCAACATAAAACGGAATTTAATAGCAAAGGGTTCCGGTTTATATAACTATACATCCTATTTTGGTTACACTTACGAATAAAGGAGGTACAAAGGCACGCTAATCCACCAAGCAGCATACAGCCAGCGAGACCGGGCCGCCTACCCGCGGTGTTGATGACCGGCACGGCCAAGAGGTAGGCCGGAATTTCCACAGCGCCGGCGACAGCGAAGGCTAAGTAAATGTTGACACCAAGGTTGGATGAGTTGAGGGAGAGTCCATGATAAACCATAGAATTGACCATCCTGCAGCGAAAAAAAAAGTTTGTATTCTTTGTGCTTCAATATTTATTCATTTATTCATTCATTCATTCATCCATCCATTTCTTCATTCATTCATTTTGATATTTACGGTAAAAACATCAATCAGCTTAGGACCGCTATTCAGATAGTCGGTGCACATTGAAGGTTTTATGTGAAACGGCTGTTTGCATGGAGGTGGAGTGTTTCCAGATACTATGCAGCATAAAACTTTTTTTTTGGTTTTTTTTTTTAATATGGAAGAAATGCTATTGTTGTTTTGTGTTCCAGGTGTGTATGGGTGTGCACACCGTACATAATTATTATGTTTTGGGTTGGTTTTTTTTTTTTTCATCGTTATCTCATGTACTTATTTGTGGTTGCTTTATTGAATAATTACAAGGTATCCCAAGTGTCTTATTCGCTGGCTTGTAACGTTCCATAACATGGTTACCTGTAATATTTTTTTTTTTGCATATTGAAATTAAATGGTACAAAAATGAAACTGAAACTGAAACAGAAAAGAGATTGTCTTTGATCAGTAGTCAGGGCTAGTAATCACAGGTACAAAATGATATAAATTGTCAAATGAATCACTCATAGAGAGATTTCAACCGATTACGAAAATTACCAAAAAAAGGTATATAATTCTGTAAGTTATTACTAAAAATCTCATAATCTATGACAAAGTACAAGTGTATACCTACCAGATGAATATAAGATTAATAGATCTGAGTCGCATCTTTGGCGTTCGGAAAATGTCCAAACCGTTTCTACGTCTCTCTTTTGGCGCCGACATCTGTCTCAGAAATAAATAAGTTTAAGAAAATGCCGTCTTCTTCGATTATAATAGATGGCAAAGCTTAAAATAAACCCCCAATGAATTCGACAATGAATATCATTGAAATACGTTCTAATTGCGCTTTGAAAAAGATGAAAGCAAGTGCTTTGTTGAAAGCACGATAATTGTCATTACTTCAGGTTGAAGTATCTTTTGAAAGAAAATCATTACTGTTCTTACAAGTAATTGTTAACACAATACTTATCAGTACTGATAATAGAATTAATACATAATGGTATTTAATTATGATAGATTATTATACTTCAGGAAAACGTGATGACATCAGATTCTGTGCTTTAGCAGATTGCCATCTATTTCGGTCACGAGCTTTAGCCTCAAGTTGATACCGAACTATATGCGACTGTCAGATGTTTCACTTTCACAGCAGAGCCGACCTTTATCAACAGACAAAAATGAAAACCTGTGGGTATGAACATCTATTTTCTATAGCATTGGCAGGACGGTACTTTTTTAGCTATGAGTGAAACATGGTTCACATTTTACTAGCATTTTGAAGATAACAACCAAGATCCAACAGAACTGATGCATAATCGATTATCGAATCCGCAAATCTATAAAAAAAAAAATTAATATAATAATGAGGTATACAGATGTAATGCCCTGGCATGGATCATTTTGAATAACCTGAATTCATCAATCTTGGTTTTGTTTTGGTTTTTGTTTTTTTGTTTTTGTTTTTGTTTTTTGTTTTTTGTTTTTTGGGGGGGGGTTTCTTTGGAAAGTAATATATTCTGTGAATTTATTTGAGATGTGTCTTGAATAGACACCTAGCACTTCATTTTCAATGAGGATCACAAATGGATTTCTCCTTATCAGTTCAGTTCTATTTTGTTGCAATTCTCTCCATAATTCTGGTAATCGGTCGCTTTCTGTGTACCTCCTGCTGGTTTTTTCTTTCACTCGTTCCTTCTCTCTCCCTCTCTTCCCACTATCCTTCTTTCTCTTCCTCTACCCGCCTGTCCCATTTTATGCCTCAATTTTCTTCCTTCCCCACGCTAAATAACCGTTTGATGTGATGTAATAATTCTGTTATATCCGTGCATGTTCTGCCGTTCCCATCTTTCTCTCTCTCTCTCTCTATCTCTCTCTCTCTCTCTCTTTCTCTCTCAAACCTTCTCTTTCTCTTTCCTTCTTACCCGCTCTTTGATGAATTCTTGACTGAACACGGGGCGATTGAGATGTTTTTTGTTTGTTTCCGCAATTTTTGAGAGTGTCTTTTCGGCCTTGTTGAAGTCTCGTGCGGCTATCTGCCATCTGAGCGACTCCGGAAGAAAGCTACAATTGGGGTAAACGATTCGCAACGAAGGGTGAGATATAAGTTCTGCCTCCGAGGAATATTTTGTTTGATTTGCATGAGTAAGGATTAGACAGCGAACAATTGTCAGATTATAATATTGAAAGTCAACTAAGTTACCAACATACAAAACTGCGATTCCAATAGTAGTAGAGCAGATAAGCCGAAAAATTGTGCAAAATTTGACTAAAGCATGAAACTTTCACCAGTGTTAGTACATGTTATAAGATTCATTTTAAGATCGGGAGGTAAGTCTGAATTGACCTCTGATGACCTCCAAAGGTCAATGACCTCAAAATTTGATAAAAATTGATATTTTGCGTCATTGATTAATGTTAAATATGGTAATGATGTACTAAAAACTCATTTTTGTTACAGTGGAAGTGTCTTCATGTTCCAGAGAACCCTGACAGGTTTCCACCTTTGACCTCTGATGACCTCCAGAGGTCAATAACCTCAAAATTTGATAAAAATTTATATTTTGCGTCATTGATTAATGTTAGATATGGTAATGATGTACTAAAAATTCATTTTTGTTACAGTGGAATTGTCATGTTCCAGAGAACCCTGACAGGTTTCTACCCTTGACCTCTGATGACCTCAAGAGGTCAATGACCTCAAAATTTGATAAAAGTTGATATTTTGCGTCATTGATTAATGTTTAATGATATGGCAATGATGTACTAAAAACTCATTTTTGTTACAGTGGAATTGTCTTCATGTTCCTTAGAACCCTGACAGGTTTCTATCTTTAACCTCTGATGACCTCCAGAGGTCAATAACCTCAAAGTTTGATGAAAATTGATATTGTGCGTCATTGATTAATGTTGAATATGGTAATGATGTACTAAAAATTCATTTTGGTTACAGCGGAATTGTCTTCATGTTCAAGAGAACCCTGACAGGTTTCTACCTTCGACCTCTGATGACCTCCAGAGGTCAATGACCTCAAAATGTGATAGAAATTGATATTTTGCGTCATTGATTAATGTTAAATAATATGGTAATGATGTACTAAAAACTCATTTTTGTTACAGTGGAATTGTCTTCATGTTCCATAGAACCCTGGCAGGTTTCTATCTTTGACCTCTGATGACCTCCAGAGGTCAATAACCTCAAAATGTGATAAAAATTGATATTTTGCGTCATTGATTAATGTTAAATATGGTAATGATGTACTAAAAATTCATTTTTGTTACGTTGGAATTGTTTTCATGTTCCAGAGAACCCTGACAGGTTTCTACCTTCTACCTTTCTACCTACGTTATAATGAAAGGTGACCAGCTACAACAAAAATGGTCCTAAAGTCGCGCACGGTTGAAGCCGTGAAAATCGAGTTTGAAGTCAGAGCATCAAAATTGGTCAAAACTTACTATTTTCTGAATTTGACATATCATTAGAGTCTGACATGTCTTCTATCATCTGTCGAAATTTTGAAGCAAAATGATGAAAGGAAAGACCAAAAAATAGCGTTTTTCTGGGCCATGTTTTTTGGCGTTTCAACGAAGCAGAAACTGGTTCGAACATTTGGATTGAGCGCCACACAAAGGCTCCGCCCCTAACAACGACCAGCGTGATCTCATTGGTCAGTTTGCCGCTTGCCGCTTGCTGCTAACCGAAGCGTGAAGCTCGCACACTGCCCAGTCGACTGGTGCGTGCTGGCGGGGTGCGCTATGCCCAGCCGGCCCAGCCGCTTCTCCTGGCATCCTGGTCACTGATTGGTCGGTGAGGAGACCGCCGACGCTGTGTTTGAATGAGCATTTCGGAGGTTGCTAGGGCTTACCTTCTATTGTCCGGAGGTGAATACTGACTGCGTGTCCCGTGATCGTGATTGCGTCGCAAGGAGAACTTTTAGGGCGCTTTTCTCGAAACTGTGATTTCCCAGACGTCTTGACATGCTCTCTTTTAAACATCGATATCTCCGCATCCGATTATTTTTATAAGATGTGTTATATATCAATTTAAAGCAAAAAGATTAGGGAATTGTGTCATGCAATTTTCAAATAATCGACCTCGCCCGACTTTAGGATCATTTTGTTGTAGAGGGTCACAAAGTATGTATGCACATTCCACAAAGCATTAGTTCATAGTAACAGGTCTCAGGAATGTGAGCGGTCAATTACTTAAGAAATGAAGCTTACGTGTCTTCAGTAATGGCAGTGACCTCAAATATAATATTTATGTTTGGGTTAGATATGCAGACTAGCTTGCAGGAAATTATGTGCAACATTATCCAATTTGCACTGGACAAAATTTGTACGCTTAAACATGGAAGATGGGGAGAGGAGTACCATATTTTGGGTTGATGCTTAATAGTTTGTGAACAGGCATATGGCAAAGTCCCTTGAACTGGATGAAAGGGTGACAGATGCTAACCAGATAACAACAGGCCCACCTCATCAGATGTACGTCACGAGTCAAACAACTCGAGTCGTACAGCCCATGAGTTACGCAGCCCACGAGTCATACATCCCGTGACCTAAACACTGTACTAGTAGATGAACACGGTCAATGAGCTCGACATCAAATATAATAGGCCCACAAGCTGTGCGGTCCGCGAGCTCGACACTCGAGGAAAACAAGGCCCACGAATTTAATATATGCATTACATCAGAAAGCTTAATCTATTCAGTGTAGGTCTTGTGGACCTCCCCCTCCCCCCATGTGTCGGACTCTTATGGGCCTGGTTTGCCTAAGTGTCAAGCTCATTGGCAATGCTACCTAGTTTCGAGCTGGCGGGCCTGTGTTGGTCAGTGTCAAGCTCGTGGGCTGTATGGTTCCGGTGAATGACTCATGGTCCTGGAGCATACAGTGACGTCGTGGACCATCTGGAAAGCGACATACTGTGAGGCATAACATGCATTCCACATGAAGCAACCCCGTGTCTTGCAACTTGCTATATTGTCATCCAATTAAGTTTGGGTCATTACGTCAGGAAATTTTGGGCATTTTTTCAATGACCTGTTCAGGAACCTCAATTCCAAATAGGAGTGGAACTACTATTTACTCTAATTGTCTTCTTTATGCTCGATACTCCTAAACACTCGGGCCTGGCCAAGAGTTGTGCCCCCATGCCCGAATATTGGTTGTTTCCAATATGCCGCCATCCGGTTTGCATCCAATGTGTGAATCCGGGTACGCTGACAGCGGGTAATATCACCTGCATGATCCGGTTAAGACTCTCTGCCAGCAAGTGATGATTCAGTGTAACCTGCTGAAATTGGTCTAGATCTATACCCTCGATCTCTTTCAAGACAGGGCAGCATCGAGTCTGCGTCTTCAGTGAAGCACGCGATCGGCACACAGGTCTCCTCCACGGCTAAACTGGATAGACATCCTGAGGTCAGACCAGCGTTCTTATAGGTGCACAGCCACTGTATGCGATCATCAGTCTTCCTATGGCAATATCTAAACAGTTTGGGTGAAGGCAAGCTTGTCTCTATGATGAGTGTATTGCACATAGAGTACAGGATGCACGAGATGATAAGAAAGCTTCTTTTTGACTCGCGGGATGGGCTACAAGCCTTTCTCAGGCAGAAGTTCTGAATTATCGGGTCGTGCTCAGTCTGCACACAGTGAGCTGAACACCATATCAAGTATACGTGTGTAATGATTGTGTGTAATGATATGGGAAAAACGCATGGAAAAATCAAACTACATGTTCATGTATTTTACGTGGAATCAGTTCCTGTCTGTTGTCTTGGAAGAAATGCATCAATCTTGCAATGTTGTTGTTTACTATTTTCCCTCTCCATCACGAGTATATGGAACGTGTTGATCAAAGTTTTTGTGATGTCGGAAAATGCGAGGCTGTATTGCAGGTGGCATATTGAAGGTGGCCTTCAATTTGTTTTTCACAGTATATTGGCATGTTTAACAGACTGTAACTCACCAAGATGCCTCTTGAAATGTTTTGAAAAACTTCTGCTTGATTTTACATGAGCGGATGATTATCAGTTGTCTTTCTGCTTTTTCATCTTGTGTGAAACAAAGTATTGTTTCTCTTCAAAAGATAGCATGCCAATTAATCTGCTCTTACTGTTGGTGCTCTATCACTTATCGGCCCTATAAGACATTCAAACCCACCTTCAGCCTAGACATCCGTAGGCGTTGTGGTGTCGAGCGGGATCTGAACATCTCTCATGAAGCAAGACTTCTCTTTTCTTTTCTTTTCCCCACTAACAATGTGAAACAAAGATATCCGTAGACTTTGTGGTATGAAGACGTGGTAGAGCGAGACTTCTCTTCTCTTTTCTTTTCTTTTCCCCACTAACAAGCAAGTTTAGCAGGAAACATAGAAGCATTCGCACATACTGTTTACATTTCCCATCACATGCTTTTAACATCGGAATTTTCATGTACACATTTTGCCTGGAAGAGAATTACCAAGAACTTTTCAACACAATACATGTTCAAAAGAAGCCATTTGGTTCATATGTAATTTCCTCGACAGAATGATTTATAGGGGCCTACTTATCACTGTCCACGTACTCGAACAGTTTTCGCTAAAGATACAAGTATGTTTACAAGACTGCAAACAGTAGAATGATTTGCCCCTTAACATATGAGGCTACTACATCTCTTGAAATGTCTTCAAACGTAAAGGAAAGTTATTCCTCTTAAATGATTACTCTCGGTCGACGAATGAGGTCCTCGTCTGCATGTCATTGTCGATCTCGTCAGTGTGACTGGGCCGTCCGTTGAGCGGTCTGCCGTCACGCTGTCAGTAGGCCTATTCTCTTCGTCACCATCACTCTCCACTGTGTATCAGTCTGACAGGGCGCTTCAACATCTCCATCTCCGATGACACCAGTTCACTATTTGGAGTTTGTAATTGCACTTCAAATTGGCGTAAACTAAAGTTTTGTGTTATCGTGACTCATAGTTTTTCCTACTGTCCAGCTGCTCGCCGGTTCAGTCATGACAGTCAGATCCTCATCACATTCACAGCGTAGGTCGATGGTGCATTCAGCGTCGATAAAGATTAGTTGGTTGACTTGGAGGGGGGGGGGGGCATGATGTACCAAGAAAGGGGTACTCCTGACTTTATCTCTGTGGTCTCCAACTATTCTCAAAGTTCCTCAAAATTCTCTCAAAATCATCAAAAACTCTGCAGCCTTTGCTTCACTACATAGCGTGAAGCCGCTCCCACTGTGCTTACGACTCTAACTGATTTCTCTGCTGAGACATGTTTTTTTTTATAACTAATTTTACTAACAAACTTCCTTTCCCTAAAGCATTTCATTGGCTCAATCTTGTATTGGGGTGTGGCGCTCACTAGAAATCAATTTCTTACTGGTCAAATATTCAATTTGCTCCTCCTATTCGTTTCTGTGAAAACTCAATTTTCTATGATTCATCACATTTTCTGATTAACTCGCCCACTGTCTTTTAGTTTCTTCATTCACTTGTTCTCTGTAACCACTGGTAAAGACTTTATTGTTTCTTGGATAAGAAAATGATAAACCAAATGAATATTAGTGTCCTCTTATGGCAACAGCGTCATCGTTGTTCTGGGTCATTATCCCCGAATTTGTCTTTGGAGTTCCTGTTTGACCCACTCCACTAAACAATAAATGCTAAAATAGAGGGATAAATTGTGACAGGAGGGCCACCTTCCAGCCCAGAGGGTCATTATGTTTGGGGATCAGAGGGCAAAAACACGTCATCACGTCATTCTCCGTAATTTGGCGCAGGGTTTTGGGGATGGAGAGTGCTGACCACTAGCGGGGGAAAGTAGCCAACATCAAACTTATGAATTCCTATGACCATAGGCTTTTCTTGGAAGAGGTGTTTTTGACCACAAAAAAGAAAAGAAAAAGAAAGGAAATAGCTGGAAGGAAGATAAACGATTTCATAAACTCCAAGAAGGGGAAAAGACTGAGCATATATTGACCTCACAGGGTTTCTAGGAAAACGACTGCAGTGTTCTGTTTTCTTTTACTCTCTATTCTATTCTATTCTATTCTATTCTATTCTTTATCATAAACATGTGCTAGTAGCCATCTGGGCTACAATTGTGTTTGTTTTGTGCATCCTCTAAAGGTCACCAGAGGTCAAAGGTAGAGCCCTATCTGTGCTCTTTGGAATATGAAGACAATTTCTTGTGAAACAGGTATGCTTGTTTTGTACATCTTAACCATGTTTATCATTAACTAATGACACTACAGATCAATATTATGATATTTTGAGGTCATTGACCTCTAAAAGGTCACCAGAGGTCAGAGTTAGAAACCTGTCTTTGCTCTTTGGAATATGAAGACAGTTTCATTGCAAAACAGATATGCTTGTTTTGCACATCTTAACCATTTGTATCTTTAACTAATGACACTACAGATCAATATTATGGTATTTTGAGGTCATTGACCTCTAAAGGTCATCAGAGGTCAAAGGTAGAAACCTGTCAATGCCCTGTGGAATCAGAAGATTTGTAGTACAGAATGCATATTTAGTGCAGCGTAACCAAGATCTCAGCCTATCATTCACAAATGCCTCCAAACATCACTATTCTGATATTCAAAGTTCATTGACCTCTGGAGGTCATCAGAGGTCAAATCAGACTTACCTCCCGATCTTAAAATGAATCTTATGGTATGTACTAACACTGGTGAAAGTTTCATACTTTAGTCAAATTTTGCACAATTCTCATGATTTTGAGGGCTTAACCGCTCTACTATAGGGCGCAAGGAGGAATTTCATTATCTCATGTCAAGAAAAAATTCAACATTAGAGGAGATTTACGAATTTTCCTCGAGTGAGACGTGTAAGTACGGAGCCCCTAAGGGGACATGGCAAGAAATAATTTTCCTAAGTCGTTCCCTCCACTTACTAAGTCGTTCCTACGACTTACGGAGCCTAAGTCGTTCCCACGATTTACTAAGTCGTTCCCTCGACTTACTAAGTCGTTCGACTTGCTAATTCATGCATAAAGATGCTCCATAGCTCAATGTGTTGTGTCTCTCCTGTGGTTGAGGTATGCTGTGCGATCGCTGGCGATTCAAAACAGAGTAAGTTAAAAAATTCTCGATTTTGATCCCATTATTTGCTCATTTTGTCTTGTATTGAAAAGAGCTAGTTCCTTAGACTTACTTCTTACAAGAATTTTCGTGAAAATGAGAAACTTGTGTTTCCTAGAACTGACAAAGTTGTGGCCGTCGCAAACACTCTGTGGTTACACAGTTCATCGATAATAGTCCCACACATAGCTTTTTGTGCTGGCATTTTTGTTGTTGCACTGGCAAGCTCTTTTTTTTTCTGCTGCCAGGGCTCTATGTCTAGTACAGTATAGGCTAGCTTTGAAAGAAAAAAGAAAATCGGAAAAAATCAATATCAACTACACTTTCTGGAAGTATGAAAGTGTGAAAAGGACGTTGAAATAATTTTCATTGTCAAAAACCCCTACTTTCAAGCAGGATTCAGATACAGGAGGCACGGTAGAGTGCTGGTGCATGGGGATCCGTACCGTGATTATAGTGCTAGGCCTACTGCTAGGCCTACGGCTACGCCTAAAGGATAATTACCTGGTACATACCGGTACCTAGTTAATTACTACCATATACATAGGCCTACCCCTCCCCCTTGGCCTCATTCCCCTCCTGTACATGTGTAGGCCCAACAGACCATGCTGTACTAGGCTAGTTATTTCGTATAGTTATTTACTGTCCATGCGACACGAAAGCTTGCTGAATTTTTCGAAGGATCAATTGAAATCTTAGAATTTAGTGTTGACTTGCTGGATCAATGAAAAGCTAGGACTTACAATGAACAAAGGCCAAATACATCTGTTCTGTCTTTTGGTGTTTTTTTTTGGGGGGGGGGGGATGGAAGAGAAATTGAATCATATCCATAGCAAGTAGCTGAAAGTGATCAGACATGCAATGATAGTACTGTAGTGTCAAAGTGTATTAAACATTGCCAGTAAAACCTTAAGTTTTGTAATACAGTGTGTAGGTCTATAGGCCTACTGACTATAGCCACGATGTCTGACATTTCAGACAAGAAGCGTACGATAAGATCAGCAAACTGACTGTAGGATATCCACGCAAAAATATTTATCAGTGCTTTTGTTGAAAACAAGTGGTTGAAGGGGTATTCGTTGAAAGCTACAATGGCCTGGATTTCCAGTGATTTACTTGATGGAGTCATATCTATGAGTACAAGAAACTAACGTCTTTATGCTCTTTTGTTTGTGGAAAGAACAAACTTCACTCCTTGTTAAAATGCATTAAAACAAATGGTATTATGGACACTTACCAATTTGACACCAGAGTTTGCATAGTAGGCCTACTCTACTACTTTCAATAAAAGATGTGTGCCAAGTGTAGTTGTATGTAGGCCTACTCAAGCCCCAAGTCACGGTGACCTCTGGATATAGGGGATGAAGAAACATGAGAGGAGGGTGCTTGCAATATAGGCAGGGCACATGAGGGCCTGATGGATATAGGATGTACAATGTATATATAATATTTTAAAAATCTTACTGATTGTTATGTGAAATGTCCCTCATTTTTAAATGAAGATGTTGGCACCATCATACCTTTATAGAGAACACCTTTTAGATCTCCACAATATTACTTTTTGAGTGCAATGTTGCCATTTTTATTTTCTATTTCTTATTTCTTCAATATTTCTTATATCATGTATAGGTATAATTTCTGTGAATCAAGGGGAATGACAGCTTAGGGCAGACAGGCAAGACAGGAGATGGTATACACTGCAAAGGATGAGCAGCTTGCTGTCAACAATGAGGAAAAGTTCAAACAGAACAAGGCGCTGATTTTTTAAACAGATTTCATCAGGCTGAGGTCAAGCAGTGTTTCAGAGCTGCAATCATGTATAGGTATAACTATTTTGAATCAAGGGGAATGACAGCTGAGGGCAGACATGCCAAACTTGACGTCAGGAGATGGTATACACTGCAAAGGGTTAGCAGCTCGCTGTCAGCAATGAGGAAAAGTGCAAACAAAACAAGGCGCTGATTTGTTAAGACATTTCTTCAGGCTGAGGTCATCAACCTTACAAAGCAAGGCAAATACGAAGCAAGCAGTGTTTCAGAGCTGCAACAAGTGCATGGGCAGTGATAATCTCGGCTACATCAAATGCATCCAAGTGTGATTATTACAATAATAGCACATTGTGCTTTTCAAAGATATTGAAGAGTCCTCTGGATATTTCGCCCCTGATGAAACTAATTTATTCTGCAGTATTGGCACGGATAATGAGACACATCTTCATCCTTTCACTGTTGTAATAATGAACATCGTTGAACTCAAAAAAGCCAAGGTATATTGCGAGACATTTCATGTTTCTCGGTGGTAAAAAAAAAAGTTCTTAAATAAGTACTGGTTAAAATGTGACCGTGCACCTCAAAACGAACATAAAGTCGCACACACTGATTTTGCGTGAGGACTGAAAATAAGTGAAAAGGGTCAACCTAGCCGAACTTGACATTTTCATATTTTCTGAGAGAGAGCGGGTCTTCTTTTCCATTATGCTAAAATTAGGTATCATAAAACGGGCAGGAAAGTGTGTTTTTTAGCAGTTTATCTCGAACATTTTTGGTAGAATAGTGTGATTAGGTGTGTCTTTAGAATCCCTTTTTCATTTCTGAAAAACCTTGTCCACACTCTTCACTTTCAACTCTAATAACTTTTGAAAAGATAATGCTACTGCTTTGAAAGTTGGCATTGATTATGGACAGAATGTGCTAATGAGGCATGCTCAATTTCAGTTTAATCTGATAGCCCCTTCATTGTTGTTACTCTGGTGGTTTACTTCCTGTTTTTTGACCCATTCATCGCACAGCCAGCACGGTTTGGTAAAGATTAAGCGCTTGAATAGACACTGTACTTCAGAGCCTCTTTCCTCAGTTCACACTTTTCCTGAGTTTGTGCTTTCTTTCAGATATTTAGATAGGTTAGGAGAGTCCATTTGAGTTATACATCATTTCAAAGCTTAAAGTCTGCTCTTTCAGAATATGGTCTTAACTAAAAATTCATGTCAGGCGACTTTTTGTTTGTTTTGAGGTGCAGGGTAACAAATTATGATGATGTTGATTTTGTTTATTGTAAGACACCACCTGGGGCAAATGAACCTGTGCTGTGGCAAGATGGCACTGAATTTGACTTATCAGCAAATAAACCACTTGTTGTATTGCATTCATGGGTCCAGGGGTGGTTCCTTCAGGTAGTTACGAGATACGTAGTAAACCATATTTTCCAACAAGCCGCGTCTGTTTCACACTAGCGTAAAGGATCAGTAGATACTGCTGTGGACCAAAGTGCAGATTAGATTACTAATCAGTTGTACAAAGTTGCATACTCACAATGACAAATCTATTTTTGTTAATGTTTTTTCCCAATTGACATTGTGGTATTGTAGCATAATTGTACACATTTCTAGGGCATTCATTTTTGCATTAACTTTTGAGCAAAATCAACAGTTCTGCATGTTGGAACTATTTTTCAGTGTAACATTTGGTTACCATAAACTTAATAAAGGCATGTTTGTATGAGTAGATCACAGCACATGTACACAAATGCAGATAAGTTACATGTAGATAAGCTAACTTTATACCTGGTTGTATTGATATTCAGCTGTATCAGTACATCTTTGACCAAGCATGCTTAAAAGACGTGCATGAGTGTATGACAGTATGGAACACACACATGAGCTCATGTATTAAGCCATAGATGTGGGTTCATTTTGAGCTCAGTGTAAATTGATGGTAGGATCTGGGATAGGTAGGGTTTATGCAATGGGAAGAGAAACTTGGTGTAATTCAGATGTGATTGCACGATGTTATGAAGATGTTCATGCCATACACTGTACATATGTATGTGTTCATTCGTGCTGAACTGCAGAGGAGACATTTGGTATAGAATACAGATTTTAATGTGGAGGCTTTGACACATTTAGCGATGGGCCTACACTTTACATGTCCTTAGAAGAGAGAATGTGAAGTAATCCTATTCATGAGGATAGCTAGTTGACTGAAGAGTTTCCAGCAGACTGTCACACAGTTGGCAATTAAGCATGATACAAAGAACATTGAATTTATCACTTTTAAGTATTCATGGGGTTAAACTGTTTATTGATTTAAAAAAATAAAAACAAATAGAAAAATCACAAGCAAGGGACTAATGAAATCATTACTTTTTGTTCACAGCTTTGATGGAGTCAATCACACAGTGAAGAGGGAGCTATGTAAAGAGCAACGTGTAAGAAATATACGGATTATCAGCAGTAATGAATTATTGAAACTTGTGATTTTCTTAGTAGTTTAATGTTAAATATCATAACAATAATCATGTAACACTTTGATTTACTCACCCCTTATCCTCTTGTAGGTGTAACCAGTGTTTCATATTATGAGGAGTGTATGAATGGCTCTTCTGTACTTAGCAAGGTGTGCATTCTCATTAACTGCCTTTTCATACTCCTCGTATGCTTTTCTTTTGCACATTTCTCTTTACCGTCATTCATTATATGAATATTTCTTCAATATGAGAGCAATATTAAAGGAAAGAGGTACAATGTAGGGGTCCTACATATCTGTGAAAGTGCACTCTGTCTTGTTCTTGGTAAACGGTGTACATTGCATAAGAACATTCAGCATTATGAAAACAATACAAGTATCTACACTCAGCAAAAAAAGAAAGTAAAAATGTTTTCCAGCTAAAACTTTTCATAGAAGATTTTTATGAAAATAATTGTGTCATATACCATATTAAAGATTATTTAATTGGCTATCAGCCTGGTATGGTTATAAAGGATACAACATTACGCATGAGTGAACACCTTTGGTTTTGTCCTCCAAGGCAGAAAAGTAAAAATTGCAAAAATTGACATATTGAAATTCATTTGCAAGTGCCCTCCAAGATAGCAATAAAAACAAAAGACTAATTTTAACGCAATGAGAGACATGAATGAAATAGCAGAAATAAGTTTCCGTTCCCTAGTTTCTCTTTATATTATAAAACACATACCTAGTGGGGAGACTGAAGGTGGAACATAAGAATTTTTTATCAATTCAAACTTAAGATGACATAAGCCGTAAGCCGTAAAGGTAATAAAATCGACAGGACCGTGAGCCATAAAGGTGATAATATCGACAGGATTTCTTCATTTTACCTTTTAATTAAGGAATTTAAAGGGGAAGGCTAGTAACTGATCAGTGGGAATCAGTGGAAATGCTGGGAGATGATTGTTCCAATCCTTATGGGATTCATTCAAGAGTTCATTGTATATCTATTGTTGTGTGAAAATGATTTGCTTCAGAATGGTGTCATATTCAAGTAATGTGCAGCTTAATGCTTCCAGGTTAGCGTCCCTGGTCAGTGACGGAGCATTAATCTGCACATTACTTGAATATGAGACCGTTCTGAAGCAAATCATTTTCACACAACAATAGATATACAATGAACTCTTGAATGAATCCCATAAGGATTGGAACAATCATCTCCTAGCATTTCCACTGATTCCCACTGATCAGTTACTAGCCTTCCCCTTTAAGAATGCATCAGGCAAATTCAAGAACCAAACATTATTTCAAATTTTCTTAAATATGAATAACGATTCAAACTTAACCTCTTTTGTTTCAATTACTTTTTCCCTTATGTCTTTTGACTATGGCTTTGACGGAAGATTCTTCAATTTTGTCCATTTTTTTTTTTTGCCTTTCTTTATCTTTATAGGGTTTCAGAGACATTATGGAGATCATATGTTATTTTTTGTGAATCAATTTGCAATTTTGTTGTGTTGAATTGGTCTTTCGTTCTCATTGTTATATGGAAGAGCATACACGCTTGAATGACAACCTGTCCATTTTTGCAATTTTTACTTTTGTGCCTTGGAAGAGAAAAACGAATGTGTTCACTCATGCGTAAAGTTTCCCTTTTAATTGACCCGCTCTATTGATAGCCAATTAAATAACCTTTAACATGGTATATAAAACACTCTTAATAGCCAAATAGTCTATGAGAAAGATGAATTTGAAAAAGTGTTTACTTTCTTCTTTTTTTGGCTGAGTGTATGTTGGACAAAACTGTAAAGAGACAGTGTGTGTTGTGTCTCCATCATGTCTTGTCATCAATGGCCCATCATCTAGTATGTTGGGGTGGGGGGTGAGGAGCAAGCTTAATTTGCAATGCTGTATATGCCATATATTTAGCAAGTATTTATCTAGACTTTGAGACAATTGTGCAAGTAGTTAAATTCATGAGTGTGGGGTACACATTACTGAATGTACAAATATATGTATGCAGATGCCTTCTCATGTTAGTGTCAGAGTTGATATTTTTGTGTGTTATAAATTCTTTGATACATGTAGCAGCTGTCTTGGGAAATCCATGAAGAAAGATACCTTGCAGAATATTGAGCGTATACAGTAGGTTAATTTTAGTGTGATATGGTGTATATGTATAGCGTGTAATGCATCATATTCATAATTTACATCTAAATTCAAAAAAATATATATCATTCTAGTGCTTACAGCTTGCTAAGAATACTTCTTGTGCAGCTCTAAGTTACTATCCCGACATGAGCCAACATTTCTTCTGAATTTCCTAAGAACTGCAGATGATCTACATTTTTAAACCTGATTTCACGGTCAAAACGTACTGTTTCCATGGCAACAGAATTTCAACTGTACTCTTTAAAAATGTGTCCAGCACAAATTTGCACTGACCCTGCTATGTGTGTGTGTGTGTGTGTCTGTCTGTCTGTCTGTGTGTATACATGTGTGTAGTACCTTGTGAGTACCTGGTGAGTTTGGCTGCTGCAGTATAAACCGTGGCAACACGTGAGGTACAAACAAAGAGCGTCTTGCATAACTACACCTATAGATCATTGTAGGCCCTACATACTGAGTTTGAAATAAATTACTTAAACACTGGAAAAAGTTCACTCCACAATGTTTGGGGGAAATTGTGGTTACCATGGCAACGCTTTCTCCGACAAACGAACAAACGGACAAAAAAATAATGTCTTGCATATCTACACCTCAATGTCATCATGTACACCATATTTACGTGCAATTGCCTCAAAATTGTGGAAGTAGTTCACTCCACAAGATTTTTCACGAAAATATGCCGTTACCATGGCAACGCCTTGTAGGATACAAACACAAAGTGTGTCTTGCATAACTACACCTATAGATCATTATACATACCAAATTTGAAATAGATTGCTCAAATACTGTGGAAGTAACTCTCCACAAGGTTTTTGGAAAATCGTGGTTAGCATGGCAACGCTTACTCCGACAAAACAAAAAACATGTCTTGCATATCTTCATCTCAATGTCATCATGTAACCAGTTTCATCGAAATTGCTTCAAAACTGTCGAAGTAGTTCACGACGCAAGATTTGCAATGGACCTACCAAACGCTGATTCCTACTATACCCCCTTAAACACTTTGTGTATGCGGGTTGTTTTTTTTTTTAAGTGTATCATACACAATCACACATTTCATTAAAATGTCATTTGTACGGAATATTTTCTTCTTTTTTCTAAAAAAGAAAATGAACAAATTAGGAGATTTGTCCCCAACCATTTACATAAGCAGGCGCAATTATGACATTTGCAATCTATTGCAAAATTTGCAACTTTTATCCCTGAGTCTATTGCAAAGTTGCAATTGATTAGCAATAAGCATCATTTTGATCAGTGTTTTAGAACCAACACTTGCTGTCGGGCGAAAGCTCGGTGGTCTATTAGAGAATAACGCCTGTCCGGTGATCAGGAGGTCATATGTTCGCGGATCCTGCTTGAATATGTACGCCCATGATTTTTATCATGGCTACTACTAAAAACACTTATCAATTCAGCGCTTATGTACGTCGATGTAGGGCAATTTGTCAATCAGTTGCAATGAAAACATCTCGACGGAAGAATTTCATGACTTTAAAAGAACCTCTAGGAATAGGTAATTTGTGTGTTCGGATTATAAACGAACCTTCGGAATAACGAACAGCACCCGATTTGGTATGCATGCCCCTGAAAGATGAATTTCTGGCCAGCATGCTCCCCAAAGAGTTGGAAAGGTGGATTTTGCAAGTGCAGGAATTGTAATGAATCTAGTATAATGGAGTATCAATAAGCCAGTTTACAGAGTTAGTGCATGTCTACAATGACCTTGCACCACAGACTTCTAAACATGAAAAGGTTTTTGTGCTGAAGGATTCATGTGCCATCTTTCTAATCACCATAAAGAGGATCTGCTTTGTCAAACAATGTTGATGAATCGTTTTTACATGTACATTCCATCAGGTGTTCAACCTATAGCTTCACATTTTTGATGGAGCATGCCTGAGGATTCTCTCCATTTCGAAGTTGATAAGTAAATGGCATTATTCTCAAATGACCTTTACACATTCGCAAACTTCCGTAAAGCTGTAAAATGCTTAGAGATGATTTAGGTGCTGTACAATGTAAATGAAATGAAAACATTATTATAAAATATTGTATGTTGATACCTATGCACGTTAAGAATAATATTGTGGATGTTGCCACCAAAACTGTGGGAGCTCCTCCTCCACCCACCCCCATACAATAGCTTTCTTGTTTTTAATTGTGGGGATACCAATAGAATACTTGATGGATTCTTTTATTCAGACAGGCACAATAGCTGTTTAATCCAAGCCAATCTAATTTAAAACTAAATTTCAGGAAAATGAACTGCAGCCTCCTGTCCTACATGTGGACATTTTCACGCTTAGTTGTGTATTATTCCTTATTTCATCTTTATAATGTAATATCCGTAAGTTTGAAAGGAACTACTACCTTCATGTGAAGTTTTTCTTATTCAAGTCCTTGATTTGTTGAATTACAAACCACTAGAGGGCAGCAGACAGTTGTGACGTAGTTGTGGGCGAGTCTCTATGAGATTATGCGTAAGTCGAGGGAACGACTTATAAGTCGTGGGAACGACTTAGTAGGTCGAGGGAACGACTTACGTAAGTCGAGGGAACGACCTAGTAACTCGAGGGAACGACTTATAAGTCGTGGGAACGACTTACGTAAGTCGAGGGAACGACTTAGTAAGTCGTGGGAACGACTTCCGTAAGTCGAGGGAACGACTTAGTAAGTCGTCGGAACGACTTAGTAAGTCGAGGGAACGACTTAGGAAAAATATTTCTTGCCATGTCCCCTTATTGGCTCCGTATGTACGTGACACTATGTTTACATTATCAAATTTTACTTGCGTGGGTATGTGGTTGCTTCTACTAACATGTCTTCATTAAAACTATTTTTTAACCAAATATTTCAGAAATCTTATTTATGGTTTCTTAAACTTTGACATGTCTTTATTTCACTCAAACCTCTACCATTTTGTTTATTTGACTTAACAAGACATAATATTTCACATTATTCTACTTACATTTTCAGTAAACTGAAAAAAAAAAAGGATTACGAGCTTTTCACTGAAGAGGAAATGGGAAGCGACAATATCTACACTTATCATCTTAAAATGTGCAATATGAAAACTATCCACACGCTATTCTAATTGTTCAAGAAATGATAGACAAGCTACAGCCATGTTTTCGCTTTCAACCATATTTCGAGAACGCTCTTACAAGACGAGTACAATGACGAAGACGGTCGGGATGTTGACGGCAAGCTGAAGAGTCCTCCACGAGCGGATAAAGTAAGCGATAGCTGCCAGTAGCATGTAGCCAAGGGCGAAAGGGACAGCAAAGGCCATACCCACTGCTCCTCTTTTAGATGGTCCAACAAATTCTGTACCTTTGTATTACAAAAAAAAAAAGGAAAGGCAGAGATAGAAGTTTGAAATAATAGTATGTCAATGTGATAATTCACAATGACTATTAAAATGCATTACTGTGCCCCATGTTCACTTTCTGAAGCGAACAGTTAAAGACATGGACAATTATTGGATTACGTGGGAATCGTGTTTCAAAAGGAAATTACATCCTATATCTGACTCGACTAAGTAAACGGTGTTTCAAACATACGGAATAAAACACAAACTTAATTGAGGTTTGGAACTACGGTAGCACGTAAACATTTCACATTGCCTTATTCAGAACTGTATGCCATGTCATTTTTCGGCCATCGGTAGCAAGTTACTGGGTATACAATATTTTACGTTAGAATCCTCAAGGGAGAAAAGCATTCAGCGGAGGTAAATATCGTGTATCAAAATTTCATATTACGCAGGTGCGGCATCTTCTGATCGATTTGTCTATATATTGACTAATATACTTCACTGCATTATCTGCCTCGGACACACTTTACTATAACAGTTCTTCCTTCGTGTAAAACAATATACAGATGTACATTATATTGAATGGTCACAAGTGCAATGGTGCATGACGAGTGTGTATAAAGTCACTCTATTCGACGAGGCGAAGCCGATTTGATTAGTGTGCCTTAACTTTCACCGAGTTTGCTTAAAGCCATTTACTCGTTAAAAAATGATTATGGTTATCTGTCATATGCAAAATAATTATTGTTTTCACACTTGATGAATAAGTGAAATAACACTTAGCTTACCGCTTTCAGAAGGCAAGGAGAATGATGCTACTTTCAATATGTACAGATGCCACTAACAATTTATAGTTCGTATACTTTTCATAACAAATAGAATTTTAAAGGACTTTCTTCTTATTTCTGTATAGTTCAGTACTTAACCCACTATGAGGTCACAATTTTCTGTAATTTTCCTGCGATGGCGCACCGAGAATTTACAAATCTACTTCTTTTCAGATGAATTGCTCAGTTTTTCCTTGAACGTTACTGATGCATTCAACCAATGTTTCTACTGCACTCAATTCTCAAAAGGTCCCTATCAATAGTGAGATTCCTTACATTCGTTTTACCAACCTATGACGAAAGAAATGATGTAGCAGGAGATGGAAGCGGCTCCTTGGAAGAAGCGTAGTGTGGCAAACTGCCACCAGCTCGCCGCGAAAGCTGACACGATGCCGCATATCATTCGCATAAAGAGACAGAACATCAAAATCCTCCAGCGACCAAACCTACCATTCAAAGGTTGAAGTTGTTCAAAACAAAGAAAGAAGACAGCCTGTCTTAATAGCTGTAGTATATCGTCACTCGGAGCGCTATTTGGTTTTGACGAATGTAGCAGAATCAAATAAAAATAACCATAGATGTTTCATTTCAACTGGACAAGAAAAAATGAAACAAAGGGAGATAAGAACTTTTTAACTTTGATTTTCTTTCCTAACCACACAGTTAAGAAGGGGAGGAGATACTGCAATGGCATTGCCTCTTTTTTTTTTTTTTTTTTGGTTTTCACATATCTTGTAGACATTTATTCCTGTCCCTCTTTAATGACTGTGCATCTGCACATCGTATTCCTTCCTTATTCGAATTCATTATTGCTCATTTACCGATATTACAACTTTATGATAATATGTGGAAAGAGTATTTCCATTGATTTGGTCTATTATGGATTTCATTTCAAAAGGGATTTCTAATTTTTTTTCAGGTCCACGGCAAAGTACTGAGACGATTCAACCATCAAAACATCTACTAATAACCCTTGCTCCTATGACGAATAGCAATAAGCTTTTTTACACACATAATGCTATATAATCATAGAAATAATGATTGCTATTATGAATAACTTTTCCATAATAGGGGCTGAATTTTTACTTTTCTAAGACCATCATTTGCTGGATTACAAATAACCCGGAATTTGCACTGAGAGATGAGAGAGAGAGAGAGAGAGAGAGAGAGTCAGGAAAAAACCAGGAATTTACTTAATATGCACTTCCAATGGCTGGCACAAACAAAAAAGTGATTCTTGTTCAGTTAAAGAAAAAGAAAAAAGGTAATCGCAATGTTCTTTGTCTTTGCAATGACACTTTGTTTGAATACAAAATGCATGTGTGTATGTGATATATATATAATCATATGTGACTATTTGTATCTGTATGTATAATTATCCGTTTAGGATGGTCAAACGATACATCCTCACACATGGGGTATTTCTTACATATCAGCAAGTGTACCAAACACGATAGAACCGGCCAAGAAACCCCCGTAGAAAATGGACTGTGCCAGATCCGTTAGGCCCTCTTTGCCACAGACGAGGTCAAACTATGAAGAAGAAAACGTCATAACACATTCATTCCTTTAATACGGGAGAATGAAGTAATACACCCAATGATCTGCCAATTTCACCTATCCTTATAGAATTGTACAAAGAAGAGCAGGATAATGGTGTAATTGATCCTTTGATGATTATGTACAAGCCCGCATGAAAACAATGAAAAACAGAATTTTAGTAAATGAAACACTGAAAACGAGTGCATATATTCGTCACTTGTTATGATAGATAAAGGTTTTGCCGCCAAATTTTGTTTGATTTGCACTTCAATTTAATGATGCGATCATTCAAGCTCGAGTGAATTTGAATGATCACTGGAGATCAACTTTCAAAATTGTGTTCATTTAATTTGATCACATCAGCATTAGATTTCATGAGTTTCTCAAAAAAAAAAAACGTGCAAAAGGGCGATCGATTTAAAAATGGACTTGAAACGCATTCAAATTCATATCAGCACCGCCGTGAAGAACGTTAAAGAAATCAAATTCACAATAAAGGCAAACATTTTCAACATATTGACAGTGTTTTCGTTGTTGCATAATTAATGTTTTTTGGGTTATTCATCTGTTGGAATATGCACATTACGTACCTTGAAATTGGACACGTGTCATATACCCGCTCAGCTCGTTTCATTTCCCTTTTATACACACATAAACACGTATATTTTCTTTGTTCACGACTTTAGAAGCTGTTGGAGTAGAGTACACTGGAAAATCTCGAATACGGACATAACTATAGAGGGTGAAGCATTCGACAACCAGTAAGATTACATCATCGGCGATACCCGTTGATGAAACAGGTTTACAGCTGGCCCGATTGTGGCAAATTATGAAGGAAAGGAAGGTTGGAATGGAATCAAACATGTGCACATGGATGTGGACATTATTAGAAATTCTGGAATACGGTAATTCCCCAAATGTCATCCATCCACACTATAGGAAATAATATGAACGTGGGAAAAGGGCTGACAAGACAGAAATACATACAATAGAATTAAATAAAACTTTGAAGTGGGCATGGACGTATAGATATATAATCCCACAAACAAGAGTAAAAAGAAAAGACGCAGACAACGCGTAGAAACAGTTTTTATGTTGATTGAATTCGAACCTTCAAGGTACAAAGTTTTATTCCTATAAATGGAATCGAAATTCGAAGTTGGGAAGAACGTCTATCCAGCAGGGGCGAAATTGAATGCCAACTTTAAGATGTTAAATTGAATTAATTTCTCTCCTAATTGAATGAAATAGAATATAAAAAGAATGGCGTGAAAGAAAATTGAGTGCTCAAAGAATCAAATCAATGATCCTTAAGAGGGTAGAGCAGTGACGAAAATTGCTTAAATTTGAACTCCTTTTCATTAATTCGAATGAAAAACTGAAGAAATTGGGTGGGAAAACCTACAGTAAAACAATATATTTGGGATTTCCTCTTGTGTGAGTGTGTGTGTGTGTGTGTGTGTGTGTGTGTGTGTACTTGGTTTGGCATTATTGTAGGCCTACTATGATATTGTGATTCCTGAATGAAGAGTTTCTTTGACTCTTTACTTGCCTCGACTCCTGCGACGGTGCCAATAATGGATTATGTGAACTACTGTCTGTTGCTAACGCTTTACACATGCAGGTTTGATTTAAATTCCCCGCGTTTTTTCTCTTAGGGACATTCCAAGACTTCAGATTAGTTGTTCGTTTGTTGTTTCGTGGGATAGACATTTACTGTGACTACTTACGTCACTGACAATTGACGATTTGTATTGAGACGTATCGTAGGTCCATCCTTGGTCGCATGGGATGACGTCATCCGATCCAGTGCTGTAGTTAGAGGGAGAGAGTCCTTGCCAAAAATTTACCCCTGACGTGTTGTACTTGTGACATTGCTCGTACACAAGGCCTCCATCTGCGGTGAAGTTGAACGGGATGCTGGCATTGCGCTTGGCGGCTGCACAGGTGTCAGCGGTCAGCCCAGCTTCGGTGCAGTTGTAGTCATCCCAGTGAGAAACCTGTAGGAGGTGAAAAGACACCCAAGACTTTTGGAGTGATCTGGTCTTGTTAGTTTCCAATCAGAGACAAGCAGTACATTCATCAGTTTAGTCCATTTTGATGTATCATGACATTAGGGTCAGTGATTGACGCACCAACATGCAATTAGTCAGATTGTGTCAAAGTCAATAAATGGAATGGGAAATTTTACCTTGACAAGCAGAAAGCGATTGTCTATTATGTTTACATTGCCCGTCGTCTGGATATGGCAGGAAATCTCGCTCAAATGACATTTTCTGGTAATGGGTAGAGCTAGCGAGAATTAACGTATATATAGAATTCAGCTAGGAGGAACGCGGGTGTTAATGCTATAGCAGTGGCAATAATGATAAGCCATTATAATATTGGCATATGAATTACCAGAGGAAAAAAACAGAAAAGTTTCTATGCATTTTGAAGGGCGGAAGACAATGCATTATTTCAAAGAGAAGAAACATAAGCGAAAGAAACGGAGACATGTAAGATGAATGGAAAAGTGACAAAACTTAACTTGTCAATCAGCTTAACTAATCAACTGAGAAGTTAAAGAAATACGTTTTCAAAAGCCTCTTTAAGTTGCTGATATTCGTCAGCTTTCTAACAATGTTAAAAGGTAGTTTCTCTTCCCTGTATTTGGGTTGCCAGATCGAGATATATTGCAAATTGCGTTAATATTGTCGGGATTGCTAAAAAAAAAAAAACGTTGCCTAAGGGCAAACGGCAAAGTTGCTTGCCCTGTCATACGGTATTATATCATTAACTGTTGTAAATATTATACTGGGGCTGGTTCTTGCAAGCACGTGACACTATACTGAAGGGCAGTGAGTTGGCTCAGTCGGTAGATCCTAAGGGCCCGCGTTCGAACCCGAGTCTGGAATGATTAATGTTGTGTGTAAGCATATACCGTCCCCTCTAGCAAGAGGCAAAACACTCTGTCCCTCGGATAGAACATAAAATGGAGGTCACATGTATGAGAGAGTAACAACTCATGCACGTAAAAGATCGCGCTTCATTCATTCATCGCAAAGTGCAGGCTGTTTAACACGGTAAAGTGGTCCAACCTCACATCCCACCGGAATCCATGGAAGACCAGCTTAATGTAGCTGAATATGGGCTATCCAGCCATCTTCACAGATGGAAATGAACAAACAAACAAACAAACAGTAATGTCGTGCTGTAGTTGTTAAAATCTTGCCATTTGACCGGCAGTCAATAGGCGCGGTCAGACTAGTAAGAATGGAAAAGTTTCAGATCGCGAAGTCTTCGCGATTTTTTGTCGTGCCTTCACACTGGCAGACAAGCTTCTCAATCTTCGCATCGAGAATTTCGGGTCAAGAAGGAAGAAAGAGCGCGCCGTCTGCTGGCCAGTGAAAGTGACGTAACAATGCACACCTGTACATGACAATGGCCCGCTCGCTTCAAAGACACCGCCCGCAAACAGCTGGTGGACTGGTCAAGTGAAAAATGGTCGTGAAGTTTTTTACTTGCTACCGGTCAAACTGGCAAAAGATCGAGAAGTTTGGCGGGTATGGGGGAAATTTCCCCAGTCGGAGTGGCACGTTTCGCGAGAAGTTTCGCGGGAAGTTTGCGGTCACACTTGCAAAACTTCTCGATATTTTGCCAGTTTGACTGCGCCTATAGTCATTGTGCTCAATGCAAAGAGCGGGCAGGGACGTCAAATCCCCTGGCATGTTCTGAATAGGCAATTCGAGACACAGATAAAAACACACGCAAAAGGATTATAGAAATTGAGGGGAGAGAGTTTTCTTGCAAGAAAACGTGATTATTTCCTTTTTTGATAAGTAAAGGACGACTCAGCTGTGAAACTCACTTCTCATCAACTCTCCTCTAGCTCCAAACAAGGACTTATTCAAGAATTCATTGTGTAGATTTGTAATTAGATAGTTTGTTGTAAGAAATAATTATTACTGTTATTTTGTATATGTGTAGAGGATGACAGTTTTGATATAGTTTTGATTAGAACGATACCTTAACCTCATACCATAATATGACTCCTCCTGTTTGTATAGGTCATCATTTTTTTTTTATTATTATTATCCTCCCAGTGATGATGTTTGCACGAATCATATATGGAGATTGTTCTCCATCTGACATGTCTGATGAATGTCTTTAGTGTTAATTAGTTAGTTTGTCTGTTTCTTTATTTTTATTTTTTTTTTTGGTAACGGCATAATGTTTAACTATTTAGTTCAGCTGTTACTTCTTGAAATCAGAGTAAATTTATTACTTGAAATCTGGTGAGGTGGCTGCCGCTGGGGCAGGCAAGCTTGGTTAAAATGGATTTTGTTTCTCAGAAACATATAATCAGCAATTTTGAGTACTAAGTCAGGGCTCGACACTAACGGTGGCCCGGTGGCCCGGGGCCACCAAAAATGAAAGTCGGGCCACCAAATTTCAAAAAAGGGCAATTTTGGTGGCCCGCCTCGGGCCACCAAAATATTTTGAAAAGTATGTCAATAAATTTGTAACTTTTTGCGCCGGAAATTAGCAGTTAAATTTGTTCAAAGGATGGATGAAAAGGACTGAATGAATGCCTGAGAGTGAGTGTTGCAAGTTTGTTGAAGTTTATTTATGAGTAGATAATTGTCCAACTTCTAATTCTCACTATCATAAATCTTGACTCATGAAAAAAAAGGACTTTTAATGTTTGTTATTGTTTTTTTTTTCGGAACACCAAATTTTTCTCTCGGGCCACCAAAAATTTGAAATTTAGGATTTTGATGGCCCCATCGGGCCACCGAACAAAAAAGTTAGTGTCGAGCCATGACTAAGTAAATAGCGTCTGTATTAGTTTACCAGTCTATTGGGTCGGACTTTGTATAGTGCATAGTCACTTAAACAACGGAAAAAACGAACATTCAGTGTACTAACAGTCTACCTTTATACTTCGGTTGTGATAATCTTGCTAATCCTGTCATTTAAAGAGATTTATCCGTTTGCATTCCACTTCCAGTGTACATGCCTGCCATAGAGGAAAGAGACATAATTCTATAAAGGAAGAAGCAGACAGTGTTGTCGGAAGACATTACGTAAGTCATAGTCAGTATCACAAATAGGTATTTGATGGCTAACTAAATTACACAATACCGTCAATTATCAACAATGAAAACCTGATGAATTTGCAGGGTTCGTCGTTATTTCATTCGATTATTTATCTGCATTTTTCTCAGGGACTGACAATGTAAATTGCTAAATGTTATGCAAAAGCACAGTGCCTATATACGTATACCGTAGTGTCTCTATGCGCTTTAAGGGAGAGGAATGAAAATAGAAAGAGGAAATAAACTGTATGATGTATGTGCCATAGATGCAAAACCAAACTCATTCAAAATACTTTTCAAACAGAAATGTCTTGAGAACAGTTTTAAACTTTAGCACTGTGGCAGCTTCTTTTAAAAAACATGGAACAACGTTCCACGAAGTAGGAGCAGCATAAGCAAAAGATCGCTCACCATAAAACTTTGTTGTGATAACAGGGTACTGGAGTAGATTTTTCTGAGCCGATCTTAGATTACGAGAGGGAGCGTACCTTACCAAGAACTTATTGAGGTTTTCTGGTGCCATTGAATGCAAACACTGATAAGTCAGTAACAGTATCTTGCAAACTATACGTGGCTGGACAGGGAGCCAATGTAGTTGCTTCAAAATGGGGATTATGTGAGAATTCTTCTTCGTGCGAGTGATCAATCTTGCAGCTGCATTATGAATTGCTGAGAGTTTTAGCTGTGAGTCTGAGATTTTATACAACAAACTGTTATAGTAGTCTAGATGACATATAACAAAAGCCTGAACAAGCTTTTTAGTGGTCTTTGCATCCAAAGACTGACGAACTATTCCAAATTTATATAAAGCGAAGGATGTCGATTGACATTTGAGTATATGCATATAAGAACGACCCAAGTCCAATTTTTGGCCAAATTCAGTTTGACATGGGAAATTGTAGCTTATGCATGGACCCATCTTGTGTATAAATGATAAATCCTAATTACCCCCGGAAGTGCCTGAAATAAATGAGTTAAATCTTATATGAATGTAAGAATGAAGGACTTGGGTCATTCTTACATTCATATCATAGCGCCCTCTCTCGTCCTTCTCGCATCTCTATAGCAGAATATCATGTATATGAATCAAAGAACGACCCAAGTCCATATTAATCAAAGAACGACCCAAGTCCATCACACAAAATGGCCTCTCCACAATTAATGTTAATGTTAATTGTCATAATAATATATGTTCTAATTTGTATATACAATATTGCCTTCCCATCACAGTTAAATAGAATATTATTGGACATAAAAAAAGATATGAAGTTTTTTTTAGTTTACTCGAAATGGTCTTCCATGGACTTGGGTCGTTCTTATATTCATATACTCATTTCTCAGAAACAAATTTATCCATAACCATATTCTGATCGAATATCACAATAAGGTTTTTGGCTATTTTCCAGGTACAATAGAAGTTCTTCCTCTCTTTTTTGGCGGTTTGGAAGATATCTTCAGTTCACTGATAGTCGACCACACTGAAGTAAAATTTTTTCCAGAAATATTAGACTTTTAAATAAGCTTAAACATTTGTTACCTGTATATATTTTGCAGAGTATGTATTCTTCTTAAATATCTCCACACTTTAACTATGGAATTTTGGCGTGGGGAAATGCAATTGATTTATTATTAGATTCCCTTCTTCGTATTCAAAAGCGTGCAATAAGAATCATAAACTACGCCGGATATTTTGCTCATACCAACTGTCATACCAACTGAAAATTCCCGACCTATTTTATTATAATCTCGGAATTTTCATGTATAAACTAACAACTAATAAACTACCATCTGTTTTTTATCCACATGATCAAAAGAAATCGCTCTATTCATTGTTACCCCACTCGTCAGAGTGACGCCTATCACCTTCCCCGTACTCGCACTATTTTTGCAAAGAAAACAATTATGTTTACTGGACCCAGATACTGGAATGACCTCCCGCAAGATATTACTTCTTCCTTATCCCTATTCACCTTCAAACGCAAATTAAAACGGCTATTGCTTAGTGGATACACACTACCCGGCTTTTAGCAACTTTTTTTTTAATACTCCCAGTCTTTTGTCTTTGTCCGCAGCTCGAAGTTATTTAACGGTACCGTTATAGCACTCTTTTGTAAACATGGCGAAATATGTACAGCCTCGTTTAAGCGATATTCATGTGGTTCAATAGTTCCTTCTTAATATTGATTTTGCGCTGGTACAATTTATGTTGGTCAAGATTAACATGTCCGTTCTCCGTATAATTTCACGCCTATGAATTCTGGAATCTACAGTTTTTACAAGCACCATTGCTTTTATTTAGGCCCCATCATATTTCTGACATTGATTTGTGATATCCTCAGATGATAATGACCATATACATTTGTGTTTGATATGTTTGCCTTTTTCTTTCTTTCTTTTCCAAACATAAGATATGGTTGTATATATTGTGTACTCTTGTTTTACTGTCAATCATTTTGTAATTCCATCACTGAGAAAGTGGAAAAATGAAAATAAATAAAATAAACTTGAACTTGAAGGACTGACACGTCGGTGAACATAATTGATGGCAAAGAGTTCAGACCTATTATACTAAATTCTCTTCCTTGCTGCATTCTGGGTAGTTCGGAATGAAACTGCAGTGGCATCATGGTTAGAATTGCCCTGATAGCAGACTGACGTCAATTAGGCGTTTGGTCGCAACTGGTAAAACTGGTCGCACGTCATATTGACGCCATTAATTGACGTTAAATTTACGTCAGTTTTGTGACGTATTTATCACGTCATTTTAGTGACTTATTGATGACATTAATTTTACGTCAGTTTTGTGACGTGTTCATCACGTCATATGAGCGATGTATTTATGACGTGAATTTCACATCAGTTTTGTGACGTGTGTCGTCAAAAAGACGTAAATATATGACGTGAATATGACGGCAACTCGACCAAAAACAAAGCGTGAATATGATGTGATTTTTACAGGTGTGAACGCAAAAATTCTGGTCGTAAAGATTTCATAATGACGTCATTTTCAAACCAATAAGACGTCAGAAGGACGTCAGAATATGACGTCTTATTTTACTTCTTGTGCCGGTACAAACTGTCGACTATAAGACGTTAATATATAACGTTATTATGACATGTGTTGTTACAAAAAGACACGTAAATTTGACATGATTTTTACCAGTCTCTGCTATCAGGGTGAAAGTACCATGCTGTAGAGCATGGGCGTCACCAGGGGGTGAGGGGTACATTGGGTGCGAACGCACCCTTCCCACACTCTCCCCCGTTAGGTCTCCAACCATACACTTAGCAAACTTAGGGGATTGACAAATTTAAGAATATTTCATCAAAAAGCATGTTTTATATTTTTCACTTGAATCCAAATGTATTCGAAAGTTCCCTCATCCTCTTTGATTTATGTTTCCCCCGCTCGGTTCCTACCCACAGACTCGACACATTTGGGGACTGACAATTTATTTTCGGAGTATTTTGTAGAAGTGTGCATCAGGGGGAAAAACGAGTTTTTGCCCCGCCCCCCCCCCACCCCCCGTGCCCCTTGTAAGAAATAATTGTTCAATTTATCGAAAAACCAACATGAACAATAAAGGCACTTTTCTCGTCTAAAAGTTGTCCATTTCATAACTGAAAATACGATTTTTATTTTGCCCAAAACGGGGCGAATAATACACTAACAATTTACAGATACACTAATATCCCCCTCCCACACCTTCCCCTGCTCAGTCGCTTCGGTCCCTCACCGAAGATCTCACTCCGTCACTAACGTACCCCCTATACATATTATAATCATAGACCTTTACAATGAATTTTCCACTATGTTTGATTCCCAGATATTTGTTCTTAGATGCTCTACAAACGCGACTTTTGTACTGTGCTTTTACTAACGACGGGAGGGGGTATTCCCCTCCCACGCCCTCGCCGAAGATCTCACACCGTCAACAATGTCCCCCCCCCCCATGTTATATTCACAGTCCTCACAGTGATTTTTTACGATGTTTAGATCCCTAGAAATTTGATTTAAATGCCCTATAAACGCGTCTCTTATACTCTGTTTTTACAAAAAGTCGCTTCGCTCCCTCGCCAAGGATCTCAGATCGTCACATAATGTCCCCCCCCCCCCCGTATGTTATAATCATAGTCCTTTACAGTGAATTTTCCACTTTCCTTAAATCCCAGATAGTTGCTTTTAGATACTATACAAACGCGACTTTTGTCTTGTGCCTTTACAAAAAGTCCCTATACCGTTTGAGGGGATATTCCCCTCCCACAACCTCCCCCGCTCGGTGGCTTCGCTCCCTCGCCGAAGATCTCACACCGTCACATAATGTACCCCCATATGTTATAGTAACAGTCCTTCACAGTGAACTTTCCACTATGTTTGAATCCAAGAAATTTGCTTTTAGATGCTCTACAAACGCGACTTTTGTACTCTGCTTTTACAGAAAAAGTCCGTACCGTGAGATGGGGTATACCCCCCTCCCAAATCCTCCCCCGCTCGGTCGCTTAATTGCTCCCTCGCCGAAAAGTGGAGTCTGCATTGTAGAGTACTGCCTTCCCTATGAACTTCACTTTGACATTGGAACATTAATTGCTCAGTAGACCCAGGTCTTAATAGCCTCACTTCTTTGTCTGCCTGCATGGCCAATGTTACAGAGGATGGCAAGGACAACAATAGGCAACACCAGAATAGAAGACATTGTCCTTCCAGAGGCTCTGCTGAATCACAATAGGACAATATTGTATAAGGTGTTGCTGCTCAGGAATCATGCTGCTGTAGATGGGTCTTGCTCATGTAATGGAGTTTGAGCATCACAAGGATGTCAGATGGATCCAAAAACAGAGTTTAGGAATCACAAGAAGAAATGACGCAAAGTTGCAGTTCAAACTTTGTTCAGTAGGCCTACTGTCAGAGATAACTCCCAAGCACTCTGATAATAACATGGATGAGAATAATCTACAATTTCCGGCAATGAATAGCAAAAACTTGGAGAGAGGTAATCAAGCAGATGTGGGGCGTTTGATGTACATTCATTCAAGATAGCGTTATGGTCTACGTAATGAATATAGCGTTGTGGTCTATGCAATGAATATAGCGCTGTGGTCTATGTAATGAATATAGCGTTGTGGTTTATGTATGAATTTCCAGCAACTACCGCAACAAAGGTTACACATTGAAGTTATAGCAGAGTTTTTATTTTCATCACGTGAACATTGAAGTGAAATGTAGTGTTATAGCATTGCTTGATTTTTGTGAAGAAATATCTAGTGACAGGCTCATGACTCAATTTTATCGATATCCGAATATCCGGTTTACAAGAACATAATAATGATCAAAATAATGGATTGCAAAGAGGAAAAAGTGCCGTATAATATGCAGCATATATTACAATGTAAGGGCACACTTTATCAGTGAGTTAACTGAATTGTCACTCCATATTCTATAGAATTCAGAGTGACATCTCAATCATTTCACATAATTTTAGCTATTTCAAATATCAAATTTAAATTTCAATGAATTCAATTAAATTCAACTAGATAAGTCAGCTGATATCAATTTAATGGAGTACTGTCCCTTTCGATTCTGTGTAATATTTCAATAGCAAGAGAGTAATGAACATAATACATAGTTTGTCTGGAGTCAAGCTCCTTATCAGGAGAGTTGGTAGTTTGTCTTCATAAAGCCCTGCTGTCTTTAAATACTATTACCATCGAGAGATACCCACTCATTCAGCAATAGTATTATAACCTAGATGCGTTTTGTCAGGAAATACGCATCAGTCAGGGGATAACGCGCAGTCAAACAAAGTTTCGTGATTTTGTTTTTGCCTTTTTTTTTAATGTTTACACCACTTCTCCACTTGGGCGCTGCTGTTGTTATTGTTGTAGTGTTGCAATTCCCTACTTGCTATTCAGTGCAGTCCTTTTATAACGAACATGGTTAAAAAACAAAACCAATTTTACAACGAAATAAAAAAATCAAGCCGCAACATAATATCGATTGTTTGTGCGTTTTTAATAGTATCATTTTCAGTATTATTATTATTATTATTATTATTATTATTATCATCATCATCATTTTAGTAGGGCAGATATGTAACAAAAATTGGTCGAAATGCTCACATCCGGCGGAAAGTATGAAATTTTGTATATAGGGGTCTTTTTGGGCGCTGATTACAAATATTGCCGGATCCAAGAGATCTGATCACGGGGTTGGCCGCCATTTTGAATTCCAATATGGCCGCCATCACAATACAAATTCAAAGATCCCTATCTTCAGTTCTGAATGACTTGTGACACCAAAATTTGGTACACATGAGCGTTTTGACACATTGAATTTGATGACAGTTTGATTTGGAGTGTCTGACAAACATCGAATGGCCGCCATTTTGAATTCCAATATGGCCGCCTCGACGAAATATTCAAAATCCCTATCTCGATTTCTCAGTGGTGAGTGACCCTGAAATTAGGGGTAAACAAGTATTTCATCATACTGAGTTAAAATATTAACTGATGTGATGTGTCTGACAAACGCAATGCCTGCTATTTTGAATTCCAATGTGACTACGAAGACAAACATCATGACTAACATTCACGGGCATGTCAAAAAGTGCAGCAAAAAGGAAGCATAATGCACCTTTCACTGACGTCACAATGTAAATACAGCAGCGCGCACTCTATCAGTTACAAACGCGCGCTCAATCAGGTAGCCTAATTTACAAACCCGAGATAGAGATTTTCAACACTCCAACATGGCAAATATGTATAAAAATTCAAATTGGCTGCCGTGCAGCTTGTCAGACAAATCAAATAAGTCTGTTATTGAAGTCATCATATCACCATGCTTTAATATATCAAGTTCCAATGGGTAATGTCATTCAAAAGTGAAGATAAGGATCTTTGACGGCGGCCATATTGGAATTCAAAATGGCGGCCGACCCCGTTGTCAGACCTCTTGGATCCGGCAATTTTTGAAATCAGCGCCTCAAAATACCCCTATATGCAAAATTTCATACTTTCCGCCGGATGTGAGCATCTTTTTCACATATCTGCCCCACTATTATTATTATTACCTCCACAAAGGGAGGAGGTTATGTTTTCGTTACCGTTGGTTTGTTTGTTAGTTAGTTCGTTAGTTTGTCCGTGTGCAAAATAACTCAAATGTAGTTAACGGATTGTGATGAAACTTGCAGGAAAGGTTGAGAATGACACAGGTAACAAATGATTAACTTTTGGTAGTGATCCGAGAATTTTGGGGGAATCTATGAAGGATTTTTGATATTTTGGCAGGTAGGGTCAATGAACTTGGGAGTTCAGGATGCGCGTATTTGAGGTTTGCATGCGCGCACTAAAGTGCGTGCTCTAGTTTTTGCTAGGGCGAGGCGCGCCATGTAGTTGAGGGTTTATGACGTAACAAAGGCTTCTACATTGGGAAATCGGGCGACTTTCAGCACACAATGCTATACGTATGGGTGGAAATCACTGATATCTCTATGGAAGAAAAAGATCAGCGGTGGAAATGAGCTGCATGCTTGGCGGAGGTCCGCGCTCTCAGAATGCTTCTCTAGTTACTATTATTATTATTGCTCCGGTTATAACGAAATTTCGATATAACAAGAGAAAATGCCGGTTCCGATGACTTCGTTATAACGGGAGCTCATGGGTAAAAAAATCATTACTAAAGAGATGTACGCATATATGCCAGGACTATAAACACGGTTGCTTATTTTTGATAGAGTTCAATTTCACACAAGGTTCAAGTCAACTTTGATACACAGGTAAAGAAAAAATACAAGCAGAATGAACGAAGCTTTTTTTTTCAACTTACACAAGTAAGAATGGAAGATGCGGTATATTTTAAGTACTTCACACATTCTTTATTGGGGATTACATAGATTATTATTGAAGTCAACCTTTGAGTAGATGGTTTACCAACATCAACCATTTTCACCTGAATACTTGCTGCTCTTCTGTACGACTATACAAGGGTTCAATTCGAAGGAGATATTTTACTTTGGTTTAATCAGAGTTTATTACTCCTACAAATTATTATGATTATATATTCCTGTTGACTAGAATCTTAGACCACGTGTTGGTTCCTGACATAAAAGATGTATGGAAGAGATCCAATGCATAATCGTCCAACAATCATCAACCATTGCCCTAAATTTTTCGAAGCTGTGAAATATTGTCAGAAATCTTGCAGAAGACGTGAAATTAACAATTTAAAAATGTGTTGCATTTATGCTAATTTCATATATTTATATAACCTATAAGATACTTGTAGTCCGCGTGTTCGTACCAGTACCGAAAACATAACGAAGTTGTGTAGTGATGCATTTTGCACAGTCCAACATTGCTTTTTATTCAGATCAAATTTTCGACGAATACATACGTAGTCCTTAGAATCCGTATAGTATATATATATATATATATATATATATATATATATATACATATATATATATATATATATACATATATTGTGTATATATATATATATATATATATATATATGCATACCTTAATATCATATGTATATGATTACACCCGTACTTAACATACATAAGTATCAAACGCCCTACTATTAATGGCTTGGTTGTCTTGTTACGAACCGTGCACCAGTGATCCATCGAGGCGTTCAGAAACACGGCAATTATCGAGACCCAGGGGTTGGTGAACACCACGAAGCACACGATGGCAAATACGCGCCATTGGAAGGGACCAAACTCCCCAATCTCCATAAGAATGTCGTCTACTTTGACCATGATGACACTGCTGGTAGCGATGTTTTTCTTCTTCGTCTACTATTAACACCCGGCCTTCTCAATTAGACTCTTTTTGGAATGGTATAAACCACACAAAAATCTTCCCTTCCTAGATCAAGGAAAGCTCAGCTACACAATGGACATGAATGGACAAATCGAAGGATGCCTGTGACTGCACCGTTTATACGGTGTGCTCAGTCCTACTTTTTTTCCAGAACGGTAGCTTTGTTTTACGCCCCAATTCATTGAACCGCAGCGCCCCCAACCCCCCATCCTTCCTTATGTACGTTACACTGCACGGCACAGTACTGGGAAAGAGCTTAAAATTGTAAGATTTTATATCTCTTGCTCATCAGAAATCTAGTTGACCGGATTTCCTAATCATGAGGTGAAGAGGAACGTTCTGGCAATTCAAGCTGGTTCCCATAGGAGTCCACATGAATAAATTGTAATCAAACACAATTAATATATATATATATATATATATAGCTGAATTATAAACAGTAAATAGTTTTATAGCAAAAAGAAAGAGAAAAGCCATTGTGTATTTTTCTGTACTTCGTAAGGTCATCATCGAGCAGAAAAAGAAATATATATCTTTTCACTATTTTGCCCTCGTTACGAAATTAGAAATATCTTTGAAGATGTTATGAAAATTAACACATTTACTTTATTCATTAAATTTTTGCAGCGAATCTAATCTCAAATGTCTGACTTTGGCGACAGTGGATGATCATGCACCAAAAGTACGTAAATGATACCGTACATAAAATAAGTGACTCAAAGTTTCAAAATATATGAAATATTAAAACAATTATTGGTTATCTGTAAAAGTGGATAGTGAAATCACGGAAATATGTAATATAATCACACTGAAACAGAAAATTGTACTGCAAGTTCTTTAATAAAGCAAAAAAAATAAAGACAACATTTCAGTTCAGCAACATTTGTATAGTCGTTAATCAACTTTACATGCATCATTACTTTGAAGGTCTTGAGAAGATGCAGGTAAAACATCATGGACTTAAATTCCTTTGATATAGTTGTGTTCTGTTATGCTTTACTTTTTATTTTGTACAAACGAATGGGAGAGGATGTTGTTTTTGACAGAGAGAGAAAAAGAGAGTGAGAGCGAAAGATCTGTTTTTCTTAAGTTTTTGTTTGTTTGTGGACTACCGTGGTGTTGTGAATATATATAAAAGGCCGAGGATTTTAAGAACGTAATTTTTTGGTTAAAGTGAAAGAGAAGTTTGCCTTTACTCTAGCTCTTTATCCAAGAGTAGAAGTGAATACACCTAGCAATGCTGGAGTATTAAAAACGATAGGGCAATCTGGGAGAGACGTGTGCACATTGAATATATTATTCTGGGCATTTACTGGGCAATCAATATCACATGTTTGTAACCATTATCATTACTATGATGAATACCTTTATCTTTAGTGTACTAATGTTGTTAATGCCATAATCAAAATAATTTTCATCGCTCATTTTGCTTTGCGTTTGTCTTTTCAACTTATAACCTTAGGGGAAATTATACAGCGTTAAAATTGAGCAATGATGTAACAATATATAATTGCATATAATCGATTTTGTGTAGGATACATTCAGATCTTTTGGTAGATCCTGATGAAGGCCATGACAGGCCAAAAAACTGCCTCAGACTCGATTTCGGCCATATATATCTATATAATATATATATATATATATATATATATATATATATATATATATATAAACAAATATACATATATAAACAATATATGAGTGTGTGTGTGTGTGTGTGTGTGTGTGTGTGTGTGTGTGTGAATGACGGTGAGGGAGGGAACTCGTCATATCGTTTCGTGTTGTCGTAACGCGCTTTGCAACACCGAGGGCAAAAGAATACCAAATAAGTGTTCGTGTTCTTTTTAGTTATAGAGACAAATGAGTGATTGTTTGCGGTTTAAAAAACTAGAGTGAAACAAGGAAATTGTAATAATGTAGCAACTGATCATAGAGATAGAAGCGACAACTTGTTTTAATAGGCAATTATTTCGTAATCATGATATTATTATGTCTCCGTTAATCTGGATGGATCATGGATCTTAGATGTGGAACATAGATCTTGCGGTATAATGTTATGAAGGAAGAGAGTTTGGTTTTGACATATTACTAAGTAAGTCTATTATCATTCTTGTCCCCGTCTACTGTCTGCACGTAAGAAAAAAAAAGACATCTGTTCTGCTTTTTATGTAATAGAATTCAAAGAGTTCCTCGTAGTATACGTTTTTGTCCACACCTAGCTCTAATTAGCATGTACTCACATGACATGTTATGGCCACAAATTATACACATTTCCCCTTTCTAACTTTGCTATCATTATGTGCCTGGGATAGCATGAGAGTGGTACAGAAGCAACCTTTCTTCTGCAGGCAATATTACATCAGACTGAAGAAATATTTGTTGCATTTTACCGCATTTCTGTTCTGGTTCATTGTAACTGTTCAACAAAAATGACATTTGTGGATTCAACATGGCCTCGACAATCACATCTTCTGTGAAAGACACCAGAGGTAACCCTTGAGAGTAAACTTGTTGACAACTGACACACTTATTATCTAAAATCTAATTTTTCGCAATCCTATCATCGTAGTTTTACTGTTAAATTGCTTATCAATTTCGTGTGCTTTGATGAAAGAGCATCGTCTTGTACAGATTGAAATGAAAACAAGCCAATATATATATACATTCTCAGTGGCTCTGCGAGGATAGATTCCAAACGCTGAACATGGCAGGCGCGGCGATACGGTGCAATTTACTCGCCATAAGCATATGACCTCGAAGCCTCATTCGCATAAAGTAGACAGCTTGTGTACGCAAAACCGCTGGGGAATTTGTTGCAGGACAATCGCAATATCTCACCTCAGAAGCCATCAAGTGATTAAATCTACACAGCAAATTGAAGAAGAAACTATTCTCGAACTCGCAATGTTAGTTATTTTCGGTTTTATTGAGAATAAATCTGTCAAAATAACGTCGAAACTTAGCTTCTAAAACAGAAAATTTGGTCTCAAAGCAGGTGTTATTTTTTCACATTTTCCTTCATTGCCCAAAAACGAAACTTCGGTATATGACATATGGTAGCATATCCATACTTTGTTCCAAATACTAAGTATCGTTTCTGTATCATTTGGTGCACGGATTTGTCCGGAAAAAAATCGAGATCACTGTCACTTGTGATCCACGTAAGATTCATAGCGTAAGCAGTACTAGTACGCAGTCCGATGTATCGGTTTTCGTGCTGCATGAAACAGTTGAAGCACATTGCAAGGTTCCTCTCTTGCCCACTCACCACCACAGAACTCTACACAGAGTAGAGTTGTGTAGAGTTCTGTGCTCACCACCCTGTGAACCGAAAACCGAACCCTGTCTCATTGCGCCGAACCTGACACCGTTGATTGGCTAAGCGTGCACTGACCAGTAGAGAACGCATGCGCAGGATGATGATCTAGTTGTGCATGTCCAGAATTTTCTCTTAAATTGGGTTGTCTTTTTGCTCTTATTTTCACCGAACTACTAATTGCGCAAACACGAAACTTCGCAGGTAGTGAGTCTTGTGTATACAGGCCAGCAGTATGTTAATCAAATGCATATTCATGCAGGCGCAGACTTATGTCCGGAAAAATCGTAACCCTTTCCCAGGGTCGACTCAAACAGAAAAGCACACATATCTAGAAAGATACATCGGCATTTTCACCCGAAAATCATATGAAGGATGATATATTCATATTAGATATAATTATGTGTGAAGTTACAAGGGATTTGGTGGTAAAATAAGGGAGATACGAGAAGGTGAAGGAGGTGCACAGTGCTTCGATTACCGTTACGAATTCAAAAGCTTTGGCCTCTAATCAGTGAGTTAATTGCACCGTATCGCCGGGGCTGATGGGTAATTGGCAAACTAAAAACTGGGCAGTGTCTTGCGATACACTCGTATGTCGTTTCCAACACAGAGAATGAACTTGCCCGTAACCGTAAGGACTACGCGACTCTGATGGACTTGCCTCTGACAGGCTACTTCAGACATGACACGCATGGATACGATTTTCTTTGTTTCACGTCCATTCATCGGCACGTAGTGTATCAGGCATCTGCGACAGTACAGGCTCTCGTACTTATAACACGAGACGTAGAGATCGCCCATCAAAGGATCTGCGGAGACGTTGGCTATAGGTTCACAATGTGAGATATCCCTGGTGGCGCCCTGCAGGTTGATCAACATGAGCGTGTTATTAGGTTGGTGGCGCTGGACAACGATCTCCCCTGACGGAAGCACGTCGCGCATTCTCACATTCCCTTCGAAAGTGAGCTTGTTGAGAACCTTTCCATCAGAAGGATCTATTACAAAAATGTTTGGGGTATTTACCAGAGAGGCAAGGATGTTGTACTCGTGAACTAAAACATCCACCCGCGGATACCGGTATGAAACCGTCTCAGGAAGGTCAATCTCCTTTGATAGGTGCCACTGTCTATCAACCAAGATGATAGCTCCGTTCAATTCGCTGCCTACGCTAAGTTGAAGCAAGTGCATGCCACAAACTATCACGTCATCATCGAGCACAGCGCATGAAGCGATAGCGCCAGGTGCGAAGCTCTGTAAAACCGCAGTGAAGGATTTACTGCGTACATTCGCCAGGTACGACATTCTGTCCAATACTATCACTTCTTCTTCACTGACGCAGCCGACAATATCTGGGGCACCCCACTCCAAAGGGAGCTCTATTTTATCAGCGAGTACCCACTCACCATCTGGCCAGACAATTCGACCGCCGTAGGATTCGTCACCGACACCCTTAACGAACCTGACGCCCTCTACGGTCGAAAAGATGCGATGCAATACATCCTCATTAGGTATCTTGCCCACTGCATCCTTTAGTACAGATAATAATTTATGAACACCGGGTATTAAGAAACCGCTGTCATCCTCTCGATCCCCGATTCTCATCAAAATCCCTTCTAGTTTGCTCATCTTCTTGATAGCATAGTTTTTAAGCTCATCAAATTTTTCTCTATATGTCTTTCGGAGTTCATCAAGCCGTCTAATTAGGTTTCTTCGTTTTTCATCGATAATGTCAACCTTTGCTTCTCCATCAGCAGTGCTCTTTTCCACTGCCCTGTGATTGACTGCCCCAATGTTCGTCGATCCTTCAACTTCTTCGTGCTCCTCAAGATGAAGACCGATTTCCAATTCGGCAGAAAACGTCGACGTTCCTGTTGAGGATTCGATATCCTTCTGAACGGACAATAAATGCTTTTCCGCGGAGAGTCGAGATCTTTCGATACGATCGACATATTTCCGCCATTTGGCCAGTTCGCTTCTGCCATTCAAAACCAATTCCCTCGATTCGGCGTCACTGATCGCTCGAACTACGCCCTCTTCCGGTTTCCCTGGAGAAAGGCAGTCCTCGTTTGCCTAGAGTCTTTGTTCCACCTCTTCCGAACCCATTGGCCAGTGCCTGGGTCTCGAATCAAGCGTCCTTGTTTAGTTGATGACGACATTCTTGACGACACTCTTAAAATTTGAACTCTGAAATTGAACTTTTTGAACTCTGAAAGAAACGAAAACATAAAGTTAAAGATTCGAGACATGATATCTATTTGTTTTTAGTTCTGTATAATCCACTCGCTGTTATAACTGATGCGATGAACGTTTGAGATTTGAAGCCAAATAAATGAAATGAATATGCATAGCAGCATACAAGTAGGCCTACTTGCAGTCACATTTCATATATCCATTTTCATTGTTGTAGACAGACGTATTGCATGATTTACCAATTGGGCGCTAGGCGACATTATGATAATATTCATCATGTTTGGTCTTCACAGTTTAGTAAATATAATTTAAAGGGATGGCACAGTTTCGAATGAGATGGGCATTTCATGAAGCATTATGTCCGACAAACTTGTCGGATAAATTTGCTGTCAGCCAATCAGATGCAAGGATTTCAGTAACTTATAACAGTTTGTCAGAAAAAAATACCTAACAAAACGCTTTATGAAATGCCCCCAGATTTCCAACCTTTTTGATGAATTTTTTTTACATAATGCAAAACCTCTCATGAAATATAAGAGAGCTTATAATTCTAAGACGAAATCAAAGTTTATTTGATCAACATTGGGTTTGAAATTGCTGAGATATCCAAATCAAAGCAATCATATCAAAAAGTGGGACCCACCATTTATTAGGATCGCTTTGTTGTATCTTTTTCATATGTATGCCATTTCGAAACCGATTAAGTTGAAAATATTTAACTTTGAATTCCTCTTAGAATTGTGTGTTGTTGTTGTTGTTGTTGTTGTTGTTGTTGTTGCTGAATTTTTACCTCAACCAGTACTATACCATGCCTTTAGTAAGAAAAGATTATGATTCAGCATTGACAAATATTCAAGTGACCAAAAAAAAAAGTTAAATGAATGAACAAAAAAAAATATATTCTCAAATGGTTTTAATCGGTGCTTCGAATACGTAGGCCTACTATGGTTTCAACGCATTTTGGTGTAGAGGCTTGCGGTTTTTAGGAAGTATGAAGTATTTATGAGCTGCCATTTAGTATCACTTCTAGCAGCATCCCCCTCCTAAAATTACGTATAGCTTTCTGCAATGTGATAATGAAACAAAATGGCTTCGTGTAATGCATTATTGAAAATTATCACGAAACACACAGGGTTTCTTTTTATATCGTTTGACATACTGTGTTTTAACAGTTAATAATATCGGAGGATTGGACAATCATTTCTCTTATAATGTGAGCTCGAATGTTTTCTAATTTCAAATTACTCTCTCCTTTTCTATTCTAGTTCTTTCTGTCAGTCTGTTTTTCTCTGTTTATATTTACTTTCTTCACCTCTCATACCCTCTCACTGCTTCATACATTCATAACATGTCTTTATCATTTAATTTTTTTAATTCTAGTTTTCTCTGTCAGTCTGTCTGTCTGTCTCAGTTTGAATTCACTTCACTTCTTTTCAACTCTCATATACTGTCACTGCTTCATGCCTCTTCTTTTAATCTCTCATATACTCTATCTTTATTAGATACTTGACTATAATTCTGTTCCCTGCCTTTCTCTGCCCATGATAAAAAAAAAAGTGAACAAACAACGAGGCCCGGTTGTATTTTGCATTGTACAGCTAGTGTGATATACTGCCTTATGCTTGCAACTTTGCTGCTACTGTGTTGATATTGTCGCTACCAACAACTGCAAAAGTAACTTTCTACTGACCTGTATTGGATTTCTGTCCGTTGCTTGTTGAATAATTCACAATTGATTAAATCCATTCGTTTATAGTTCTTGCAAAGCTATCGGTACAACAACATCTTGACCTAAAAGATTTTGTCACGACTGAGTTGGCTGTATGCAGCGACACTGCGTACGACGTTGCTCACGTGTTAAACGAGTTAGAATGTATGTTACTCACCACGTGACCTACCTGTGCTACTTAAATCCTTCTGCCAGATAAAGATAATTAGGGCCTACATTTCAATAAAGCAAAACATGGAAGACGGCTGACCATTCTTCACGTGCCAATGATGTGAAACAAACGTGATGAGAGGCGCTTTGCAGTTGTACGTACAAATCTACCTGAGGGTCTACAGACGTGAAGGGGATTTCATTGAACTCTCTTACAAGAGTCATTTCTTGCGATTATGTTTGCTAGGGCAATAACTACAGAGGCGTGAGAGCTCAAAGTACAGATATTGGGTTGCATTTGTATACTTGAATTGCGAACAAATAAAAGCAATGGTAAAACTATGATATTATACTGCGGGACTAACAATGATCACGAGGTCACATAATTATTAGCTGCTTGTGTCCTAATTTTACAGCCTAAAACATATGAAGCTGTATACAAAGAAATTTGCCAGGATTCAAAATGCGGAATGACACCACTAAACGTAATATCTATGAATTTTATAACGATAATCAAAGAAGATCACGATTATGCTGTTTAATATCACATTGATTTTGAGAATAATAATGGTAATTATTTCGTGGTAACAAAATATCAAAGAAATATATACCTTACGGTCTTATGTGGTATTAACTGAGATTATCTTTGACAGACTGTCCTTCAATAAAAGACACTAAAAAGGTAATATTTCTACACCGGACGCAAATGTGAAGGAAATAACAAATCATATGGAGATCTTACAGAGATACATAACTTAGCCCGTTTCCCTTCCTGTCCAGACTATGATATCCCAATAAAACTTTGCATAATCCTGTCAGACTCTAATGGGCAATACTGGTAGATCCACCCCATCATGCATTAGTCCTCTAGAAAACGGTTTGTATTTGGCTGTCTGTTTAATAGTTTGTTTGTTTGTTTGTTTGTTGTTGTTGTTTCAAAGGGTGACAAAGTGAAATTTCATCAACTTCGTTCGATATGTTCGTTCGATATATTCGTTCGATAATACACTTTTATGGACTGATTTCATAAGCTCCTCGGGTCATAGAGTTCAGGTCACCGGTGGCGAAAATAGCAACAAGTAAAGCAGTCTACGTTTCTTAGATTATCATGTTATTGCTTTCTTTTGTAGGGTAACTTTTAAAGAGGAAATCCAGTCCAAAAATAAGTAAGTCTGACAAAAGTAAAATCTTACGAGTTCAATAGTAAAAATTTTACTGAAATCGAATGAAAAATAAGGAAGTTATGACATCTTGAGGTTTTGCTAATTTCTGCAAAACAGTTCTTGTACAGTGGATATGAATATGCAAATGAGTGAGCTAACCATGTCATACCCTCATTTCCATTGATCGTGTACAAAAAGAATGACGAAAATTCAATGTTTCTGTCATTTAAGTCTAAAACATGATGTTATTCCCGGTTGAATAACTTCAGAATAGTGATCAATGAGATATACGAGGATTTGAGCCTCTGGCATATTGCGTTTGGATGAAAAACCGGAAATTTCAAGAAACAATAATGGTAAATTGTGAGGGCATGACATGCTCACTTTGCCATTTGCATAATTATTCATAATGAATGTTCAAGAACTGTTTCCCCGCAAAAGAGCGAAACTCCAAAATGTCATAACTTCCTTATTTTTCATTCGATTTCGACCAAAATTATACCGTTAAACTCAAAACATTTTACCCTTTCTTATCAAGCAACTTATATTTGGACTGGATTTTGCCTTTTGATAACTAGGCCACAATTCCCATTGGAATAAAGACCAAGGATTTGGAAACAGAATGCGATTCGAATCACGCCAGGTAGGGTAGTGATTGATGGCAAAGATTTTTTTTCGCATATTCATTTTGACCCAAGTGTACAAATGGGTACCTAAAAAATGTGGGTTTTTCAAGGACAGGACCTCTGGGTCAATAGGTGGAGACGCCATGTAACAATATTTCGGTATTGTCATCCCGTAATTGTAATCGGCTATTCTAATTTGAGTGTTTAGTTATAATTGCAGTCGTGGAATCATTTGAAACTTAAGATTGTAAAAGTTTCATAATTGTTAATTTTGCCTGCGCAAAAGAAGGTGATGCGCTTGCCGGTGTTGGTTTGTTTGAAAATGGTTTGTTTATTAAACAAAATCAAAAGATTAAGGGGTATAGGACAACGGAATCTATGAGGAGTTAAAGAAGGAACGCAAAAAAAAAAATAAAAAAACAGACATATACATTGTCACCATAGGCATACACTTTAATCAGTGCGAGGAGGCTTTAAACGCATTACAAAAACTAACGTTTGCTTATTTGCTTTTCTCATTCAATAGTAATTTTAATCTGTCAATATCATGGAATTGACGACAAGTATTGAAATCATTTCAGCTTTAAGAAATATAGTCGGAAGAAATATGGCTCATCACTCTTCTGGACTCAGCGAAAGTCTTCGAGTACCGTGTTTCATATTCCAGAAAATTGTTGAAATGGTATGTAGGAACGTTTGTTATGTACGTCGAAGGGACTGAAAATAGCATGGAATAAAAAAAAATACCTCCATAACCTACAGGAAATATCTGTTTCTTCTTTTTGATATACTGGAATGTTCGTTGTGGAGTTTTAGCTGATGTCAAATATCAAAGACATGATTTTGCTACTCACATGTACGTTTAGGGCCTGTCTTCGTTTATAATGACATCATGTATGAAACAAATATTGCAGTTAAGTTAACTGGAATTCTAATTATGATCCAGGAGAACGAGTTTTACATATTTTGTCATACTTACAACTATCATTGGAAAGGAACTGCTATTGATAATCAACATCATTATGACAAATGATAACGTTCAACATTAAACAAATACGAAACATGAAAACGAAAGCGCAATACAAAAGTGACGGCGTTGGCACTTGGCACGTGGCTACTCATAATTGTAATCGCCTATTCTAATTCAAGTGTGTGGTTGCTAAATTTACAGTCACGGACTCATTTAAAACTTCAAGATTGGTTAACTTTCTTATTACCTCTGTCCAAAAAGAAAAATGATGTGCTTGTCGGCGTTGGTTGTGTTTAATAGTTTAGCGAATACTAGAACTGAAAATGAAAGCACAATATAGATGTAGGCCTATGTAACAATGTGTGAAAACATACCGCGAATTTTGTGAATCAGGTACAAAGCTCTTTCTTCATTGTTGAAAGGAAAAAAAAAATCATTAAATTGTGAATTTTGTTTTTCGTTTCTTATTTCTATCTTCTACGCAATTCACAATTTTAAAGAAACTGCGTGAGTACAAGAAAATAGTGATTATATAGCATGACTTTACAAATTAAGATCAAAGTGGCCAATTTTGGTTCACGATCATGTTTTCAAACGAAATTAGTCTGTGCAATTAGTCTCGGCAATAAAACGGTGATGAAATCAAATTAGCCCATCATGAAAGTTTCATGAATTCCCAGTAAATTGGGTATTCGGCAGTAACGACGCAAAGTAAAGAAACATCGGGCAAGTATAATCGAGGTGTTCTACAAGGAGAGAAAATTCCTTGTATTTGTTCTGTCGATTTGTTACTCGCTAAGAAATCCGTTACTGGATGAATCGTACCTTGCACTGAAAACGTGTTTAAACCCGTTCCCAACGTGGAAAACCGTTACATTTTCGTGCAAGGTGTACCTAAATAATTGGTTATCAAGAAAGAGAACGTAATGAATTCAAGTGAATGTCAAATGATCAATTTAAGATGATTGATAGTCTATTTACTAGCAGTTTGACACAAGTAAAACAGTATTTGAAAGTAATAAAACGAATGAATTTTTTTCTTCTTGATCTGTAATTGCGTGTCCTACGGTTTCTTATCTTTGCGTCATTACTACCAATGACGCAATGTATTCTAAATGATTTGTTACAATCCTGCCAATTTTGTCAATCTGATTACAAAGCTATTTTGTTCAAAAGAAACAAAACATTCAATTGTGTATTTTCATTTCATTCCTTATTATGGCACGATTCACAAGTTTAAAAGAAACTTTTACAGATTTAGATCAAAGTAGACAGTTTGGGCTACGATAATGTTTCAAAACGAAATTAGTTCGTGTAATGAGTCTCTTCATTCTATATATATGAAATTGTGCTACTTTCTCCGAACTACGTTAAATTGCCGTAACAATTAGAAATCGAACTATTCTACTTATGATTTTGTTAGACCAGTTTCTATTTCTTACGTCTTCACTTCTTGAGTAATTTTTACATACAGGTCATTCAAGCAAACCCCTCAACTCAAAATTCATGAAAAATGTGAAGATTGACATTTTATCCCAAAAAGATGCCAATAAGCGAGCAACGGTAACGAAGTCTACTCAGACCATAATAACACCAACTCGTACAATCTGCCTTTGGTGAATTTTCTCTCAATCTGACAGATTTAAACGCTTTTGCTCAGAAATTTGTACGTTCCATACTCTATGCGTCATTAGTACAAATGACGCAAAGTAGGTATATAGTAGATTATAGGCCTAAATAACCGGCGCTTGGCACTTTAACATAGCTACACATAACCACAGTCGATATTGTTTCAGCCCTTTGCTCCTATTTCATCCTAATCATGCTGTATACAAATGCCATGTCTTCTCCTATTAATGACTTTTGTTCAATACACATGCTCATCAAAATAGATGTAACTCCTACAAGTTGGGAATTCCGGAACACTTAAAAAGTTAAAAAGTGTGCAATGAAAGCGTATACAATTTCATAAGTTCAATAATGAAAGAGCAAACAAACTAACAAAGTCCTTTTCAGATCATAAAGGAACTTAATGTAATTGTGCAGTTGCTAATTTTTGCAATAGTTCCAGAACAATATGACAACTACCCAGGGGCCAAGACAAGTTTACCAGACATGGGCTGTTGCAAAGGTCATTCGGTATCAACGTGTTCAGAGGACCTTCCTGAACAAGTTTATAGATGAACTACCTTGACAATATGCTGCTTGCCGCCATGTTTAATTAAGATTGACTTTTTTGGCGAATAACTTTTGGTTCTTACCCTTAGTCACCACGTGTGTGGTATCATCATAAGAAGAATTGTATTTTTATATAGGATGATAACTCAATTGATTGGTTTGGTAATAGTTTACGTAAAAATGTTAGGCCGAAACATATTTAATTTTTAATGCCAAATTTAAATTCTGCAAAATTACAATAGTTCATACTTCAAAAATTATATTTTCTAAAGAATTAACATTTTCTGGAAATCAGTTCATACATATCGGCAGTATTCTGTGAAATATAAAGGTTCATTGCATTTATCATAAAAATAAAGTTTTGCCCCCTATAGGTATACGCGTATTAATCTTAAGATATTGATAACTACCACTTTATAACTCTCTAAATTTATCGTGCACAAAAGCAAAAGAAGAAGAAAATGACGGAAGTTAGTGTTTACTGCATGAAAGAATACTATGTAATAACTGAATTGAATTCATTTCATTTATATTTTCATTACATATTCATTCATATTATTTTTTCTCCGATGGCGACCAGGGATGACATTTCATAGCTCTTTGTATCCAGTGAAAAAAAGCGTTCTAAAAATACGCATTATTATCATTATCATTATCATTACTATCTATTGTTATTCTTTTCCCCAGTAAGATATAACACAGAATGAATAAGGGATAATAATATAGGGACACACACTCTCTCAAAGATAAATAATAGTAAACACATAAAGATATAAAATGTATACCGATGAAATACAATATAACCCTTGGTTGAAAATTTCAAACTTATGAATGTTAAGATAAATTAAGATTTGAGAAAGGGAAATTTTTACGATAAATGATAGCAGTCTGGAAATTTTAGAACTTTGTGTACATATTCTGTTGTGAGTTCGAATGCCATGACGTCATCAATTCACTCACTTGCATACTCTTATCGAATGTTCAAGATTTTTTCTTGTCTGTTTTATGTGTGTGTGAAAAAAAGGCAAAACGTCATCGCTTCATAACTCCTTGCATTTAATAAAACATCAGCTTCTGTGCTCAAATGTCATCTGATACATGCATGCCTCAGTGGACTCATCAATCCATTTCGGCCCGGATGTAATACACTTTCAAAGTTAAAGAATTTCCTTCCTGAAATAGTGCAGTCTCCAAGACATTTCGGGATAGGGCTATTGGGCAAATAACACTATATCCTAATGGAACCATGTCCTACTAAATATCAGATATATTGCAGATATCGATACATTCAAACAAGTATTAAAATCTCACCATTTTCATAATTGTTGATTACCTTCTGAAACGTTTGGAATATATTATTTTGTTTTCATGCAAACGCATTAAGACATTCATTTTCATGATACAGTCTTATTATACCTGTCTTGAACCTGAATATTATCTTTTTTTTTCCAGGAACAGAAAATTAAAACATTAATACGCATACAAATTATTGAAATCACCACTTTGAATGAATATACAATCTACGTCGCAGACAGAAATTGTCCCTATTAAAGAGATGGTGAGGATGAGCTCACGTTTTGGATGTTACTCAGAAATCATTTCATGAAATTTTTAAAGAACATGCATTTCTATTAAGAGGAATTTTAAAAAATCCTTGATGAAAATCGGGTCTGATATGGCTGAGATATCAACAACACAGTAAGATAAGCGATTGTAATAAAACATCAGGACACCTTTAATTAGAATCACTTTTTTTTGGATATCTCAGCCATTGCAAAACCATTTTTTCATCAAATAAGACTGTGAATATTCTCCAAAGTTCATATGCTCTTTCATATTTTAAAAGAGGTCTATCAATATACGTGGGTAAAACTCACTAGGATAAAGTATTCCAAGAAACATCGGTTATATGAATAAGGGAAAGAAGATGACCAATATAAGACTACAAATCTCCCCCTATAATGATGAAATAACATTCCTGCCAATGTTGTTTGTAGAATTGTAAATCGTTTTGAAGAGCTGCCATGAATGCCTCACCTGTTCAATCCTCGGCTCGTTCTTCACCATGAGGTTGAAGGCGTGAATGGCTGGTCCTTTTTGACGGATGATTTTGTGCGGAAAATCTTCTATGAATGCCCCACCCTTGAAAAGGGTATTGTCAAACAAAAGGGTTCCTTTCGAAGTCAAAAGTTTGTAGTCAAGAATGACCTGAATTTTTAGAAAGAGATAAGCGAGCGGGTAATATCATATTAGATATTTATGATTCTGTTTAGTTCCCTTCGTTACTTTACAGGATAAAGCATCAAACTGAGTGTTTTCCGTTGGTACATTTTTCCCCGATGCACCATAGTGCATTAGGAACTACAGAGAAAAAAAAAACACAAATATCTCCTGAGTTACTACTCGCAATCCTTTTAAAAGATCCTAGGCCCCTTCTTCGTAAAGCTGTGGGCCTACGTAAAGTTAAGCACGACTTCACAAAAGACTTGATTATGACAAGTCAAGTGGGTTTCCTAATCATTCTTGATTTCAATAGGCGAGGTTGAAATTTGCAGAGGATAATAACTATTCTTACATGTTAACATACGTTTTTAAAATGTATTGTTGCCCCAATACAGTCGTACTTTGTTAAAACGAAATAGGAAAAATGGGCACACGTACTGGCACGATAGCCCTTTTTACACTTGTGTTTCTTAATCCCGTACTTTCTCTGACCCAGGACTATCGTTAGTCCAGTACCAATTTTTTTTCTTCAGCTTTTTACACTCCCCAATAAATCCCGTACCAAGCTCTTGTCCTGGGCTAAAGAGAAAACTGACCTTTTTACACTCGTATTTCTTAGCCCCGCACTTTCCAAACCACATGAATATTCATGACTACGCTGTGCGCTGTACAAGTATACGCGCGCACTGGCAGCACTTGATTACCTCGTTTCTAATTGGTCAGTGGGAGGTCGGACTTCGTCTCCGTCGCTTAACCCCGGATTATTTTTTCGTTCTGTTTACACTCGTTTGCTTGGCACCGCAATTGCGGGGTTAGCACCGCAATTAGCACCGCAAAAAACAAGTGTAAACTTAGCCCCACCGTTGGTACGGGACTAAGCAAAAAAGCCCTTTCATGTTCCAGTCGTTCGTACAGTCGTGCGTAACTTTACGAACAGCTTTATGAAACAGGGCCCAGTTGGGCGTTGTCTGCACGCAACTCCAAAGCAACCTATTCCCCTCTTCTTTTGGCAGTACAAATCTCACGTGCTCGTTGAACACAGGGACGAAGATGCTCTAATCTCATCGTGTGACAGCTGTGGGACAAGAAGCGGGATGTAATAATGAGAAGCTTGCATGTGGAAAGAATTCGTAGTTTAAAAAAAAAAATTGGAATCGTTCAGAAACAATATGCCTGCTAAATATTACCCCCAAAAAAGGGTTTTGCTTGTTTTATTCTCAGTGGTCAACTGGATCTAGTTCTTAGAGCATTGGGCGGTGTCTCACAAGATTACTCAAAAGGTCTTCTCTACATTAAACGTGCCTTCTAATTTGAAACAGCAATAATCATCACGTTCATTACAGTGTCTTTCATATCGTTCCGTTCGTTTAGTAACGCGTCTTCACAGACTTATTATAGCAGGGAAGGATATCACAAATGAAGAGGGCTCTTTGTGTAGATGTGTTCAATTGAATTATATTTCCACGGCTTTCGATGATCAGTCATCTTTTAAGAGTGATATATTATTACGTCTGTGTTTTGCGCTTTTTCATAAAACAGTTGAACCTAATATACAAAGAGAAAGGCCTACCATTTTGTTAAAGCTACGATCTTCACTGATCTAAAAGCAAAGTAATTGGCTACTTTTATGAGGTGTGTGTATTTATTTGGTTATTGTGAACGAGTATTCAAAGCGGCTGGCACCCCCCCCCCACCCATCCAGCGATAATAGTACTTTGTGTTTGTTTGTTTATTTATTTATTTGTTTTAAGAATAAAAACGTTTGACATTTGATCGGCCAAATGGCTGAGATGGATAACCACATTTACAGTACATGGAGACCATGCGAAATTGGGAGCACATAGTTTCTCTTTCTATAATCATTAGACATTCAAATTGACATTGCAGTTCTCTTCATTTCTGCATGCCTACATACCTTCAAATAGTCCTTGTACTCCAACTTGTCTGCATCAACGAAAATGAAATCGTACTGTTCCCTTCTTTCACCAGCAGCTTGCAATTCCTCGATTGCAGCACCTGTATTTTTTGATAGGTAGAGTTGATTATATTTTGGTATGGCTTAAATTTATGCTCTTTATGACAGAACTCAACATCAACGGTGGTCCAGGGCCGATGAAAATTCATGTATAGGTTTACCAAGCTTCCAAGCTTTATATATACATATATACATATATATATATATATATATATATATATATATATATATATATGTGTGTGTGTGTGTGTGTGTGTGTGTGTGACACTGCACCTCAAAACAAACAAAAAGTCGCCACACATGAATTTCTGTTAAGACCATATTCTGAAAGAGCAGACTTTAAGCTTTAAAATGATGTATAACTGAAATCAAATGGACTCTCCTAATCTATCTAAATATTGGAAAGAAATCACAAACTCAGGAAAAGTGTGAACTAAGTAAAGAGGCTCTGAAGTACAGTGTCTATTCAAGCGCTTAATCTTTACCAAACCGTGCTGGCTGTGTGATGAATGGGACAAGAAACAGGAAGTAAACCACCAGAGTAACAACAATGAAGGGATTATCAGATTAAACTGAAATTAAACATGCCTCATTAACACATTCTATCCATAATTAATGCCAACTTTCAAAGTAGTAGCACTATCCTTTCAAAAGTTATTAGAGTTGAAAATGAAGAGTTTTTCAGAAATGAAAAAGGGATTCTAAAGACACACCTAATCACACTATTCTACCAAAAATGTTCGAGATAAACTGCTAAAAAAACACACTTTCCTGCCCGTCTTATGATACCTAATTTTAGCAAATGTAAATATATATATATTTTTTTCCGGTCCACCAAAACTTAACATTCACATTCCATCAATGTTATAACGATGCAGCAAAACTGTGCTAATAATTGATTATGCTTCACCAGATGATAGCGAAAAGAACCAAGGATAAAGACTACATTTTCCTGTAGTGCTGACTAAACTAATCTTGATAAATTTTGACCAGAATGTCTCGCGTCATTTGTTGTATTCCGTCTTGTTTTTGGTGGTGATGGTAGTGGTGGTAGTGTTTTTTTTTTTCATAGAACTGTTTAGAAAATGTTTCCTTAAAGCCAATGTACTTTAAAATGTATCAAATTCATCATGCATTAATCCGGAAAAAAGGTGGAGTTTTAACCGTAATTTGAAAATCAACACTCAATACGAAAATATAAATCCTCTATAATATTGATTATAATAGTTATCCAATGGAGAGTAAAACTGGAAAGAAATTTCCAAGTGTTCTCCATTACATGGTCATGGAGGCTTTCAGAGGCATAAGGAAAGATATTGTTCCTACCTCGAAATTGCAGTGAGCATCAGAAAATCATGAATAAATCCGTAAAACACAAATTAATTCATCATTCGTTTAAGTCTGACTCTCTAAGAATCTTCTATAATCTCTGCATCTGTTAAACATCTCGGATCTGTCATATATCCAACGATTCTAAAAATCAATATATAGATAATGGAAGAAGAAATATGCCGTCAATTCATTTCAGATTAAAACTAAACCGAATACAAAGTCTAGACAAACTACTTTTTCCTTCTTCTTTTGCGCTTTATAAGGTGATGTCCACTGAACGTTTACAGACAATTGAAAGAAATTACCTCAACTCACCAAGACAAAAATTTCCTACTCGAAGTAGTAAAACAGAGAGAGAAAAAAATCTCATATGTTATTCCGATGCACGGTTATTTTCACCCAAAACAAGGATTCAGATTCATAACAGACTTGTTTGTATAACAAACTTTAGATTATTAAGGCCTACATCTTAACTATGTGACTTATTTTTGTGTTTGTGTATGTATATGTGGTGTTACTCAAAAAAAATAAGATAAAAGAAATTACAATTTATGTGGATTCTGAGATTTTCAGTGACACAATGATGTTGTAGTCAACTGTGTGCTGCTTCTGAAAAAAAAAAATATCATGTGGATACTGAGGTACTCTTTGACACCATAATAGCATTTGCAATCAAGTTGTAAAAATAGTTTTGAAGAAAATGGTTAAGATATTTCTCTCTTTTTTTTTCTTGGCAACGAAACGCTAAAAAATTTTCTTTTTTGAGCTTGGCTTATAAGTTTCAAATCGTACACTTTTGTCTTTTTTTAAACAAATCGTAACTCAAAGCCAAGATAATGGAATTCATATACTAACCATTTCGAATCTCTATGTTGCCCTTCACATCGGTGGTGTCAAAGAAGTTTCGAGCGAATTGAGCGAAGAACTCTTCTTTTTCAATGGTAACCAAAGAACCGTCTGTTGGTAAAGCCTCCGCCATGTTGAGAGCGGAAAAGCCCGTGAAGCATCCAACATCCAGAACTCTCTTTGCGCCGCACATCCGAATGAACATCTTCAGAGTGCGACCTGAAATAACCCATAAACGTTTCGGTAGTAGCGACTGTTTCTAGGGAATACGGTGAGTATATACATGCATAAAAAGTAGACACATAAAAATCATGCATGAATATAATATATATATGCATGTATGTCTGTGTGTGTGTGTGTGTGTGTGTACTTGTGGGTGCGCGCGCATGTGTGTTTCTGTTTTACATATTACATATGTATTTAGCGCTCGGAGAAACTGTGTCGGTTGAAGGGATGGTATAGAGTTGGTTGAGGTGGGGATTCAGCTTTTAAATGTTTGAGAGAACGGCATTGTGAAACAAGGGATTGCTTGAAATCTGAAGCATTGCAGCAAAAGCGTTAAACGACGCAGCAAATAATGGATTGTTGGTGGTTTTTTTTTTGTTTTTGTTTTTGTTTTTGTTTTTGCTTTGGATCGGCCAAAAAAAAAAAGATGACCATTTCCAGAATGTTCGCGATCAGAACTTTCCCTATTTAATCGTAAGGCAAGCTGATTCAACGTAAACACTTCGTGACGGATGCAGTAAGCAATTTCTAAAGTGGAATAATAAGCGACGCCAGAAAACGACGTAAATCAAGCATCTGACGGACACATAAATGACGTAACAAACTTAATCTCCAATTTACGAAATTTCGTGCGTAAACTTTGCTAGGTCTTCCTTACCTTCCAATATGTCCGAAGCCAGTCCTTTGAAAAACTTGACGTCGCCAGTCCTTCCTTCTCTGAAAAGTGCTTCATAGTTCATCGTACTGGTTTTCTCTGTTAAAAGCTGAAAGTGCACATGAAAGGATGTAAGCAGACTCAGAGTGAAGATCAACTTGGTAGATACAATGGTATTTCATATACACTTGGTATGTTTTCTACTTCGCTTGAAGGTAATGGATATATTAAAGGCACAGAATATCAATTTTTAAGTCTACTTAACTATACCATTATCCAGCATATTTTACGCTTTTGTGTAGAATATCTTGCTGGAATGCTGACACCAAGGAATATGACGAATATAGATAAATTGACAGTGTAAAAGAACTAGAAAGAACAAGGAAAAAATCGAACTGCTCAGAATCATGACTTCCTTCTACGCTACCAGACAATCACTCGCAATCTATACTATGCCAGTATCCACAATAAATGAAATGAAGGTAACGCACTGACACCAATATACTACACGAAAGGCAAGTAATAATGGTCTGATAATTCACCAAGTTTAAAACTCAAGCAGGAAAACAATCGTTTTCATCCTATGCATCATGTCTTTGAAATCAGCTCCATGCTGAAGTCCCTAGCGCCACCTCCCTTCAAAGGTTCGTAAGAACATAGTGTACATATCTCACTTGGGGTAGAATTCGGTTATTTTCAAATTCTTGTGCAATGTGAAGGTATGATTTTTTTTCAAAAAATGTGAACTTGTGTATTATTACATGTATCACCAAAGATTAATTTTGCATTAATACGTATAGTATTGATATTGTGTTGATGTTACAATGTAAACAGGATGTCCTTGATTTGTTTTTTGTGTATGTTGAACTACTATTGTATTTTGTCATTCTGTTGCAGGGCCCCTTTAGATAACAGTGTATGAACCACTGATGGGGCTACCCTGGGTAAAGAAAACTAAACAAATGAATGAATAAATCTACTAAGAAAATCAGAATTTATTCTTCGACATGAACCTGTGCAGCCTTGCTGATACTGGTGCTCATTTCAACAGGGTACCGTCGGAGTTCGCTGGCAAGCTTACAAGACCTATCGAGAAGTGTCCGCATAGATTCGGGCAGAGAGTCCAAGGCGTCAGCTTCACATTTCAGTTGTTCCAAGAACTCAATCACGAAGTCCAAGGGAGTGTCTGCAGAGCACAGATAGGACATGTAGGAGGCCCGAATCAAAGAATTCTTAGCTTTACTTATTTTGTTTTGGTTTGCTTCATTTTACTCCAGATTACAAGACTATACACCGCGAGGTTCTGCACCTGTCTCTAATTTGGCCTTTCTTTTTGTTTGTTTTGTACTTCTTTAACCAAAACTAATGACAAGTAAAGTGCAGCATATACGTACTACATTTTATCTCTCCCTCCGTACAATGTTTTCATGGTATCTAAAAAGCGACTGAATCTTATCTACCCCGTCCGAAATCTGCACAAACCTTTTTATTTCATACTTGTGCGACAGGATAGAATCCTTTTTAAACAAATTAAGCCGGTGTTGTTGTTTTTTTTTTCATGTTTGACCATCTTGCTCAGCAAATAGCACGTACATTGTACTTCCTTGATTTCTGTCATGGAAGGCACATGTATAAAAAAAAAAGACAAGTCTGAACCAGTGAGCAGGTGGTTGTTGTTTTTTTACCCTTTGTGATACAAAGGCGTCACTTTTTCTGTCTTAAGTGCATCTGGGAATTGGCCAAATTCTAATGACAAATTGAAGTTATAAGGCAATGGGGAAACAATATCATGGTGCTGCGTCCTTTATCAATCTTATTGACAAATTATCATGACAATGAGAATTTCCAGCATCAAGAACATAAAAAATATCCATAAATTCTTCTTCTCCTATGGTTTTCCAAGCCAAAGACTTTGTATTTTTTTGGTTATGTTTGGTTTAAAGTTGCCAAACCAATATAACTTATTTTGATTTGATACGAGAAGCAGAGTAGATACAAGCGAACGAACTTAACAAATTAACACCAATGTACGTACGACACGTGTCAACTCTACATAATATCCCTCTCGCAAACACTCCAGCAGTGTTTTAAGTGAAATGAGCACACAGCAGGTTCGGCAGAGCAGTTTTATAAGACTAAGAGCTCAATGTCTCGTAAGATAACATAATAATATGCTGTTATATAATTCTACTCTGGTGACGAAAATATTATTGATATAAGCATAGTGTTGCACCTCCTGCATTGTATGGAAATCGACTAATTGTAGACATTTCGTTGTTGTTTGGGACTCTAAAGCCTCGACACACTAGATATAAACTTGCTGCAATTCCCTAAAGATATCATTTCAACTGACCGCTCTCATACCTGTCCTACTGAACTGCGTGCTGTGTTGTGATGGGTGTTGTTGGTTGCATACACTTACGATTAGTTACTGATCGCGATATTTCGCGAATTCCCCGAAGTGAAATTTAGTTACACAGACGAAAATTCCTGAAAAGATACTTACTAGCTCTATCTGGGTTTACGTCCGACATCCTCTCTTCCCAATGTTGATCGGTCCCCCTATATTCAGCCTTGACTGCACAAGGATTTTCTTCGATTGCAAAGACCTGTCCTGCTTCTCGCACTGTGCTCTTCTTTCTTTTGGGTGCGTTTGTTTGTCTGGAATTCACAAATTGTCATTTTATGGGCATGAGCTGCAAAACGGAATAGCTAATTGTATAACACCTAAAAAGAATGACGTTATCCCATTGGTTCTTTGATCGTCAGGTGACATGCAGTAAAAACAAACCATTGCACGATCTATTGAGCCGTGCAATTTTATTAAAGCAATATGGATATCGCACTGCTGTTCAAAGTCACCATACCCATTGAGGTATTACAGAATGCAGAGGGACATCCTGCTCTCCCTAACCCTTTTCTGTCCCAGGGACTTTAGGCACTGTGTAGAACGCTATGGGGATTTCTATGTCAGGCTGATCTCAAAGCACACATAGGGTTAAGCCGCCTTTTTACTCTCACGGATGGCATCACGGATGGCATCACGGCTCGTCGTTCCGGGATCTTTTATTTAAGCAGTTTCCGGCGGCATTACCGTGTACACATCGTGACGTCAACCCTTGGGGTCCCAGCATGTCCGAGGAAAAAAAAAAGCTTCCTTGATTCTTCATCCTGGAGTTCACTTACTGTACTTCCACCAGCTGGATCTTGATATTGATTTTGACAGGAGCATGCTGACTGGCTGGCGTATTCGACCTGACTCCAATATACTTCCTTCCCTCAAAAAAAAAAACCCCGACATGAATAAATAAATAATGTTAGTACAATGTACATCGACAATTACAATGTGAGTGTCAATTATAGGTTGTCTAACAGGCAACCTAATTTGTACTTGCCCTTTTCATTAAAAAGAAAAAAGATCTTGGCTCCATGGCATTTGTTTTTAAGCATAATCATCAAAATACCAATTCTAAAATCCGTAAGTGCAACAAGTCTCCCATGTTCATTTTTGAGCTGTGAAATATACGTATTGCTGTTAAACCGTAAATTTCATTTACCTAATGACAACGTTTCTCTGTCCCTCTCTGTTCTTTCTATCTTGACTGTATGTCACGAAATCACATCGATCTCAGCATGAACATTGATATGCATATCAAAAGCACAGTTGGGACCAGAAATTAGAAAAAAGCACCACAACGAAAATGATGATAATAATAATAATAACAATAACAACGATAATAGTAATAATAATGATGATAACAATAACAATGATGATAATAATAATAAAAATAATAATAATTGCATTTATGAGACGCTTTATACTGGTGTTTTTAAGCGCACAAAAAGACAAAATCAAAAATCAAAATAACACCAGGACAATGCAAAACCAAAATTATTCTAGTGAGCTTCTTCACTCATACAACTGTGGCAGTAAATCCCCAAAATGGCGTGAAGAAAACAAGGAAGTATGGAGGAGTATTCTGTCCCTGGGTATCGGTCGGAGGTCGAAGACACATCGAGGGAAAAGAGGAGGTTATGACAAATTTAGTGATCACCTTAGATTCTGTACAATCAATGCCCGATCCCTTTGTAATAAGTCAACAATTTTTCAAGATTTTGTTGTTGATAACAAGTTTGATGTAGTTGCAGTGACTGAGACTTGGCTGACTCCATTAGATGATGCAGCCATCACAGATCTCACTCCACCCGGTTTTGTATTTCTGCACCAGCCCCGAGCCTCCAGGCGTGGTGGAGGTGTTGGGTTCTTGTACAGGGACAATCTCTCTGTAGTTCTCAATCCATCAGATCACCATTTAAGTTTTGAATCTATGTCAGCCGTGGTCTCTAACAGCACTACTAGTCTTGGGATTGTAGTTATGTACAGACCACCAGGATATCGTTCTTTTTCATCTTTTATTGATGAGTTCTCGGATTTGTTAGATGAAAAGTTGTATAAGTTATCTTCTCTCGTAATCACAGGAGATCTTAATATACACTTAGATAAGCTCTCATCCCAGTACACGCAGAAGTTCAACGACCTCGTCGATGGCCATGGACTCCGCCAGTTGGTGACTACACCTACACATGATCATGGCCATATTCTCGACGTCATCTTGATACGGCAATCTGACAGACTGCTATTTTCCAACACACGAGTTATTCCCGGCATCTCCGACCATTCCGCCGTAACCTGCTTGTTTCGTTTTAACAAGCCAGAGAGGAATGATGCTACGTTCTCATCTCGCAACATAAAAGGCATCAACAGGACTGATTTCGCCAACGACGTGTCTGACAGTAACATTTCGTCCTTGTCAACAGCCGACGTTAATGATGCTGTGAACCGCTACAATTCAGAACTTAGCAGGTTACTGGACATTCACGCACCAGCCAAGACTCGGAAAGTGAAGTCTCATCAGTACAGTCCCTGGTATGACTCTGGTATCTCTGAAGCAAAGAAAGAGCGGCGGCGACTTGAGAGGAGATGGCGCAACAATGGAAAGCTGCAGACAGACAGAAAGTTGTTCTGTGATCAGAGAGACCGAGTAAATTACCTTGTGTCCAGAGCCAAACGCATCTATCACACCAGACTCATCGAAAACTGCGGAGATGATCATAAGAAGCTTTTCAACGTTGCCAATCGACTTTTGAACCGCAAACAGTCATCTCCATTGCCTAAACATGTCGACGGCTGTGCCATGGCTGAAACTTTTAGTCAGTTTTTTCATTCGAAAGTTGAAAAAATCCGAGATAATTTCAATTGTAATGTTGTACTATCTGAATCTGAACCTGTTACCTCTTCCACACTGGAAACCTTCCAACATACAACTACTGATGAAATACTTCTCCTTCTTCGTAAATTGCCTCCTAAATCCTGTCCATTGGATCCGGTTCCAACCATTCTCTTAAAGGACTGCGCACCCACGTTTGCCCCGATTATTTCTCAAATTGTTAACCTCAGTATCGAGCAAGCTACCGTACCCTTATCTTTAAAGAAAGCTCTGATCCGTCCTTTGCTGAAAAAACCTTCATTGGATAAGGAATCATTGACAAGTTATCGTCCTGTATGCAATCTTTCATTTTTGTTCAAGATTTTAGAGAGAGTTGTGTTCTCGAGACTCTCAGACTATATGCTGGAACATGGTCTATTCGATCCTTTACAGTCGGCTTATCGCCCTCACCATAGTGTGGAGACCCTTTTGATAAATGTTTCTAGTTATATTTTAAGGGAAATGGATTCCGGATCCGTCACAGCAATGGTTTTGTTGGATCTGTCTTCGGCCTTCGACACTGTAGATCACAGAATTCTTGTCAATACACTTAGAAGTTTGGGTATCCAGGGACAAGCTCTCGAATGGTTTAAATCATACCTATCACACCATTCACAGTCTGTTCTTTTGAATGGTGTCACATCGTCTTCAAAGCCATTAGGCTGTGGTGTACCTCAAGGCTCTGTTGGCGGGCCCACCCTTTTTTCTATCTATTTGATCGGTCTGCGGAAAATATTTCAAAGGCATTCTGTTCGGTATCATCTATATGCAGACGACATACAAGTTTTTGTATCTTTTCCACCACATCAAATCCAAGCATCTCATGCACTGCGCTGTCTAGAAAATTGCATCATTGATATTGATGCTTGGATGAGGTCTAACTCATTGTTTCTAAACCACAGCAAGTGTGAATTTATCCTTTTTGGTTCTAAATCTCACTTGACTAAGTTGGATATTAATTGTATTTCGATTGTAGGTAATGATATTCCTCTGTCAAAGTCATGTCGCAATCTGGGTGTTATGTTTGACTCTCACATGGCTATGTCCGATCAAATCACCAACATTTCTAAATCAGTCCGTTATCAATTGCGCAATATTGGTTTTATTCGCAAGTATTTGACTCGCTCTGCCACGGAAAAACTTGTTCATGCACTTATTTCTTCACGCCTTGATTTCGGTAATGGTTTGTTTTTCAATCTACCAAACTCGCAAATTGCCCAATTACAAAAGCTACAAAATGCCGCTGCACGTATTGTTTCTTTGTCAAGTAAACGCAGTCATATCACACCTATCCTGAAGAGTCTTCATTGGTTGCCTGTACAGGAGCGTATTCGGTTTAAGATACTTCTTTTGGTTTATCATGTTATTGAGGGAACAGCTCCTGATTACAATGTTTGTTTGTTTCGTCGATACCAACCTTCACGAACTCTTCGATCCTCAACTTCAGGTCTCTTACATATTCCGTTTTCTAGGAAATCTTGGGGGGAACGAGCTTTCGCTCACGCTGGACCAACACTGTGGAATTCACTTCCTCGTGAGCTGAAAGACTCGAGCTCTATAACATCTGTTTAGCAGTGCATTTTGAAGACCAGTGTCTTTTGAACACAGACTTTCATGTCTTTTTTTTTCTGCTTCTTCATCCTTCTTCTATTACTGTGATGTACTTGTATCTTCAGTCTGTTTGCTTTGATGTACAATTGTAAAGCGCCTTGAGCATTTAATCAAAGTGGAGAACGGCGCTATAGAAATTGTATGTATTATTATTATTATTATTACATTCTTCTCCTCCATATCTTGCGTACCTGGTACCTCCAATTTGAACATCAAATGGTGGATCCGATTCTAAATCTTATTTTTCTTTAATGAATCTGTCACTCCTGTCCAATCAAATTCAGTCCATCAGCATTTCACCCAAATTTCACTTCTCATCAACAAAACCTGAACACTCTTACATAAACAATTCAGTGATGTTATTGGAAATTGAAAACAAAATAAAAAGTCAAATCAAGTCTGTACATGCATTTTATATCAAAGTAAGTATACGACACCCAACACCTATCACGGTGCATGTAGGCTACCATGTAACAAGGCACATCATTGTCAATATGTTTGGCAAGGAACTATACTCACATCCAATTCAATACAAAATGTAGTGAAAAGTAATGCAGGTGCATGTGGAAAACATATTTAAAATATGAGCATGTAATACACTAACAGATACGTGAAACAAACTTTAATTGCGTGCTAAGTGAAAAAACAGCGCACCAGTAAACAATGACTCGATTTCCGGCCACATGTACAAAACATGCGAGTAACTTTCCGTAAATGTTGTGATAGCTGTCGCACTTTGAACCTCTTGATATCCTTTTAAAAACTCTGCGACTCCAATTTTTTTCCACTTTCTCCATTTTAATAGCTTGGCTTTTCGCCAACCCCCAATCACAAACGGAAATAACATTCATTTGTTTCGCGGGTCAGGGCCACGGAAAGAAGAAAATCAATCAAATCAAGGACAGCTAAAAGTTTGAAATTGCTCAAATTTCATTTCTTACCAGGAGCCTGGATCGATAAATGGGGGTATTAGTTGTCCATACAATGTATCGCAGAGGGAACAATTCTAGGTAAGTTATCTTGTTGTTTAGGAGGTATACATGTCAAGACAAATACCTCCTTGGCTTTGTACGATACACTTTCATCTTTGGAAGAGGGGTCTATCAGCAGCCAAAACTAGCCCCATAATTTATAATCTTGTTTACTTTTTATTCAGTGTTAATCGTGTTTATGGGTCTTTAGTGTTTAAAAGAAAGTCATGCGCGCCCCCATGCGGCGCCGTATAATGACACAGAAACGGCTGCGTGGTCCAAAATAAATGTATTGCGTTGCAAAGAAAAACAAACAAATCGGCTCTGTCACAAAAAGTGATAAAAGGTGGCAGCCAAATCTGGTATCAGCTTAAAGGACAAGTTCACCTTCATAAACATAAGGATTGCGAGAATGTAGCAGTATTAGTAGAACACATCATTTAAAGTTTGAGGAAAATCGGACAATCCGTTCAAAAGTTATGAATTTTTGAAGTTTTTGTGCAGTAACCGCTGGATGAGAAGACTACTGCAATGTGTGAATAACTTAGATGTCACATGCGTACAACAATATAAGGAAAATATAAAGAGAATTTAACAAAATTTCATCTTTTGAAAAAAGTACACATTCCCCCGACTCGTTACCGACAGATGTTATGGGTAATATCATTCCCCTTGCCTTTAGAAAGAGACAAGTCAAGTGCTCTATTATTATGCGAAAAAAGTGAAAATATGTTGAATTTTCTTTACATTTTCTTTATACTGTTGTACGCATATGACTCACAAGCTGTAGTAGTCTCCTCATCCAGCGATTCCAACACAAACATTTTAAAAATTCATAACTTTTGCATCGATTGTCCAATTTTCCTCAAACTTTCACTGATGTGTTCTACTAATATTGTTGCATTCTCTCAATCCTTATGTTTATGAAGGTGAACTTGTCCTTTAAAGCTGAGACATCAAGGAAGGTGGCAGTAATAAGTTTGGAATTGCGGAAATCTAAACGTTTCATTTGGATATATTAAAATACAAACATTTGCTTATTTTCCAGGATATTTAACATGTAATATTCACAAATATTGTGTTTCTTTGCATTTTCCAGCATTCATACAGTAATATTCATATAATATAATTCATACACTGAGGAATATATGGGAGTAATAGATCGATACCTTAAAAACTACATGTTGAAATAACCTATTACAGTGGTCACAATTTGTTCTGAATCTCTTTATAATGTTATGTTGTATTTTCCTAATTGAGGTATGAAATATACCCTTTAAAGTACATACCTTGGTTAAATATATTAGTGAAATATTCTTCAAAGTATTGTCTTTCGATAGGGCATGCCATTTTTAAAAATCCAAATTGCCCAACCAGACCTTTAGCGCACTTTGTTATCTTTCTGGCCCACTTTGCGCCGTTTTGACGTCTTTATAATCTACAGACACAATGTCATATTGAAATATGAAATTGAATCAATTACTTTGATTTTAGTTTTTTAATTATTTTGATTTCTTTAATCTATATGTACTAGTTTCAAAATTGTAGATTCTCTCTTATTTTATTTCAAAAAAATGTTTTTATTTCGATTACATCATTTATACTTCATTACAAATTGAACATGTTGTTATTATTTGTTAAATGTGTGACAGTTCAAACATAATTATTACAAAATATTACAAAATAAACTTTGGGACTATCATTGTGTCTAATTCCTAATTAACATATGCGCTACAAAAATATTGTAGATAATATTTGCATTCATATACCCGCCCCTTATGAACATTCATGATCGATTTAGAAACCAATAGAAGCCAAGTTCAAACTGGAATTAACTGGTATCAGATTTCCTGTTAGGTTCATGGGCTTAAATGTGTACAAACCTCGTGATGTCGTCTGACAGGCACGGAAGGAAATCATGAGTGATTTCTTGTTTCGATGTCGTGCAGTATCATACAATCACACAAAAGAATATGGCGTCATGAAGTGGAGCTATGTTGCAGTTCACCCGAATGAACTTTATTACATCAACATAACGATATGTCTACCGTGTGGGAGAAAAAAAAAGTGCAACCCACAGCTCTGATTCCCTAAAGGTATCTAGAGCATCGAACGTCACATGAAGGCCCTGTCACACCTTCCGGGCAAGCCATGCGTGTGATTTGCGGAGAGCAATTTTTGCTGCTCGTATATCCCCGCAGATAGCCTGCACATGACAGTACCTAGCACGTATCTCGCCCGTAGTCGCCCGGAGGCGTGCACGCAAATCATTTTTACCCGCAGCCATGTTCAGGCCCTGTCACACCTTTCCAGGCAAGCTACGCGGGCTTGTTGCGTGTGGGGATTTTCCAGCATACCGGACAATCTCTGATGGCGGGCAAGGATTTGGGCGAGTTTTGCATGCGTCTTACTTGCTGGACGCGTGCTACGTAAGTTCTACTTGCTGGTATTCTGTGTAAACTGCGTGTCAGTGAAGGAATTCCTCTAAAGAATATTTATTCGGCAAAGGTCCCACAGAATGTCATCATCCTGGCCGCAGCCGACTCTCAACTAACCAGCAGAAAGGCAGTAACTGCATGACCCTCAACATGCACGCGAGTTAACTGCCTGTGACTTGCGGCAGCTACGGGTCTCGTACTGGTGTTTTCCTTTAACCTCTGCTGGCAATCCCTGCGAGTCACCCGAAAAAAGTTTTGAGCATGCTCAAAACTTGGCTGCGGGTAAATTGGACTTGCGTTCGCAACTACGGGAGGCTACGTGCTAAGTACTGTCACTGTGCAGGCCACATCCAGGTAGCAAAAATTGTTCCCCGCAAGTCACAAGCAAGGCTTGCCCGGAAAGGTGTGACCGGCCCTTGAACATGCTCACACTTGTTCCGGGTGAGTCGCGGGGATTGCCCGTAGATGCCCACGCAGAACACCAGGTATCGAGCTAGGGGCCGTAGCGGCAGCACCTCACAGGCAACTCCCACGCAAATAGTCCGTAACTAGAACATGAGTAGAACGTAAGTAGCACACGTCCAGCAGGGCGCACTCGAAACTCGCTGAAATCCCGCTGAAATCCTACGTGCTGGAAATCCATACACGCCACAAGCCCGCGTAGCTTGCCCGGAAAGGTGTGACAGAGCCTTTAGAATCACGAATGCTCCAGAAGAGTTATCGTAATCATTATTATGCATTCTTACAAAACTAGAAATTACTGCATGTTGATGTTATAATCATTATGTATGGTGCCCTAGCTCCATACCAAGCCTGGACAAAATTACGGAAGTTGAGCAATGTCGCAGTTTCTTTTTTCTTCCCTTTCTACAGAAAACTCGACGGCGGGCGTCTGACAGCGCAATGATTGCGCCATCCATGCACTTTATGGGTGTTTATGTGTGTGGGGGTGTGTCCGTGTGGGTATGTGTGTATGTGTCTGTCTGTCTGTCTGTGTCTGTGTCTGTGTCTGTGTGTGGATAGGTGTTTGTGTGTGGGGGTGCTGTATATCTTTACTTGCTAAAGTCTAAGAGAGCATGTTAAGTACAAAATATGATCAAGAAGAAAAAAATGTAAAGTTTCCCGTCATAAGCACGCCATACGCATCTAACTGACGCGATGAATACGTAGCAAAGAAGAAAAAAACGAACAAATGTAAATTTCTTGTCATGATTAAGTATGACGGGTGCATGTTGCTGACACGATTGTTAACCATCACTCTATAACATGATCTCTGCCAGCAATAGGAGTAGGCCGAAATTAAACATCATATTAGCATCGGCTCCATTCGGGATTGAAATTTCAGTGTATTTTGTCAATACGAACCAATAGTTAGAGAGTGCTCCCGTGTGACAGAGAGAGATATACAAACTATTTTGAAGCGAGGATCTCATGAAATGTGTCAGAGTCCACTCTCATAAAGTTCTTAAAATAAATTGATCACAACTTCCCCTATCAGTTCACCCATCAGCCTCTGACACTGTCCGTATGACAGTCGCTTGAGAAGCTATTAGGTTTAACCAACACATTCCATTTCCTCACTGCTTTTATTAGCTAGTTTATGTTATACGGTTTTGCTGTTTCTGTAACAAAGATTATTACCTCAATTGTGTCGACAAACAAAATACTGTGCTATAGATTACGAACTACTGATTTACCATTTAACCAAAGTTTTCTTTCCTTCTCTGTTCCTTCTCTTCTCACTTTATTTCACAAAATCACATCAATCTCAACATGAACATTGATATACATATCAAAATCACAACTTGGGAAGAAAAAATAAAAGAACAATAGAAAAAAATTCTTTCCTATATGTATATCTAGTATGTGAAAGGCATATGTGACCGTGCACCTCAAAACGAACACAAAGTCGCACACACTGATTTTGCGTGAGGACTGAAAATAAGTGAAATGGGTCAACCTAGCCGAACTTGACTTTTTCATATTTTCTGAAAGAGCGGGTCTTCTTTTACTTTATGCTAAAATTTGGTATCATAAATCGGGCAGGAAAGTGTGTTTTTTTTAGCAGTTTATCTCGAATATTTGTGGTAGAATAGCGTGATTAGATGTGGCTTTAGAATCCCTTTTTCATTTCTGAAAAACCTTGTACACACTTTTCACTTTCAACTCTATTAACTTTTGAAAGGATAGTGTTACTGCTTTGAAAGTTGGCATTAAATAGGGACAGAATGTGTTAATGAGGCATGCTTAATTTCAATTTAATCTGATAATCCCTTCATTGTTGTTACTCTGGTGGTTTACTTCCTGTTTTTGTCCCATTCATTGCACAGCCAGCACTGTCTGATAGAAATTAAGCGCTTGAATAGACACTGTACTTCAGAGCCTCTTTTCTCAGTTCACACTTTTCCTGAGTTTGTGCTTTCTTTCCAATATTTAGATAGGTTAGGAGAGTCCATTTGGTTTGAGTTATACATCAGTTTAAAGCTTAGAGTCTGCTCTTTCAGAATATGGTCTTAACTAAACATTCATGTCTGGCGACTTTTTGTTTGTTTTGAGGTGCAGGGTCACATATGGTGGACCCGATCTCTCTTCTTCTTTTTTTTTTTTTTTTTTTTTGGGGGGGGGGGGGGTGGGATAAATCCGTCACTCCTGTCAAATCAAATTCAGTCCATCAGCATTTCACCCAAATTTCACTTCTCATCCACAAGACCTGAACACTCTTGCACATACAAACCAGTCATGTCGTTAGCAAGATTGAAAACAAATAGCAAGTCAAATCAAATCTGTACATGCATTTTATAAGTAGGTACACCTATCTTGGTGCATGTACAAATGCAACAAGGTCACAACGCCAAATACAATACAAAATGTGGGGAAAGGTAATCCAGATACATGTATTTACACTCGCTTGCATACATGTATAATTTTATCGCTGTCAAGTCTTTGGCAGTACACTTGGAAGACATTTTGCATAAATGGGCAGGTAATATGGTACGGATACCTGAAACAAACATGTAATAAATGCTAGGTGAAAGATCAGCGCGCCAATAAGCAACTGTATGATTTCCGGCTACATGTACACAACATGCTAGCAACTTCCGGTAAAGCTTGTGATTTCTGAAGCACTTCGAACATATTCAAATCCGTTTAAAAAAAAAAACACAAAGAAAAACTTTGCAACTTTTTTCGCATTTTCTATTTCATTGGCTTTTCTCCAAGCCCCAATCACGATACGAACGAAAATAAAATTCCCCTCTTTTTTTTTCAACCGGTCACGTCCACGGAAAGAGGAATATCAATCGAATTCAGGACAGCAAAGGTAAACTTTATTACTTTTAAAAGATACTGTTATAGGAGACTTTATGAGGTGAAAATATACAATTATATATCAAACGAAAGAGCGTTTCTCAGACATCAACCTTAATTCTTGTTTGTTGACCATCCTTGTTTGTTGTTGATGATGGTCTGTTTGTCTGTTTCCACAGTATTGAACAAAAGAGAATGGGCCATACAACAATAGAAGCGAAGTATACCATGCATACGCAAACACATGAAGGTATACAAGAAGGTATATAATCGCACACATGAAAATGATACACACACACACACACACAAACAAACACACACACGCACACACTAGTACCGATGTTATATATTTTACAGCTACATTTTGATCAACGCAAAGAGACTTTAAATATATCACAAAATTCCACGTCTTCTTATTTGCCTCTCTCATTTAATATCTTACTTAATCTCTCATCTTCACGGAACTAAAGACAATTATTGAAATCATTATACCGTTAAGAAACAAATAAGGATGTAAGACGACTCATTACCCGTCGAAAACCAGCGAAAATCGAAAAGTGCCGTGGTTTATAAGAAGATTAGGCAAAGTCTGTTAAGAAAGCATTCGCGGTTAGCATATCATGGAATGACAAAGAACCGCCATTTAACCGACACGATGCTTGCTCCTTTCTTAACAACAATCTTGAGAGACACAAATCAAGTTCATTGTAGAATTCAAGAGATGTGATATGAAATAAACAAAGATAATGCTACCTACATGTAGGTTTAGGCCTATGTTCATATAAAATGACAGCATTTATCAAACAGATATTAAGGTATTGAACAAGAATTCGAAATATGATCTACAAGAACAACTCTCACGAATTTTGTCATGCTTAGAACTATGACTATCTGGGATAAATTAGCACCATGATGACGAAATTATAACATTGAAAATTTCGCGAATGCGAATGATGAAAATGAAAGCAAAATACAAAAGTACGAATAAGCAATACACATGACCACAGTCGATATTCCAGTTTTGTCATTATTGCAATCGTCTATTCTACTTATACATTCATACATTATGCAAGCTCTGTGGTGAGTTGTGAGGTGATGACGTCATCAATGCACTCGTTTTCATACTTACATTGACCATTCAAGTAGTTTTTTGTTGTTGTTGTTGTTTTTGTTTTTTATTTCTGTCCGATTTTGACAAAATATGCACTGTTGTGCTTATAAATTATCAGATACTTCGTGCCTGGAACGCGTGCAAATCTTGAATCAAGTGACTTTTAAATGTGGATTAAAGTCAGCGTAACGAAGAAACCTCAGTGCTAACACAGCTATAATTCACATCTACACTGACCTATACTTCTTGTAGGTGACAGGTGTAGGGGCCACGGGGAGGTGATGATAATGGTAGATTACTAATCTGCTTTTGAACTAGTGATGAAGGCATCAATCTTCATCTTTCATCAAGCTACTGAATATTGTTGTTGCTGCATTTGATAAGTTTACAGAAGCTGACGGTTAATTATGTTCTAGGAGAAGGGTTTCCTCAGGGTTTAGTCATGGGAACACTGTGTTTCGTACAATGTATATAAACAGCTCCGTTACATGTTATGTAGCATAAGTATAATTACATGATTATGCTGATAATAGTCAGATTTATGTTTAACTCTTTGCCACGGTGTAAAACCTCCCGTGTGCCACATTATTCTGAGATTGCAACGCAGCCATGCTTTGAGATGAAATAATGTTTTTCATCTTTACGTAATTTTTTTTTATTTTTATTTTCTGCTGGACATAAAATTTTCATTTTTCATTTCAATTTATTTTCATATTTCTCACATATGTCACAATAAAGTATATAAATACGAAAATTATACAAAACATAATTTAGATGAGACTTCATCAGAATGTACAGAAGTTTGATTTGGTATAAACACGAGGTCTGTATGCATGCGAATTAAACTGTGGTCATAATGCGAAAAAAACATGATGGGGCCTGCGTCAAAGCATTAGCTTGTACAGCCGCAGGTCCCGTGAGTAATCAGATTAGGGGAAGTTTAAAGTACGGATGTTTTTTAAGACCAACTATATCTGGGGAAACCGATTAAAACAAACAAAACAAAAAATCCAATTAAATATATGTCACTAAATAAAAATACAGAAAACAGAAAGGTCACATGTTGCAGCAGTGAACAACAACTGCAGAGATTCAAGGGGTGTGTTGCAGAGTATAGAGCAAAGTTGCAGAGTAAATTCCAAGTATATATTCTATATGAATTTTAAAACAAATCTATGATTACTTTGGTTCTTAGATGGCCAGGAGCTACGTTATTGTCCAGTAATAACATCTGCACACAAAACAGTGACAGAAATTCAGAATTTACTCGAAATCCAATAGGGAACACAGTTTGATATTCAGCAGACATATAATATCATGATGCAAGATGTACAATGTGAGAGGAATCAGCTGCATATCGCGATTTCTCGATCGGCGGGTTTGTGCGTTTGAGCACAATATGCGAACATGGCACACCGTCGACTGAGTCGGCCGTTCGAACGTAACACATAAAGAGCTAGCTCTCAAAAAGTAGCAAATCTGATGCAGTGATTGGTCAGATTGGATCATGTTTACGTAAAGTCAAAGATTTGTCTTTGCATATGAGATCTCTTGAACAATCCTCAACATCTGTGTCCGCCAATGCTTATGATGTTCCAGTTCTGTAACTTTCTAAGGCACGTGCCAACGGCGTAATTATCAATGATGATTTTAGTATGAAAACATACATGAATCTAAATAACATGTGGAAATCGGCAGCCCTATTAAATAAGTCTACACAGGATTGGAAGATTAAGAGAGATTCTTAATAAAACAGCTACCCAGAAACTGGTACGTGCGTTTGTGTGTGTATGTGTGTGTGTGTGTGTGTGTGTGTGTGTGTGTGTGTGTGAGTGTGTGTGTGTTTTATCATTCATGCGGATAAAAGCAATAATTTGCTCATTAGAGTTCCGGAATATCATCTCAAAGAACTCCAACGAACACAAAGTTCATGCAGCCCCAGGGTTTGTAACGCGTCAAAGTAATCTAATCACTAAACTCATATCCTTTATAGGCTTCACTAGTCAGCCAGGGAGGGCTCGCATCAACGTTAGGGTTCTGACGCTTGGATTCAAATGTTTTCATAGAAATGCCCTTGCCTATGTCATTAAACTCATCAAGCTGTATCAGCCCGATTGTAATCCACATTCAAAGTCAAAGAATCTCCTTTCTGGAATAAGTGTAAAACCCAAGACATTTGGTGATAGGGTTTTGGAAAAATGGCACCATCCTTAATATTATGGAACAATTTCCTACTAAACACTAGACGTATGCAGATTTCAATAAATTCAAACCAGTGCTGAAATATCACCATTTGATTATTGCTGATTATGTTGTGATGTATCAACACTAAAATGCTTGTATGATATTTGTTTCCATCTCATGGTATAATCCGTTTCTTAGCACCGAATATTGTCAATCTCATTCAAACTGTTACTTTTTTTTTTCTTGTCACACCAACTTTCACTCGTCCGCAATTTACCTTTAATGACGTATGTCACTTTCTCTGGTGATAAAGAAAAGATAACGCGTAAATTTCCTTAACACCAAAACCTAGTTACATAACTTTATCAATTTTGCTAAACCGAGAAAGACATTTGACGGAGTCTTGACCAACGGTTTTATTCACCGGCCCATCGAATGATCGTTACACCATCCCTTACAGGTAGGACAACCTGGAGCAGGAAACAGAAAATCAACACGTTAATACATATACAAAATATGGAGATCAACACTTTGTATACATATACTTCTACATCATAGATTGATGTATGTATGTATATATATATATATATATATATATATATATATATATATATATATGTGTGTGTGTGTGTGTGTGTGTGTGTGTGACCCTGCATCACAAAACCAACAAAAAGTCGCTAGACATGGATTTTTAGTTAAGGGCAGATTCTGAAAGAGCAGACTTTAGGCTTTAAAGGGATCGTACAGTTTTGGTTGAGACATAATTTCAGGTATCTAACATTTTTTGATGAGATAATGAGAAACCTCGTATGAAATATGAAAGAGCATGTAATTCTATGAGGAATACTACGTTTATTTGATGAAAATTGGTTTTGAAATGGCTGAGATATCCAAAAAAGAGAGCGATTCTGATAAAGTGTGGGACCCACACTTTATTACGATCGCTTTGTTTTACTTTGTTTTTGGATGTTTCATTCATTCCAAACCCGATTTTCATCAAATAAACTTTGAATTCCTCTTAAAATGGTATGCTCTGTACTGTATCATAAATGTTTTCTTGGTATCTCGCAAAAAGTTAAAAGCCCAATTCTCATCTCCACCAATACTGTACTATCCCTTTTCAAAAAATGGTGTATAACTCACCTCAAATGGCCTCCCTAACCTATCTAAATGCTGGAAAGAAAAGACACACTTTGGAAAAGTGGCTCTGAAGTACAGGGTCTATTCAAGAGCTTAATCTTTACCAAGCCGTGCTAGCTGTGTGATGAAAGGGACAAAACACAGGATGGAAACCGCCGGAGCAACAACAATGAAGAGATTATCAAATTAAGCTGAAATTTAGCATGCTCTATTAGCACATTCTTCCCATAACCCATGTCAACTTTCAAAGCAGTAGCATTATCCTTTCAAAAGTTATCAGACTTGAAAGTGAAGAGTGTGCAAAGGACTTCAAGAAATGAAAATGGGCCTCTAAGACATACCTGATCATTCTACTCCCCCCCCCCCCAAAAAAAAAGCGTTATAGAAAAACTGCTGAAAACACGCTTTCCCATTCATGTAATAATCCCAAATTAATTAAAAATGTAGGAGAAGGATAGCTCTTTCAGAAAATATGAAAAACTCAGCATTGACTCGGTTGACCCATTTCACCTTTTTTGAGTCCTCACATAAAATCAAGGGCTGCGACTCTTTGTTTTGTGATGCACGGTCACATATACATTGATATACATACATATATATATATATATATATATATATATATAGGAACTTTCCACGTGTTATGTACTTATAAGAAGAACGAGTCTCAAATACGCCATGGATCCAACAAGAAGGTTTTTTTTTTTTATTACAAATTTTTCGGCCAGCCTCAGGCCTTCGTCAGTGTAGTGCACATGCTCAGCATGTCTTTGTCTCAGCATGTGCACTACACTGACGAAGGCCTGAGGCACGCTGAGAATTTTCAAATAAAAAAACCCTTCTTGTTGGATCCATGGCGTATTTGAGACTCGTTCTTTCATCATATATATATATATATATATATATATATATATTGCCCCTATTAACCCAGAACAAAAATGACGAATCCCAACATTTACAAAAGTTACAACTCTTCACACAAATTTTGGTTCTATTATAAAGATCCAAAATGGCGATACATGTTTGAGAGCCTGGCTCATTGTCTCCGGTTTTTTACTTGTATTGTATTGAGAACTATCAAAGTGAGACGAACTCAAGGATCACTGAGTGTTTGTCTGGTTGGGCTCTATCAAAGATATATCTCATTTCATAAACTATTCAAGTAGAATGTATAAAGCTCATTTACAGTAACATCAGAATTTCATAAGAAAGGAACAAGAAATATAATGATGAGGCCTCCTCCATTGGGATTATTTTAACGAGCTGATTATGACTATGTATACATCTTCATTGAATACAGTAAAGCACTACCAAATTGAAAACCATCTGTTGTCTTTTACCATGTAGATAAAACTCAGTAGGAGAAAGGATATAATTATAACAACATTTTATTGATATTAAAGAGGGAGCAATGAAATACACAGGCAATGTACACAAATATGCCACTTTGATGATGCGACTAAAGAGACAATGGCGTAAGCGCGTCTATGTTGATACTGGTACTGCTGTCAATGTTACCAAATCTATTTGAAGAACTGTATTGAAGGCCTCACCTGTTCAATCCTTGGATCGTTCTCCACCATCACGTTGAAGGCGTGAATAGCCCGCCCCATCGGACTGGATCTTTCCAGCCAGAAATTGTCTATGAATGTCGAACCCTTGAATATGGTATTGTCGAAGAGAAGGTTTCCTTTCGGTGCCAACAGCTTGTAGTCAAGAATAATCTGAATCAGAGAGTAGAAAGAGTACGTAGTATGATAATACAGATAATTTCGGTTTTTATGTTTGTTGATTTACAGGATAAAGCAACACAGAGAGCGTGTTTTTTCCTGATGGTGTCGCTTTTCCCAATGCACCGTAGTAGAACTACAAAACGCAGAAACCAAAAATGTCCCATGAGGGAATTACCACTCGTATAATCCTTTTTAAAAATCCAGTTGTCATGGCGTCACTTGCATGCAACTCCAAAGCAAACTATTCCACGCTGCCTTCGGCAGTACAAATCTTTATGTGCTCGTTGATAGCAGCCGGGGAGGAAGATGGTCTAAATCTCATCACGTGACAGCAGTGAAGGGACAAGTGTAGGGATTATAATGAGAAGCATGAGAAGGCCTTGGATGTGAAAAGAATCCTTGGTAAAACGCTGGACTGGTTCATAAACAATATGTCTATTGAATAGCGATTTTTTTTTTTGTGTGTGTATGTGTGTGCGTGTGTTTCTAGGTGTTTCTGGGTGTTTTCCTATCAATTGCCATGGATCTCGTTCTTGGAGCATTTTGTGTGAATGTGGTTGTTATATCCCTCAAGAGAATACAACTTGAAAGTGATTTCTGATTTGAGACAGCAACAACCATAACAGCCATACAATATCATCTCGTTCTGCTCGTGCAGTAACACATCTTCGTAGTCATAGGAGGGAAGGTCACGACAACATGAAGTGGATTGTCTTTTGTGTGTACATGTAGTTTGATTTATATCTGTAAGGGCCTTGCGACGAACAGTCACGTTTTAAGTGTAACATAGGATTATAACGTCAACGTTTCCAGCTTTTTTTCATAAAAACAGTTTGCCCTACTTAGCGATGCGAAACGAGGGTATTTCTTGATTCCATGTTAGAAACACACTAATAATGTGACGTAAGTGAGGTTTTTTAAAGATTTGTTCATCAAACTGCAAAGCATTTTAATGAGACAAGTTGCAAAATCACCACGGCATATACAAAAACAGCTGCTTGAAACACGCAGTATATTTAGAACCTACTCGACAATTGATGCCGATGTGATTTCAACAAAAAGTGTCAAAATGTTTTGAATTAGATTTTCATTCAAAACTTGGAAAACTTATATTCAATACATCCCACCATATTTGAGCTATTATAAAAAAAAGGGGGTTGGTTGCTTTTTGTTTCGAGGTGTGTAGATTTGATTAGTAATCGGGAGGTGACCGCGATCCCTCTCCCCCCCCCCCCCCATCCTACAATAAAGTTTTTTTTTTCATTTATTTCTTTACAGAAAGATATTGTTTGTCGTGCATATGACAAAATAGAATTACCAACTGCTTTGATAGGCCAAATGACTGAAATGGATAAAAATATTTACCATTGTTAACGGCACATAGAGACCACGCCAAATATGGCGTAAATAGTAACTCTTTCTACAACACACTAGAGATTCAAATTGACACTGCAATTCTATTCACATCTACATGTCTACATACCTTCAAATAGTCCTTGTACTCAAACTTGGCTGCATCAACGAAAATGAAATCGTACTGTTCCCCTCTTTCACCGGCAGCTTCCAATTCATCGATTGCAGCACCTGTATTTTGGCAAGTAGCGCTGGTAATTTCTGGTATGGCGTAAACTTTTGTTCTATATGACAGCGCTCTATATCAATGGTGGCCCGGCGCCACTAAAAATTTATAAAGGACCACCAAACTTAAAAAAACGCTACTTTTGGGTGGCCCGATCGGGATGCATATATATTCAAAATCAATTCTTAGATTTTCTTCATTTTGAGCCAGCGCATTTCCTTTTCAGTCCACCAAAACTTAAAAATCAAAGATTTCATTTGCCCGAACATGCCACCGGAAAAAAATAGTGTCAAGCCCTGCAAAACAATAAAATATTGTCAGAAGATGAATACAAAGTTTAGAACAACATAAAACTGTTCAGGTACTAATAATGTAGCAAAGCTGTGCTAGTAATTGACTGTGCTTTACCAGAGGACTTTAAACGTGAGATGAGCGAAAAACGGTTACACAATACAAAACCTTGGGGGTCAAGGTAACAGCGAATATATAGACTTAAACAAAAGGATGTTTGTGTCATTTCAATTTCCTGCAAATGCACATCAAACCACTCATTTGTCAACTTCGATTAAAATACCACTGCATTATTTTTTGTTCTGTTTCTTTATGAAATGTTGTAGTTGGAATGTAGAAAACCTTGACTTACAGCCAAGATTCTCCAACAACAATTTGGTTCATCCAATTTATCCTAGTAAACATTGGGGGAAAAAGTGTAGATTAAACTGTTATTTGGATAACCACCACAGCATGGAACTGTAAAGTAATTGTCATATTGAATAAATATGTAAGTATACCCATTGGAGAGTTACTGGAAAGAAAAAAATTTCTAAGTGTTTTTCAGTAAGAAAACATGTCTGATCGTGTAAGACACAGTTTAGTTTATAATTCATTTCAAGTCAACTCTTATAGGAACCTCCTGTATTATCTACATCTGTTGAATACGCACAGACTCATCATAATACTTAAGCAACAAGCAGATAGATGAAGACAAAAACGTCATTAATTCCTTTCAGATTGAAACGAAAGCCAAATGAAGTCTAGACAAATTTCCTTTTCATTTGTACGCGTTATAAAATATGCACTCAGTTTTTAAAGACATTAAAAAACGTACCTCGAATCACTTCAGACCAACATTTCCTGCTTTGTAATAAGTACACTTCATATATGATTCCTACGCACATCTTTTTGTGCTTCAAAGATGCATTCACATTCATGGCAATAAGATTAAAACAAATTGTTAGTATATTAATCTTACAATTATTTACATCTTAAATTTGTGACTTTATTTTGCGTACTGCTGTATTCTGTGGCGCACTGCTGATGTGTTGTGGTGTGTGCGAGCGAAAAAAAAAATGTGTATTGATAATACTGAGCATAATTAACTCTCTGGCGCAAAAATAACATTTCTTATCAATCTTTTAGAAATTGCTTTGGACACACTGTTTTATTTTTTTTTCTCTCTTGCTTTTCGGTATTCAAACAAACTGATTATAAAGATTCTCTCTGAGCCAGCAAGTAGTTCAATCGTCAGACTATTGCCTTTTTTTTAAAGGTAGGCTTACCTTGAAGCCCAGAGAATCAATTTTTTATACCAACCAATTCGAATCTCTATTTTGTCCTTCACATCGGTGGTGTCAAAGAATTCTCTAGCGAATCGAGCGAAGATCTCTTCTTTTTCGATGGTAACCAAAACCCCGTCACTTGGTAACACCTCCGCCATGTTTGAGGGCTGAAAAGCCTGTGAAGCATCCAACTTCCAGAACTTTCTTTGCACCGCTCATCCGGATGAACATCTTCAGAGTGCACCCTGAAATAATCCAACAACATTTCAGGAGTAGTAACTGTTTCTGGGGAATACGATAAGCATAAAGATGACGTATAGGCCTACACACAAATACGCGCCCACACAAATTAATATTGTAGGTTTTCCATGGTCAATTTCATACTTTGGTCATTCACAGCGCACGCACGCGGAAATATTCGGGGCATTCAAATTCAGAATCCGATCGATCAATTTCATTTATGGGCGTTCTATTTCGTTTCTGTGAAATCAAATTCACGATTGGGCGTTCAATCTTTCTAAATGCGAGCATTGCATTTCTTACTTGTGCATTCAAATTCACGCGAAAGTCATGTGATAGTCCCGATGAGCTTGTTTGGAGCGTTCATTTTCATTTTTAGGCGATCAAGTTCCTACTTCGTGCGATCAATTTAACGAGGAAAATGGAGTAGACTTTTTTTAAGACAGGAGAAATGGCATACACAACCAACGAATGCTTGCATATTATTGTTTAAAAGAGTTCTACATCGTATCTGTTCATATATTCTTTGTTTTTCATCTAAAATAATTCTAAATTTTAAGGTCCAATCCAGCAGTGCATAGAAACAACACAACGACAATCTAATCATATTTCTTGATTGATATACGTTTTTCCCATCCATTTTCACACTTTTGTCATTCAATTTCAAAGATCTAGTAATCAATTCGTCCCGAGAAGCACGTGGAACGCAAATCCTAACTTCAGTTTCGTCAATTGTGATTGTAGTTCGTTTTTCTTCAAACATTTCGAAGACATACTGTAGCATTCAAAATCGTCAATTGTCATCCAAATTCATCCCTCCCACTGACGGATCGCAGAATGTGAAGATCAATTGGTTCACACAATTTCATGAATTTTTCATTCAAATTAGCCAGATGTCGTATGCGAGACGGTACGTCTGTATGTATCAGTGTGTACTCGGATAGCTTGTGTGTGTGTCTGTATCTGTGGTTCTGTGTGTGTGTGGGGGGGGACACCTGTGTGTATGTTAACTCCTGAATGTAAAATGTGAACGGTTACAGGAAAAAAAATACATGAATGACTGGAAAATCACACCGGATATAGATATGAGACGAATATGAATGAAAATTTAACGAAAATGATTGACAAAAGACGAAATCGATCCTGCTGTTTTTGAGTGCTGCGAGTGAGACTGACGAATTTGAACTGTAAATGACGAAAATGTATACCAAATGACTATATTGAATGGACTGTATTTGAAAATGAAAGACGAAAAACGAATTTGAAAGTAAGATTGGCCTATTCCCGACATCCCGCGACGAAAATTGAAGTAACAATTTGTGAAATTGAATGAAAAAAGTTTAAAAGTGAATGGGAAAACCTATACTAATGCTTTAAAAGTTGGTGTTAGTATTGGTTAGAATGTGTTGAGAGAGCATTCTCTATCTCGGCTTAGTCTGCTAATCTTTTCCTTGCTGCTGCGATGGTGTTTTACATCCATTGTTATGTGTCCCATTCATTATAGCACAGCTTGGTAAGATTATTAAGAGTTTTCAGTACATCCTCTCTGTACTTCAGAGCCTCTTTTCTCAGTATACACATTATTCAAGTGTGTGTGCTTTGTCTCCGATATTTAGATAGATTCGGAGAGCAAGATCCAAATGAACACAATGAGGGATGCTACCGGCCAAGTTTGTTGGAAATCCGTCATATTGTTTTCACACATGTGTTGAAAACATCAAAACTTGACCTCAGTTCGAACCCCCTGTAGGCCCCCGTCCCTCATACTGGTATCTTTTATTTAGAGGGATGGTAGAGTTGTGGCTGAGATAGGAATGCAGGTTTCTAACTCTGTGTGTGTGTGTGTTTGTGAGATAATGAGAGACCTTTTATGAAAATGAAAGAACATGCAATTTATAGAGTTTATTTGATGAAAAAATTGGTCTTGAAAATCGACTGAGATATCCAAAAGAAGCAATCCAAATAAGATGCCACAGGCCACGACTTGTATTACTTCTAAGCCACTCAATTTCATAGAGTGGCTTCTAAATATCTCGCAAAAACGTTCAAAGCTAGATCCTTACCACAACCAATACTATACAGTCCCTTATGTATCCATTAATAACACAGTATGGAATCTTTCAATTCTGGTTCTAGAGAAGATACTCTTTAAACAATCCGGTATATTGAGGCCTTCAAAGCGTTTGCGCATTTCCCGGCTCCAGACTGTCTTACTTTAATACAGTACTTGTAACTCCTAGAAAAAAATGTGCTATTTGGGTACCAGTTTATGTAATCATCATATCCGTTCTTTGTAAACATTGGATTCTTTAGTAAAAACTCATAACGCTCTTTGGAATAATAATGTACTAAAGAGAAAGCGTAACATGATATTTAACATACAAACTCAGTGGCAATGATCGAGTCTAGTCGCAGCGGTGTAAAAGGAGTATATATCTGTAACAGGTATGATTCTTGAGCCATGACAATGTCTATGTTTAGGCCTTGTTTCCCACAGGCGCCTTGTGTTAATGATTGTTTTCTGTCCACATCGGGGAAACGTCAAACTTCGAATAACCATTCACACAATCATGAGAGTTTCATCACCAGGCGTTAAATCCAACATCCAGTCGTACAACATTTTAAAACAACAAGCCACACAATGACAGACGTAAAATGTTGCATCCTATAGAAAGACGTAGAAGTCTTCGACGACAGATACAATATGTAAGAACTGGACGTAAATTGAGATGTGAATGAATTTTCATTGCAACTGCCATATGGTATGATAATAGTAGTAATACAGTGATTTACATTTCTTGTATAAAAAATCTTGTATAACCATGTTGCTATTAAAAAGCACTCCAAGGCTGAAATTACAACTTAAAAGTTATCTGTAACTTTACATTGTCATGGATGGATATTGTACACACAACACTTATGGTTTGTGTGGAAACTTAATAAATGAAATGAAATGAAATGAAGACTACGTGAAGTTTAACAGTAAACCAGCATCGAAGTTTGAGTCTATAAATTTTGTTGGAATATTCGAGGGAATACTACTCATGCAATTCTTAATTGTTCTTAATCTTCTGCTACTGTTTAATTGGCTGCGTCTTCACCCTCGACATGATGTGTGTGAGCAAGAACTTCTTCATCCCCAACACATGCCTCTTTTTGACCTCCTCATTACAGATATGTTTCAAATGTATCGGCTGCATCCGTTTTAGGCCTATAGCGGCTAGAGCAGGTTTGGACTGCAATTAAGTCTGCCGAAGCACAGGAACAGCATAGCTGAACGAAAGCGTTAGCGGGAACGCCACTTGCTGAAAGCGTTCTAACAAATGGCCCAGCGCATAGTGAGAACGGTGTAACCGAAGGAAAATCATCCTTTGACCAGGGTACAAGGCGCAGCAGCGAGACCACATTGGTGTGGCTCCCATTCGATAGCCATTCGCGCTACGATTTGATATTTCCATGATTGGGTACGAAATGAATAGATCTGCACCCAATACCATGTCAGAACGCTCTAAGAACGCTGCATTTCTGACCAACACATCGCTCGATACGCCCTTACTAGGATCATTGGGAATGGACATCACGATGTCGGACGCTAAACCTGCGTGGTAGAAAGATAGAACAACGCTGTGGGGGCAATGTGGCCGATGTTATCTGATCTACGCACGCTGTATTTTTACATATGATTTCAACGACCTTTGCGATACTCATTGTCACGCTGTTTCACCGTCCTGGGAAAAGTGCCACTATTTGCCTACAAATCCCAACCAGTCCCAACCTAATTCTGTAGGGTGTACGGATGGAATCGAAACATGTCTTTATTTCATTCATACATTTCCCAACTTCTTTGACTGATCTTCCAATAGTTTGTTCTTGATATCCTTGCTTTTGTAATTGGTCGTCTTTCTGTTGATTACAAACTGTATTTCATTTGATCGTCATGCCCGTAAGGACTCGATCGTATCCTCTTCTTCTTAGTTCGTTAAAATTACGTTTTATAGTCTCTGCTTTTAGGATGTGTCGGGTATCTGCTTTGGTTCTTCTGTCCCTGCTCTAGTCTTCTTCATGTTGATTTTCTTTTTCTACTCATTTCATCCACTATCTTTTGATCCTCGGCAGGGGTAGCAAGAACTTCTTAATCCTGGCTTTATCCTCTGTCAGACGTCCTCTTGGCACACAATCCCATGTTTGGTCCGCAGCGAAACTTCCAAGGCATCGGCTGCATCCGTTCAATACCAGCGAGAGCGGGATCCGGGCGCAAATGAGTCTGTCTAATCGGAAGGACCAGCGTAGCTTAAACAGCGTAACTACAGTACCGGCCTAATTTACAGGGAAACAAATCGTGCCGAGAGCGTTGTTAAAAAAATTCATAATTAGGAAGACAGAGAGCGTGATCTGAGCATTCCAGTGGGGAAAGTATTACTCAGATCAGTGTAGACTAACGCAGCACCTCATCATTGTTTATTTTTCGGCAGGAAATGTTGACCATCTCCAAAATTTCTTGAATATGTTCCCGATCAGTACATTTCCCTATTTGATCGTAACACGAGCTGAATCAATGTAAAGACATCGTGAGGAATGCAGTAAGGTCTTCCTAAGCGGACTAACAGCGATGCCAGAAAACGACGTAAATCAGGCATCCGAAGAACACATGAATCGGGTAAAAAACTTTATCTTCAATTTACGGGGTTCTGTGTGTAAACGTTGGAACTTTCTTACCTTCCAATATGTCTGAAGCCATTTCTTTGAAGAACCTACTGCCGGCAGTTTTTCCTTCGCTGACAAGAGCTTGAAAGTCTATCATGCCGGTTTTCTCTCTCAGTAGCTGAAAGTACACATAAACGTATCTATGAAGAATGAAGATAAACTTGATACAAAGGTACTTCGTAATTATACACACGGTACTGGGTCCACTTTACAAGAAGACTTTACCCAAACAAGTACCATAATGAGATTTATTATTTAAACGGATTTAAACAATAATTAGTCCGCATTTTGGTAAAATTCTAAGATGTTATTAGAAGTTGTCTTTGCCCTTGGAGCATCTATTCAGGGCGGCATTACTGACGCCTAGATCTAATCTAGTCAAGCTAGTGGCAAGACGGCTTTTCATGGTGAAGAGCTGCATTAATTTTGCCAATCATGTCTGTGTGATTGTGACTGAGTTACAAAGGACGCAATGAACGTAAAAGCCAATGTATTCATGACTAATTTAAAGGGGGATGGCTAGTAACTGATCAGTGGGAATCAGCGGGAATGCTGGGGGATGATTGTTCCAGTCCTTGTGGGATTCATTTATAGAGAATACATTACATATCTATTGTTGTGTGAAAATTATTTGCTTCAGAATGGGCTCATATTCAAGTAGTGTGCAGTTCAATGTTTCCAGGTTATAGCATGCCTGTACAGTGTCGGGGCGATCGTTGACGGCCCGTTAAATTAATCCCACAAGGATTGGAACAATCATCCCCCAGTATTCCCACTGATTCCCACTGATCACTTACTAGCCACCCCCTTTAACGGTTCAGCTAAATTTTTGTGCCCGCCATAAGCAGGTAGATATTCACCACGAGATACAAAATGAGTGGCCGCTCGCCGCTTAGGCAGGTGGCCGCCATATAAAGGGTCTATAACACAGCAATTTCGTGCGGGGATCTTTAAGTGGCCGCTGAATTACAGGTGGCCGCTATAGACAGGTGACCGCTAAGACAGCTTTCACTGTATGTATATTATGTATATATATATATATATATATATATATGTATATATATATATATATATATATATATATAGGCCTACCTACTCAGAGTCATAATGACCTCCTTCCATGGAAACTAGGCAACAACTCGCAAAATGCACTACCTCAAAATCCAGGATAAACGAATAAAGCGATCAATCTTAGAAAATCAGAATTTACTCTTCGCAATCTACCTGTGCGGCTTTGCTGATACCAGTGCTCATTTCGAGAGGATACCGTCGGAGGCCGCTAACAAGCTTACAAGACCGATCGAGGAGCGTGTGCATAGATTCGGGCAGAGAGTCCAAAGCGACAGCCTCGCGTTTCAGTTGCTCCAAGGACTCCATCGCGAAGTCCAAGGGCGTGACTGCAGACCAGAGATAGGAAGCAAGAAAGTAAAGAACGAAATCATGCACATGACACTTTCTTTGCTTCATTTCTTCTGTGTTTGCTTGCTTTATTCTACTTCAAATTACGAAACTGTGGAGCGGAGGGCACATGTTTCCAAGAAAACGAGTCTGAACCACAAAGCCGCTGAAATCAAAGTTGTCCAGTACATATTCCAACGATCCCAAATAGAGCATGACATGCATGGTTTTCCACTCATTGATTAATACCTTTAAATGAGGTCGTAACACTGGCTGTTAAAGCACAACATATTTCTATTCATATTACCGAAATTTTGTTAAATCCTGCAGGGTCTTTCTTTGAGTTTAGAGACAGGCAACTTTTAACTGCAAAAAAAAAAAGTTGGGTATTACAGTTTATTATATCAAACCCAACGATAGAAACAAATCTATAAATCTTAATTTTCCTACACAAAAAAGATCGCGAAATTTATACAGAGACATTCCATTATTTAGTATGAATGCAATTTAAGACAAGATAATAATATCGATGTTACATCACGTCGGAATGAATTTTATTTTTGTAAGCAGAACTGCAAACTTGCAAATTTTTTAGATGTTTGAATCTGGAAAAAAAGAACCCGCTGCTAAATAAAAGCTTTCTAATTCTATGGTACTCTCGAAAACTACTAGAAATTGATGACTAACTTCACTTTCAAACTGTAATAATAGCTTCTCCGAGCGACGACATGAAACACTTCATATACGGGTTAAAAACAAAGTTAGTTAACGTAATTTTCAGATGGTGTCATTAGCAGCGGTTACGCTGAGAGGTCGCGAAAAGTGAATTGCTTTCAGCATCCCCATAAAAAAGAAAAAAAGAAAAGATCAGCCATAGCACAAGACAAATTAAGTTCATATCTAGATTCGTATAGGCTTCGCTCAGTCAGTGTTTCACTAGACGAAATTCCATCATGATCTTAGTTCATTGACTTGTGCTTGATTTTTATCAGGTGCCGAATCAAGCAATTAAAAAAAATCGCTTGAAAATAAGTTCAGGAATCTTTACAAGACAAAGTTATGATTAAAATACGTTTTCCTGTCTTGTTCCATCAGATTTTCATTCAAATTAAAGAGAGAGCGTTCAAATTCAACCATTTCGTCAGCAGTCTGCTCTCGCGGTTCATTTTAATTCTTTGACCATTCAAATTTGCTTCGTATCATTCCTTTTAGATTCCATTTCATGCTATTTAGAGAGAAAATCATTCAATTTAACGATGGTATTCAATTTAGGCCTATACTTGAATAGACATCAGAATTTCATCCAAAGTAGCAGTTTCAATGTCTTTTGTGTAGAAACGCAACTTCGAACTCCAAACATTCGATTTGAATAAGCATAAATACGTTCTGTTATATGTGATTCATACCGCATTAAACTCGTCAAATTGTCATTTTACATATATAATGAAGAATGATAACGCCATCCTCGCCCTCGAGATTCATGATAGGAAGCAAAATCTCCTGTTCTACGGTATCCCCGGTACCCCAGACGAGAATACCTCAGGAGAAGCGCTAAAAGGAGTACGAGGTGCTATCGCAAAGCTGGGATTCTCGGCGGAGCAAACCAACGCCATGATGTTTGTGAACGTGCACCGACTACCAAGGAGACCGCACCCCTCCCAAGATGTCCCACAAGATCGCCTTTCCCGCCCGGACCCCATCATTGCAAGGTTTGTTTCCATGATGGATCGCAACTCGGTGCTTCAACTTTTCGAGTTCCTGCAAAGGAAGCCCGATACACGCCCATCTTTCACTGTGCGCACTGACCTACCCGCCCGTTTGAAGCAACAGCGCTACCAGCTGGAACGACAAGCTTTCAGTCTGCGAAAAGACCACGGCAAATCAACCAGAATTCGACTAGTGGGAACTGAACTACATCTACAAACACGTGAAAAAGGTACGCGAAACACCCCATGGGTCACTTATGTCGATTAAAGCAGAATATGATTGTGGAGGTTGAGGAGGAACTTCTTTTCAAATGTTGGATTTCTTTTCTCTTTTTTTTTCTCTTTTTCGTAATTAGAGTTGCAATGCTGTTATGATGTTTGTACGGTATGCGTAAAGCCTTGCCCGAATACTTTTTGAGAATAAGGTTACCTTTAAGGAGTTCTAAATGGTTTTAGGCTATGAGTGGCCTCTCTATGTCGAAGACGAAAAAAAAGTAGATGGTACGGTCAAATTTGTGAAGTTGTTATCGACAAAAAATTGTAATTGGGATATTTTGCAAAAACATTCACAATTTTGACATATGGAGTTTTGCTTTAAAGGCTGGGGCTGCCAGTTTTTTCTTTTTCTCTTTTTTTTCTGCTTTTTGTGTGATAAGATGTGGATTAGATAAGTTATAAGAATGCTAAAGCTTATCTTTGTGAGATTGGTTTTGTATCTTTTTTCAGAGGAATCTTGCAGAACGGAAGCTGATGGGCTAATGTTTTATGTGGAATACTTGGACGGTCACATGCAAGTGGGCGATAGCATTTTTGTGCATGTATGTGTAAACAAAAGACGCTATATATATACATAGAGTGACTGATAATCCATAATATTTGTACAAGGCAACACGCTTGTGTGTGAGTTTTGCCCTGGATGCACTGTCTTGAATCATGCGCATACTTACCTTCCTTTGGTTGCCAGCGTATACGAGCAGCATTGGGTGGCATGCGATTCCTGGTACTCTCTATACGAATTTGCTGAGAAAAATGCTCCACACCTTGGAATATGCTTTCAGGTGTACTGCACATAGTTTATTGTGACTGAAACTGACTTGTACCAGGTGGAGTACTGTCATGCCCTTTGTGTATTAAATGCACGAGGAGCGATGGCAATAATAACATTGATGCTGGGAAAAGAGAAGTTGTGTATTCGAAATTTTAGGCCGCAGTCAACACACGCACACACATACACACACACACACAAAGTGCTTTTGTCATAATGTAGTTGTTCCCCCCTGTGTTTCTTTGTTTTTATTTTTATTGTTGTATAATTGCTGGCAATCAACACGTGATGAATGTGAACGTCTTTTGTGATGAGATGGCATTGTATGAAGTATAATGAACATGGAAACACTCCAATACCCAGCAACAGTTACTCTTATGGAGTGTTTTGAATGCCATGAGTTGGGCAGCTTTTGTAATGGGTTGACTATGTTGTTGCTAAGCGTGTGCGTGTGGCGGTTTTTTTTTCCCCTTGTTTTAGATCGAGACGTAGGTAGAAATAAAACATCCTTTGTGATATTTCTCAAAACAGTGATTTGGTTAAATTCTGAAATGGATGGTCACGACTTCATACAGTGTCTCGAATGTCGAAATTTATATGATCAGTCCCATATATCGCATATCGGGGCTGAAGGCATTTCGAGAGCAATGCCGTTTTGGCAATCGTCCAAGCTGCTGAGGATTATATATTATTTTTCAAGATACGAAAAGAGAATATATTCATATTTTTTGTTGTTCTTTTTTGAAGGGAATGGTAAAGAATTCAAATTTTTGAAGGTAGAATATGTACGTATACAGAAGAAACGTTTTTGTTTTGGGGATAATAACTGAGATTTTTTTTTTTCTTTCTTCTGTGAGTACTTCGAACCTTTGATAAAGTGGTTATGGTTGATTTGATGATACTGTCATATTTGAAATTACCTCCCTGAGACAGAAGAGGTTAAAACAGTTTTCGATGTGATGTATGCTGTTGTTATGGTTTGTTTGTTTGATAAACAAATGGATTAATACAGGATTATGTTTAAGATATTTGTAAAGAAGAGTTGGGTAGAATTTCGTTTTGAAATGAATGACTTGAAAGAACAATTATTTCTCAATAGTTAGCTTGCCAAGAAGGCATCTATGGAGTAGGGATGGTTTTGATATTATGGGAGTGTATACAGATGTTGATAATTAATATTCTTTTAAAAGAAGTGAATATTTTTTTTCTTTTTTGATCGCTTACGATTTTGTAGGTTTTGTCAGTTGTGTAACGTTTAATACCTCTGTGACAGAGGCGTGCGTATATCTGAGGTGCCCAGAATATAGTTTACATTGCATGGGCCTGAGTCGTACCGTGTGAGGAGGAACTGTGGTGGCCTTCATTCACTGAAGGAGGGATGTGAAGGGGAAATATATGTGGAGTTTTATCTCCAAGACCTTGTTTGCAGTTTGTCTATTTGTCTATTGTTTTATGTCCATCTGTAACGTGATTAGCTGGGCAATTTTTAGAAGGGGGTGTCGGGGCACGCAGTGTTATGAGTGTTAAAACTTACCCAACACGTAATGAGTGTCTTATAGATTGAGAGGTGTAAAGACAGCGATGTGCTGTTTTGCTTGTATTTACTTAGAAGCAAGGTGTTGGCTGTGCAAGTATACATGTGAGGTTGTGTTAAGAATACTGGGTATCTGAAATTAAATAAACCTTTTTTTTATATTCCTTAAGGACGGTGAAGTCATTTAGGCAACATTGTCGATAGGCTTTTGAGAAAAGTTAGGGATAGCTTGATTGGTGTAATGAGGCAACCGGTCACCAAGAAGTTTGGGAGGAAGGAAAGGTGTTAGCAGTACAAGTGTGCATAGAATGTTGTTATGTTGGCAAAATGAAATGTATTTTTTTTTTTTGGAAGTTGTTTACGAACGTGCAACCTGGCAAGGTATGGAAGAGAATTGTAAGTCTGTATTGATGTTATTAAGTAAACTATACACCTGGTGGAATTCCGGGTAGATGATAATATAGTTATTTTAGAATGTAGGTGTTGTAATAGGCGGGTTATTATAATACAGCGCTCGTGTATCGGAAGGAGGCGCGAGAAAAAATGAAAAACAAAATCAACTCAGTTACTGTTGAATTGCAGTAGAGCCCTACATCTGAAGCTCAGACTAGAGTCTGGTCCTTAGTTGTTCCGATTTCATATTGCATGTTGTAGTTTGAAATGCGACAATATGGTAATTTGTATAGCATGGTGGCATGGCCTGAAATATTTTCCATGTACAAGCACACCTGGCATGCGTGCCTCTATGTTATGGCGTGCACAGAAAGTGATACAAACACCTTTCAGTTATAAGTGTAGAGGATTATGCCCCACTTGGTTTGTACGCTTGGTAAGCATTTTTCCCCTCTTGGTCATATATACAATGTATCTGCATTGGAAAACAATTGTAAACTTTTTTTTTCCACTTTTGTTTTCGAATGATTTTCAATGCTTTTGATACGCGCAAAACATTTGAGTTCGGCTTTTAAGATTCCTGTGCAAAATAACTTTGTACAACATGTAGTTTCCTTCTTCAGGTTGGGAAGGAGAAGTTTCTTTTTCCGAGTGTTTTTAACGCCACAGGATGACGCCCTTTTTTAGGGTAGTATTGTGAATGGTCAAAAAAAGAAAAAGCAACAAACAAACAAACAAGTGAGTTTGACGTTTGTTTGTTTGTTTTTTTTATATTTTATTTACGTGGGGGTTTTGTTCCGAGAAACCTGGGGGAATCCGGTTCAGTAGCCGCAATATGACCTTAGAGTACGTGATGAATGCATGTGTATTAATTTTTATTTGTTTTGATGAGAGTTTCTTCTTTGAAATTTGTAAGTGTTTGTCTCCTATCTTCAGGACTTCTTTTTATTCAGATAGAATTTATGCTCATGTGCACTTCTCTGTTTACACGGTATCAAAGGTAACCTTTTTCCCCGAGGGTCCACTGCACCTCTCAAGGGTGATGTACATTTTTGTGGGTGTATTCGTATATATGTCAAAGCTTATAGAACTTCCTTTGTTACGCTCTCCTGTGCTCTCTCCTCGGCGCCTGGGGGGTGGGAAGTTAAACAGACCCCTCCAAGTTGAGAAGTTTACTGTGCGCGTCCCGAGCGTAAATCCATTTCTGTCCAGTTGGTACGAATTGTGCGTTGCTTTCCTTTTGGACGTCGTTGGCGCATCAGTGTCAAAGCGCTTTGGGGTATGGTGTTATGGAAAACTGGGTGGTTTGATAGTAGCATCCCTTGGATTGAGATATTGTTTTATCTTTATCCTGCGGTTTTTGATATGCACAAGTTTGATTTTTGATTATAAAGTGGGCCACAACGGTAGTTCATATTCCCTCTTGTTAATTCCTGATCACATTGGCGTGATAATAAGGTTGTATTTGAAAGTGATTATATGTCATTATGGAAGGTTTTTTTAAGGACACAAAGCTGACCTTTATATCTTTGAATGTTAAAGGTATACGGTCTTATTTCAAAAGAATTAAAGTGTTTTCATGGTGTAAAGATAAACAGGCAGATGTTATATTTTTGCAAGAGACGTATAGTCTTGAAGACAACGTTATTGAATGGACAAAACAATGGGGAGGAAAGGCATTATTTTCACACGGATCTTCACATAGCTGCGGGGTGATGATTTTGTTTAAGGATAGGTTAGATGTTGATATTATTGATAAGTATGTTTCGGAAAATGGAAGATGGATATTATTACGGGTGAAGATAGAAAGCAATGAATATTTACTTTGTAATATTTATGCGCCAACAGGCGACAAACACACAGATCAGAGACTTTATTTTGAGCAATTACATGAACGTTTGACGTCATTTGATGATATTAGTTCTTTGGCTGTTATAATGGGGGGAGATTTTAATACACTTTTGAATAGATATATGGATAGGGATGGAGGTAACCCGGCAGCGTGTAATGTTATTCAAGAGGTGATTTTCAAAATACAACATGATTTTGATTTAGTAGATATTTGGAGATTAAGAAACCCCCTTGTTAGAAGGTATACATGGAGACAGTCCCACCCTTTAATACAGAGCAGATTAGATATTTGGATGATTTCAGATGTTCTTCAAAGTTATGTTAAGGAAACTGATATTATTCCTGGGGTTGGCACTGATCACTCTGCAATTATTTTAAAGATTGAGAATAAAACAAGGAAATATTTTAATGTCACAAATTGGAAGTTTAATAATAGTCTCTGTGATGATGAGCAATTCTGTACTGAGATGTCCCGAAGTATAGATGTTTGGATTAATGAATCATTAGAGTTGAAGATTTGAGAGTACGATGGGATTTTGTGAAGTACAAAATTCGTTGTTTTTCTCGCAAATATAGTATTGAAAAAGCAAAGAAGATGAGGGAGGAGATACAGGTGTTAGAGAGACGATTATATAATTTACAGAAGTTGATAGAAGAGCAAGGAGATCAATTTCTTCAAGAATATGAAAAAGTCAAATGTGATTATGAGGCGCATTTGGATCATATTACACATGGTATTATAGTGAGGTCTAGAGCAAATTGGGTTGAATATGGAGAAAAAAATAGTAGTTATTTTCTTAATCTGGAAAAGGTAAATAAGATGTATACATGTATTAACGTGTTGAAGAAAGGAGAAGATTTTTTGGATGATAGTGATGCTATTAGTAAATATATTAGATATTGTTATTCTGAGTTGTATAAGGAGCCCGAACGGAACACTTTCTCAGACTGTCCTTTTTTAAAGTTTGATGATAGTCCATCACTGTCATCAGCAGAACGAGATATATGTGATGCAGATCTGACTTTGGGAGAATTTACTGCGGCTCTGAAAAGGATGGCTAAAAATAAATCCCCCGGAAATGATGGTTTGACGGTAGAATTTTATATCAAATTTTGGGATAAACTTGGGGATTTTTTCGTAGGAATTATGAATTACAGTTTTATGTCTGGTAAATTATGTTCGTCGCAACGACAAGGAATGATAACGTTGATAGCTAAGAAAGGCAAAGATAAATTATCTATTGAGAATTACCGTCCGATTACTTTATTAAACGTTGATTACAAGATATGTTCGAAGGTGTTAGCGATGAGGTTAAAGAAGATGTTACCTAATATTATTCATTCGGACCAGGTAGCCTTCATCAAAGATAGGTATATAGGTGAAGCGGTTCGCACCGTTTCAGAGACACTCTTTTATTCTAGATTGAAAAATATTTGTGGTTTTATTGTTAGCCTTGATTTTAAAAAAGCTTTTGATTCCCTCAATCATCAATATTTATTTGAAGTGTTAAAATTCTTTAAATTTGGAGAGCAATTTTGTAGATTTGTGCGTGTGTTTTATAATGATATAGAAAGTTGTGTTTTGAATAATAATAGGTCAACTGGGTATTTTAGGATTGGGAGAGGCGCACGCCAAGGTGATCCTTTGTCACCTTATATGTTCATTTTAGCCATAGAGACACTTGCACTTCATATTAGATCTAGCCCAGAAATTATGGGAATAAAGTTAAGTGTACAAGAGGAAATAAAATTGTCTATGTATGCTGATGATATCACAGTTTTTTTTTAACAAATGATCAATGTTTTCTTAATCTGGCAAAGATTTTAGATGATTTTGCTATCTGTTCGTCTTTATCAATTAATTATGATAAGACAAAAGTGATGCGAATTAGTCCATCTGTGTTTACTACTGCACCTAAGACGGACGTGCAACAATTTAGGAATGTAGAATTTGTATCTGCTCTCACTGTTTTAGGAATAGATATTTCGTATTCTTTTCACGACCGAAAGGCACAATTACAACGAATTTTGATGAATATTAAATCTCAACTGCACAGGTGGAGATTTAGAGATTTATCCCTCTACGGGAAAATTCAGATTGTTAAGACTTATGCTTTATCTCAGTTGCTATATATCGCTAGTATAGTTTCAGTGCCAGATTCTTTTATACATGACGTGAATAAAGTTATTTATGAATTCATTTGGAGAGGCCCAGATAGAATAAGGCGCGATGTTTTAGTAAAAGATTATGAGGAGGGAGGTTTGAAAATGTGCTGTTTAAAGTCAATGATGCAAGCTCAAAAAATAAAATGGGTGCAGAGGTTATTTGGGTCATGTTCAAAAGGATGGAAATCCATTTGTTTGAATTTGTTAGCATCTGTAGGAGGAGAATTTTTGTTCTTCTGCAACTTCGAAGTTTCAAAGTTAAAGATTAATGTTTCATGGTGGTTTTTAGAGGTATTAGAAACGTGGTCCCTCCTTCAGAACAGAGAATTAAGCATACCCAATCAAATCATCTGGAATAATAAATACATTTTGTTTCACGGGAAGTCTATGTTTAATACACATATAGTAGAGAAAGGTTTTTTGAAGGTAACTGATATGTTAGATGAATACGGCCGACCTCTGCGTTGGAAGGATTGTAAGGGTAAAGGTTTACAGTTTACTCAGTATTTCACTCTTCTTGATTGCTTCAAGAAGATGCCAAGTGAATGGAAGCTTTTTTTTCTTCGTCAAAATTATCACCCCTTTATTAAAGCCCTGAGTATTATTCCTTTAATTTGGGTTAAGGGTAGATGGTTGGAATTACATAACGTAACAACAAAGCATTTATGTAATATATATCTGCATTTGAATAACCCTGGAAAATCTAGTGTTTTTGATCGTTTTGACGTTATGTATGACATTGGATTTGAAGATGTTCAATCTCTTTTCAAATTACCTGCCCGTTTGACAATTGATACAAAATTAAGAATAACGCAATATAAGATATTGAATAATTTGATCCCCGTTAATTCGTGGCTTGTTCGAATAGGAAGAAAAGACGACTCAAGATGTTCCTTTTGTAAAAGTGAGCCGGAGACAATAGAACATTTGTTTTTTGATTGTCGAAAGGTGTCAGTATTCTGGGAATCATTGTTTAAAGAGGAAAAAAGGAAAATTGATTCCTTGCAATTGTTTTCATGTCAAAAGGTGTTATATGGTGTTATACATCCGAGGAACGATTTTGTTTTTTCATACAATTTCATACTATTTTTGGGTAAACAATTCATTCTAAGTTGTAAATATCAAAGTTTATGTCCTCAAAGGCAACATTTTGTGCAATATGTAAAAAATTATAGTTTCATTGAAGAAGAAATAGCTAAAAGCAAAAATAAATTTGATTTGCATGGAGCAAAGTGGAGGAAAATAGAACAAATAATATCCTTACAGAAAGTCAAATGCCCTTCCCACTCTCTTCTTCTTTTCCCTTGCTTGATGGTCCTTTCTTCCTCACCGCGGTTTATACTCCTTTTTCTAATTCCCTCCCTCCCTCTCTCTCTCTCTCTCTATCTATCTCTTTCTCTCTCTTGTCATGGCATTCACGGTATTTTATGTTCATGAAACAATTGTTCTGTCCTGCATTATCACCTCAAAGATTTGCTGCGTCGAATCCCCCCCCCCCCCCCCCCCCATGCCGGGAGAAAGGACAGGAGACTTCGCATCTTCAGCCCAGGGCTGGGTGTATAATAATGTTATCGTACAAAGGAAGTTACGGAGAGTGCATAAATGAGCTAGGTGAATAGTACCTTTGTTTTGTTTTTTGTTTTGTTTTTTTTTTTTTTTTTTTTTTTTAGATTGTAGTGTGTGTTCTTACGCCTTTGGTTTTGTTTTGTCTGGTCTTTGGTAATATTTGGTGTTTCCATTGAAGCCTATTTTTTTTCTTTTTATTTTTTCCCCCTCGTTTTCTGTGTATACGATTCTAGAACTATTGGTGTTAACGTGTATTAGAGACTATAGTCCAAAAAAGGATCAGACGCCTGGTAGTTTTACTATCATTGAATGCTATCAAACTTTTGTTTTGTGATTTCAAAAATGTATTTGTCATATACCCTGTGAAAAAGCACGATGTTCTTCGATCTGATCAATAAAATCCAGAAATACCAAAAAAAAAAGAATGATAATGAAGATGATAGTGATAAAATGAAATAGTAGGCACATAAACATTGCGTATATTTGCTGTAATTTAACATCTAATTCACAGAAATAATCTTATCAAAACAAAACAAAATTGATTTTCACAGATTGTGGTCTGACAGACACAGCATTTAATCTCGCCTTAAAACAATTCAACGTTTTACATGGTACGATATAACCTAAAAGCTTGTTCCAAAGGTTTTGTTCTTTATGCCGTATGATTAACAGAATCAATAACTTGGGGTTTACAAAATGAAATTTTGCGAATTATGAGTGGGATAAGAATAAAAAGTATCATTCAGTTTGAAAAACTCGTGAAAAGAGACTGAGATTGAATTGTTCAAATGTAAACTTAAAAGCAAATATCGAAATTAATTCATGGTCTATGAAAATGTTTGTATCTGATAATGCCGGATTCGTGTGGGCCAAATATTGTTAGCCAGTATAGATACCAATGGCTCGCTTTTGTAGTTATCAAATACTGTTGAATTTTGGCTGCACACTTCTAGGCTACACTATATTCGAATACATATATGGTAGGATAAAGGAGGTGTAAAGCATAAAAAGGGAACTTTAAGGAAGACAATTTGTTTATTTTTTCTTTAAGATACCTATATTTCTGAAAGACAAGTTGTAACATAACATCTGTGATCATTCCAAGGCTTTTATCGAAGAAAAAACAAAAAGAAAAGTGACAGAAATTTTCTCTTCAAGAGGTACAATATCAATCATTATAATGCACACACACACACACACACACACACAAAATGTGTGAATGTTAATATTTATTATTTGTTTAACCAATATCAAGTGATAATTTATCATTTTAATCCAGTTCGATACATTTGGCAACTGAGCATTAAAGGACAAGTTCACCTTCATAAACATAAGGATTGAGAGAATGTAGCAATATTAGTAGAACACATCATTGAAAGTTTGAGGAAAATCAGACAATCCGTTCAAAAGTTATGAATTTTTGAAGTTTTTGTGCAGTACCCGCTGGATGAGAAGACTACTGCAGTGTATGAATAACTTAGAATCACATGCGTACAACAATATAAGGAAAATATAAAGAGAATTTCACAAAATTCCATCTTTTGAAAAAAGTACACATTCCCCTGACTCGTAACCGATAAATGTTATGGGTAATATTATTCCCCCTGCCTTTAGAAAGAGGCAAGTCAATTGCTCTTTTATTATGCGAAAAAAGTGAAAATATGTTGAATTTTCTTTTATATTTTCTTTATACTGTTGTACGCATATGACTCACAAGCTGTAGTAGTCTCCTCATCCAGCGGTTCCAACACAAAAATATTAAAAATTCATAACTTTTGCATCGATTGTCCAATTTTCCTCAAACTTTCACTGATGTGTTCTTCTAATATTGTTGCATTTTTTCAATCCTTATGTTTATGAAGGTGAACTTGTCCTTTAAGTGTGGGCACTAACATTTCTATATTATCGTGACAGTAAAAAACATTGATATCATCGGCAGTAAGTATAAATGTTAACATAAATGATAACATAATAGACTAAGTAAAGATGTAATTGATATATGACAAGAAGGGGAACCTAATATTCAGCCCTGGGCTGATTTTAAAAAATGGTTGGCATGTCATCATGTTCATGATAAAATACCTTAACCACGAGAGCGCAACTCCGGGAACTCCATGGGATTGTAACTTTTTCTAAGTAAGGTGTCATGTTTAACCACATCAAACGGTTCAGATAAATTCCTGAAATCCCGATGACGTAAATTCTATTTGCCACTGCATTTGTTATTTTGTCAGATAACTGGACCAGAGCTAAATCTGTCAAATATCTCTGTCTAAAACCAAATTGATTTAAGTTCAAACACTGTGATTTTGCAACAAAAAAGAAATCTAAATCCTATGATGTAATAAAGCAAATTTTAAAGAATCTTGTGTATGACAGCAAGAATTGAGATGGGTTTATCATTACTAATTTTAAAGGAATAATCTATGTTTTTTTTTTTTTTTAAATGGATTTAGCTTTGCAATCTTTTTAAAGATTGGGACATTTTCCAGAAAAAAAAGGAGAGATTGAATATGTGAGTATTGAAAGTGGATTAGCATTTTGATGTCAAATACTATGTTTGGGAACTGATGTGCTTTTCTATCCCAGCAATTTGCGCTACTAGAATACAGATAACTCCTAATGTAAATTATTTCTGTCGATTTTTAGGCTTTAAAACTAATAATAGAGACATACGCTCAGGAAGGAATTTCAAAAAAAAAAACACGTCATCAAATTCATTCGCCGTATACAAGGACCAACATTAATTAAGAAAAGACTTAAATGTATTAGCTACATATTCCCGATCAATACTAACCTCATTTATGCCGTAATTTGGTTATTGTTGTTTGGCTCTTCTTTTTCAAACAAATTATTTACAATTCCCCATGTTTCCTTTATACTTGATTTGACTTGTTCAAATTTTCAGATTGATAATTTCTTCGTGAATTTCTTATAAGAGTAGTTAATTCATGTACTTTCTCAAAATACACTCAGTAAACTCATTTATGCAAATCTCATAAAACTTATTTCTTGTTTGTATTGAGGTTAATATTGATTGTGTTATCCGTGGCATCTTCCCATTTTTTTTCTTGAGTTTTACCTATGGATGATTTTCATCTTGATAATATCATACTTTCCTACTGGCATTATCATACGAAATATTCACATCAAACTCAACATCAAACAACTGTTCAGGTATCGATATAAAGTTCAACATCTGGTGAATTCATATCTGCCAATAAACAAACATTTTCCGAACATTTCAAGTATTTAATCACGCATGACGCATCATCTAATATATCTTGATGTATCTAATCACGTAGAACATTAAACTGGAGCCTTGGTAAGAAATTAGAGTCACTTCAGTCCTACTTCAAAGACACTTGATCCCAAAAGTATTACTTTTCAAAAGTTCAACGTTCTCCTGTATACGTTGGCAAGAAAGACTAAAAATTCCTGGGAAAAAAAAAAAGATACTTACTTGAGATATCAGGGTTTCTGCTCGACATCCTCTGTAGACCGGTGCTCTATATTCAGCGTTGACTGTGCGAGGATATTCTTCGATTGCAAAGACCTGTGCTGCTTTTCGCAATCTGTTCTTCTTCCTTTGTGTAGAATTCGCTTATTATCCTGTTATTAACACGAGCTGTAAACGGAAATAACAGTGACACCTATATAAAAACAATATGGTTATCCCATTGGCTGGCTGATCATTAGGTGACATGACAGTAATTAAACGTACCATTTACACCTCATGAATGCTTTTCGTGGTTTTTTTTTTTTTTTTTTGGTTTTTTTTTTTTTGGTTTTTTGGAGCACAAATGGAAATTAGACTGGATGCCAAACGCTGAACCTTGGTTTTCCGTCAGCCCGATGTTTTTTGTTTAGTTTTATTTTTTAATAGTTTTACCCTCTTTCGAGGGTTTTGACTCCGAACCTGGATGATGCAAATGTTGCATCATTAACCGTTTTTTAGATACAATGTATTCAAAAATCGACCATAAGATATTGATTCCTAAACTTAGTTTGTATAGAGTACGAGGTCAAGCTCTGCTCTGGTTCACAAGGCTTTTTTTTTTTTTTTTGCAAAACCGTCAACAATATGTGATTTTTCAGTCTCAAGAGTAAAAGAAACTCAATATCAAAGGGATCGCATCGTTTTGGTTAAGACCTAATTTCACGTTTCTAACATTTTTGGTGAGATAACGTGAGACCGCTGATGAAATATGAACGAACATGTAATTCCCAGAGGAATTTTACCGTTTATTTGATGAAAATTGGTTTTGAAATGGCTGAGATGTCCAAAACAGGTCAATCCTAATAAAGGTGGGGTCCCTCTTTTATTACAATCGCTTTTATTTTACCTTGTTTTTATATGTCACAGCCATTCCAAAACCTATTTTCATCAAATAAACTTTGAATTCCTCGTAGAATCTCGCAAAAAGTTACAAGCCCAATCCTCTTCTCCATGCACCAATACTATACTTTCCCTTTAAATGTGGCGAACCTCAAGGTTCCATTTTAAGGGTCTCCGTTGTTTGATATTTAAAAAAAGAATATATATATATATATATATATATATATATCATAAATTCTTCTCCACCCTTAGATTTTATGCTTTTCACCGATGTATTCATTATTTCATCAAACCATGAATTATTTTATCATTTGAATCGTGAATTTTCAAAGATGTCGCACTGGTTTAAATCAAACAAATTATCTCTGAACGTCAATATTCCGACAAATTTTGATCATAAAAAAACACACCTCACAGGATCAATTCTCTTTGCGAAAAGCAGGCCATTAGATTTCTAGGTATTACAATTGATTCTTATTTAACATTGAAGGAACAAATATCTTGCCTACAAATGACCCTATCAAGGACCATAGGTGTACCCTGGAAGCTAAACGATCCTTTATCATATGTTTATCTCATACAGATCCTTTATTTCATCGCTTGAATACCTTGAATCTCCAAGACATCCACATTCTACAAACGTGCATATTACTCTGCAAGTACGCAACAAATCAACTCCCCTCATTATTCCATCAAATATTTCACTTAAACTTGAATACACATACATTTCCAACTCACCGCTCGACAGACCATCACCTTGTGAACCAAAAAAAAAAAAAATGTTTTAGCTCAGAAGTCAATCAGACATTACGGTCACGACGTTTGGAACAACCTACCTTTTTAATCAAAGCAGTGTACTTCACTTTTTTTTTTCCTTTAAGACTCATCTAAGAAAGTATCTATTATCGAAATATGTTTCGGGTTCCAATCCCGATAGGATTTTATTTTCTTTGCTCAATATTTTCCACTAATGAATTATATTCATTTCTGGTCAGTTTCCTTCTGTTTGCGTCTGTTACATATTCCTAAAAAGCTGCATCACTTCGGTGATCCCTCGCATTTATCCCAAAGTTTAATCATGATTCGGGTGTATGCCAGGTTCAAGTGTGTATGTGTGTGTCACACACAAACACACTACTATCTTCTGACCATTCGAGCATTGTTGGACGGATACTGAACTAGGGCTTTCATAGCTCGGTAGAGCACCGGGCTAGCAATCCGGAGGTTTCGGGTTCGAATCCCGAGGAATCCCATTTTCTTTGCTCAAATTTTCCACTAATAAATTATATTCATTTCTGGTCAGTTTCTTTCTGTTTGCATTTGTTTCAGTAAAGCGCATACGTTACACCTAGATATACGCGTATTAACATTCATACTCTCTTGCACTGTCACCTGCACACACGACGCACTGTCAATTGCACACACCTACACTTCTATTTACCAGTAGTCAATGGTGCTGCGTTTTGTTTTTTGTTTTCCTTCTTCTTCCTCTTCTTTAAAGCACCCAGTCACTGTTTTCTTTAGGGGGTGGGGGTGGGAAGGGGGAATTGGTATACAAGTTTAAGATAAAGAGTTCTTTGTGTAGGTTTATAGATGTTGTCTATACGTATATATCAACGTCATCAACGTCAAGCTCGGCTTATGATGATGGTCACCTGCATTGATTTCTCCTGTTTTTTCGCATATAAAGTACTGAGTATGCCTGAACATGTTGCTTTGATTTATATATTGATAGAGATTGATGCCAAAAGATGGCCGCCAAAAAGTGAAATTCCTATGTTTCCCTGTAAATGATAAAAATGTTCAGAAATTTGATGGCTTTAACCTATTCAAAGGTGTTATAGAAAATCATACAAATCTGGATTAATCAACACTTGTATACACTTCGCTTTGGAGATATTCAAAATGGCCTCCAAATATTGAAATTCTAATATGAGTATTTCCTTGTAAAGTGTGAATGAATTGGAAATGAACTGATACTTAACCTTCGAGAATGCTGAATCCGAATCTGGTTTTCGCAAATCTTTCCTCGTTGAGTTAGTTGAAAAAAAGAAATAAAACATGACCGCCAAAATGGACATCAAAAACCCTGAATATCTCTAAACACTCAAATATTCCAGACTCGCATCAACCATATTCGGATGCAGCATCATCAAAATGGGTAATATAATCAATTTTGTATTGATTTATGCACTATTTATGATTGCCTTTTCACAAGGCCTCATGGCTGAAAAAGAGACTAACTACGAGGGAACGAGTGAACGCGGCGAGGCCCAGTGTCGTCTAGCTGGTGACGTTCTTTTAGCCTAAATCATTCCTTGATTGCTGGTCAATAGAGGGCGCGATTCTGGCGACCTGCTGGATGGTGTGGCAGTCGACTAAAAATAGTCTAGAAAGAAACCTCCGAAAAAAAAGGCGTGGAATAAAAATAGAATTTGCCCTGTCTCTTTCACGTTGTTGCGGTATTTTTTCTTCATTAATTGTGAAGTATTACGTCTTATCTTACTTCAAATATAACAAAAATGATAGAAGTCAATGGAACTAACTTCGATTGAAAATGATATTCATGAAGGTTTTTGCACATGGAAACTACTCCAACATTACTTCCGAATGCAAACAAATCACTATTGGTATTAAATTCTACGTGATATTTATTTTATTTTATTTGTCTGTTGTTGGTGGTGGGGTTTTTGTGTAATTAATGGCATTACTCTATTTATTTCATTTTTTTCCTTAAGAAACCCTATCAGTTCATATCAAATTTGGTAAGATATTTGCTTAACCTCAACAAAATTGCAGTCAAGATAACAATCTCTATCATGGACCACCATAGACTTTATACAGGTATATCCCGTCGTTTTCTCGCGTAATCACGCCGTCATAGAAGGATTCAAAAAAAACCCCAAATGCCCAGGGAAATGTGGTGCATTCTTTGCACTCATGAAATTACAAGATGTCAGTCATACAGGTTTAATGACGTAACGACCGCGAACATGGAGGACGCATGAGTCTTGAGCTCTCCCACAACCACTGGTTCTTCGCCAACTTTAAGAAGCCAGCAACTACAAACGTATGTACTGAACGTATATGGGTGAGAATTTTGAACGATGTACAATTGCCAATTTTCGCACCTTATGACATTCTTTCCCTTAGAACACGCCGGGATGATCTAAGAAACCAGATTTTTTCATGTCATCTCAAAGATTGGTAAATTTCCTTTCAGGAAATATATGGTTTGGTTGACTTTTGCTTGATATTTTTCATTTGACAAGGGCTTAAAGCGTAAAAATACGGTAAAAACGCTATTTTCACAATAATTTTTGTTTTTCAAACTAATGATGTGCATTTTTAAGCGTACGTGGCATCTAATATCTGACCATGTTCTGGATCTGACATATCATGGGTATGAACCATCAAATTATAAGAACTTTATGAGCACGTATAAAATCACAGAGAATAATTGAAATATCAAAGTCCTAAACAGACGAACGTCCGTGGTGCTTTTATTTCTATCGCTGCTGCAAATTCTACTTTGTTGTACCGACTGTAATGTATACAAAAATTTGGTGTTCCACCTAATGAACATATCCTGCAAAAATTGTACGTCTGCTGGCTGTACATGGGACGTAATATTCATTTATGCAAAATTATACTCAGTTTTCGTCACGGACGTGCTTCCGCTATGTTCTAATAAAGATCGTATCCCATTAAACGCTATTGGTGATATTGTTTTGAGTCGTAATCAACTAAGATCTAGCCACACGATAATATATTTGTTTTGAGTTTCTGTCCATCCTTTGTCAAATAGGAACCGAAATTATATTTTTAGACGAACCTCCGAGAAAAAAAGAGCGTCCGTGATGATTAAAACGTTTTCGAGTGGGACACCATCTTGCTTTGATGACGAAGGTGCATTTTACCTTTGGCTCTCTAGCCGAGGAGCTGTATGTTATTTTTGGAGCGGACTGAGGCTTGTCCGCAGTTTTTGGACCATGCAATTCACCGAAAACCAAGCAAATAATTAATATTTTCTCTGAAAACTCACCTCCTGATCCCCCTCTGAGCAATACATATGTTGTAAGGATGTCAAATTTCTTATAATTTGCATTGACAATACCTTTTCAAATTTTTGAAAGAGTTAGGAAGGCTAGGTACTCTCTGCCGATTAGTTATCCGTCCGGATACATGACCCTATCAGTAGAATGAACGTCCGTGACAATTCCAGCGAACGTCCGTGACGTATGCAATCCCTTCGATAGGGATAACTTGTCTCGAAAGTGTCCTGTATTCTTTAAAACTTTTAGCTCCAATAGCCACAAATAAAGTTTTACAAAGTAAACAATGAGTTTAGGGCAGTAGTTTCAGAATTTTTAAGGCGTTATGTGATCATGATGAAGAAACAGTTGAAAATTTACTCACAATTTTACGCTTGTTTTCCCTCTAATTATACAAAAACAGCTAAACACTGAAAACAAAGTTATAGGAAAATGTAATTTTGCGTAATCTGTAATTTCTGTGCATTTAAATTTCTTTCTAATGAGGATCTGGAGACAATTTGTACTGTTACAGGTTCTGAAAGTTTCGCTCACGGACGTTCTGTCCGAGAAAGGAAATTGCTGATATTTACAAATATATCACTGCACATAAAGTTAATGTCAGTTGAAAATATTACCAAATCACCAAGCCGCTCATACCCAAAAGTGAATAATGTTCAGCACTCAATTTACTTGTAATAACAAAAGGAAAACGTTTTGGTCACGGATGTTCGTTGGTAGAATAAGTCAGTGGATTACATAGTAGGAGAAAGAGGATCAGTGCCACTTTTTAGTGACAGGTGCGCCAAGTATTTATCTTTTGAGTATGGTAGCTGCCGTCTCAAACAGAACACATCCAGTTTTGGCCTCCATAACGGACGTTCGCTGTAATTGTCATGATATTAAATGCCTTAATTCATTCTTATTTTTCTCTTCATGACGATTTTCTCTCATTCCCTCAATAGCCTGGACATGCTGCGACCAAACAGAAAACATAAACAAAACAAAACAAACCAAAACAAATCCGAAAAGTGCTACGTAATCACATGCAGGATAATGACGGAAGAAGTCTGTAATGGGCATGTGTTGAATAAAAAATGGAAAAGTTTCAAAAGGACGTGGAAGCAGTTGAATAAAAATGACTGAGAAACAGAGAAGGGATCGAGCTCCAACACACAGAGAAAAGAATTGCCAGTGCACTCCCGTTGTACCAAATTCCTCTGGAGAAGTTTTTGTTTGTTTGTTTATGTTTTTTTTATTCATCGAAATGCCGTCACAAGCGAACAAAAATAATGCAGTATACAATTATTGTCTGATGAAAACAAACAAATCCTCCGCTTATCATTACATGGTGTTGTGTTATACTCATTAATGAAAAGCAATGTTCATTTGTAATTCTTTCCAAGATTTGTTTTTTATTTTACATTTAAGAGACAGAGAGATCGTCAATTTGTTTGTGCTTGTGTGCTTACTTTGAAAACACATGTTAAAAAAAGTAATGATTAAGAATAGGTTTAAGGTTGCACTTTGTTACGTTCGCTGTTCCTAAGATTCGTTACTCCGATGTCCAAAGGTTTGTTATTCCGAAAATGGGAAAAAAAATTGTAGTTAATTAAGGAGGTTTGTTATTAAAAATTTTCTTATTCCGAAAGTTTGTTAGTCCGAAAGATAAATATTAAGGATCATTATTTTAGGTCCGTTCTTCTAAAAGTGGAAAGGGCCTGATATTCGTTTAGGTGAAAACGGTTATTATGAGGTTTTGAAATTTGGAGGATTTTAGTTGTTAACTTGTTTCTCCACATTTGGATAAGCAAGCATGATTTTTCATGTTCCAATTAATAAACCTTTCGACTAACCTTCGGAGATTCCTATCATTCACCGAATAAAAAAACTTCATAATTATACGAACTCTATCAATTTTCATAATCACAAACTGTATGAATAACGAGCCTCCGAAATGACGCGCTACAAAATGTTTGTTATAACAAACCATATTGTATAATATCGAAGTCACAAACATCCATCCAAGTAATACGGACTTATTGTGTCTTGTTATGACGAAACTTCGCAGTATCGAACCTATAATCATTTCTGACTAATATAATAATACAAATTCTCCTCGGTAACTGTGTGTAACACAAGGAGCAAACATAGAGGGATTTCTTCCCAAATTATTCGTTTGCCCTCCCCAGCTAAACTTCGTATTTCTATAACGGAACACATTTCTGTTGTCTTTCTATGTTAATTCTTTGTCATAATTTTAGCTGTGACCATGTTCGTTATAAGCAAATTTTGCATTGTAGACTTTAGATAACAAATTTAGGACCTGAATCTTTACTTCATGAAAACGAAATTTTGATAAATATATTCGTTCTCAAGGATGGACTACGGTCACTGAGATTACACGTTCGTTTGTAGGTTCATTTACGAGAGATGGAAAAATTGTTTTCATTGAGTCCTCAGTATGAGAAGATAAACAAGCTTATATAATTGAGAATTGGTAATATCTGTTCAGGATTTTGTAGAGGAGTTTGTTCTCGAAATGAAATTGCTGTTTGTTGTGAGTAGAATGCGTTTCCAACTCAAGAGAGCTGCATCTTGTTTGTTCCGAACGTCCGTGAGCTACATGCGAACCTCCATGATGAAAACTATGCTATGTTCATTGGGTTATAGAGACTGCCTAGATCAGATACATCTTAAAAAGGTATGTTTTTATTTTGGAGTGGGGATTGAAGTATGGGATAGTGAAATAAGAGGTCAAAATATTGAGTTTCTGTAAAATGCGCGTAAGGTGGAGAAAGTGTTTAGCGGAAGAGCAATATTTCAACAGAAACGACGAATTTAGTTAAATCATCAGTTGTCTACCATTACGTACAGGTTAAGAGTACAAGCTTAATATTCTGCAAGCACGTACACATGTCCCTTAAGATATTTTGTTAGGATTTTGAACCGAATCAGATCTTTGCAAACTATGTTAAATGGTATTCAAGTGTATGTGCTGTACTATTTCTCACGGACGTTCGCTGCTCTGGACATGGTAAACTTCAGCGGTGAATAAAAACTTGTTCCTCTGGGAAAATCCTAGTATAATTGGGTTCATATTAAAGCTTGAGTTATACTCTTTCAGGTAAGATGAATAATTTGGAGAATTTCCTACTTTTTTAATTTTGCCTTGTTTTGACTCAATTGTACATCGTTCAAAATTCTGACCCATATACTGAACTGTCTTTACTTCAACTTCAGGCGTAAGAACATTTGAAACCAAATTTTTGCTCGCTTCTGATGGAAAACTCCTACAACTTGAGAAGTAAATCTCACCAAACAGCTATGCCGAACGATAACTAACGCCCTGCACAGCAACGCGCAGCTACCACTGCAGCAGCCGGTGACAAAGGCACGTTCACAATCGCTGATGTCATGAGCTCACTCAAGGATTCGGAAACCAGAGTGTGTGCCAAACTCGAGCAAATGCATGCGGACATAACTGCGGTCAACCAGAAGGTAAACGATCTACAAGTGGCTGTGCAAGACAACTCGGCAAGAGTCCTAGAGATTGAAAACGGCAAGATACCGGAGGTAGAAGCTAAGCTTCAAGCCAGAATTGCTGACCTGGAAAAGAAGATCATGGCTGCCGAGATTTACCAGCGGAAGGCCAATCTCCTCTTCTATGGTGTGCAGACCACGGCCAACGAGGATGTCGACATGGTTATTCGACACACGTTCACTCACCTCGGCATTCCCAAGGATGACGCCGATACCATCAGCCTTGTGGACGTCCATCGACTTCCGCAGCGCGAGGGAGACGACAGACCCCCACCGATCATCGCCAAATTCGTTTACATGTCTCAGCGTAACCGCGTCCTCACGGCATTCGAATCTGCTAGCAAGACGGGTGGAAACGCGCCTACCACCGGAAAGAGGATCACCGTCCGAACTGACCTCACCCCAGCCCTAAAAGCCAAACGGAGCAAGCTCGCCAACACTGCGTTCACACTTCGCAGGGAAAAAAAAACTGTCAACGAAGATAGCAGTCGTCGGCACCAACGTGGTCTTGTTTTCCAAGGAAAAAGGTACGAGGAAATGGGAACCATACAGAGATTAGTTCTCTTAAACTTGTCTAATGTGTATGGTAGTGAATAATACAAATCTGTTTTTTCATCTGGTATAAATTCATTATGATAATCTAAATTCAGGTTCAGTATCATCCTTTTTATTATTATTTTTTGCTTGTTGGCATTGATAACCTCCTTTACGAGAGAAATTTTGTGAGTAAACCATGCGTTTGTATATTCGGTTAAAATCCTGCTCCGAATTTGTCGTCTGAATATCATTGCCGACTTTTCTCTTTTCTCAATGTCAGAACATGTTTCATACGCACATATAGAACAAGCGGAAAGAATGTAAATCAATGTAAATCAATGCATTTCTCTGGTATGTGGTTTGGTCCCATGTCAATGAACGTGGTGGTGGTGGGATTTCATTCCAGCCCAACTCAGGTCCTGTAGTTCTGTTTACGTCATTATATCAGTCACACCAGATGTGCGCTCACAGTTCCATTATTCTGTAGCTCTTGCTTTCATCATATCGTTCCATTTATTCATAGCGTTAGTCAGTGTATACACAACACCGAGTCTGTTTCTCTGTAAACTGAGAATTCATGAAAGTTGTACGCCACATTTTTCTCATGCCTCCCTTTTTGTATCACGTCTTGTCGAGATCATTGTTTTTGAGCTTTGGTATTCCCAAGTCACCCGTGCGACGCATCATGCGACTTATCATGTACTAAGTATTCAATTGTATGCCATGTCTCCTCCGCACAAACCATATCCAGTCTTTTCCCCTTACATAGTGATTGTTGTCTTGTTAATGAACTGGATGGTGGTGGGGTTCTGTTCCATTTCCCCCCAAATCCAATGTTGTAGCTTTTTATCGGTCACACCAAACAAATGGTTACTATTCCTTAAAGGGAAGGTAAACCCAAAGAACAATGTGGATTGAGTGAAAGCAGCAGCATTAGTAGAACACATCAGTGAAAGTTTGAGGAAAATCGGACAATCGATGCAAAAGTTATGAATTTTTAAAGTTTTGGTGTTGGAACCGCTGGGTGAGGAGACTACTAGAGGATATGACGTATGAGTGGACTACAATACAAAGGAAATATAGAGGAAATTCAACAAAAATTCATATTTCTAGAATCATGAAAGAGCAATGGACCAACCGCTTTCAGAAAGCAGGGGGAATAATTGCTACCCTTAACATATGTCAATATCAAGTTGATGGAATTTGTAATTTTCATGAAAAATGGATTTTTGCAGAATTTTCTTTATATTTTCTTGGTATTGTTGTCCACTCATACGTCATAACCTCTAGTAGTCTCCTCACCCAGCGGTTCCAACATCAAAACTTTAAAAATTCATCACTTTTTTATCGATTGTCCGATTTTCTTCAAACTTTCACTGATGTGTTCTACTAATGTTGCTGCTTTCACTCAACCCACATTGCTCTTAGGGTTTATCTTCCCTTTAATCTTGTCGCCTTCGGCTTCATCAAAAATTCCTATGTATTCACAGCTACTGTATTCTTAAAACTGAGTTTATGTTTGTGGAAATCGAGTCGTCAGTTCAGTGATAGTTCAAAATTGCATTTTTCTCATGCTTTCTCTTTTGGAACATGTGCATACTGTCGTGTGCATTGCCCTACGGCTCTGATGGTGCCAAGTCACCCTTGCGATACTCCTACTATGTGCGTCTTCATATGCATTTCAGATTGTAACAAATTGGTTGAGCAAACTGAGATATCTGATGTTATTGTATTCTCTTCTGAGGATGATCCCAAGCAATGTTACACCACCTTATTACCTTACCCATGTATGTCTGTTAAAAATGTTAGGTAGTGTATCCAACGATATTGATGATATCAATACTCTTAATGATGATATGCCTAATCTTGACCTCATTCATGATGACCATGACGCTTCATTCCATCCGAAACTAACAACATCTTGTTATATTCTACCGCAACACGTAGCACAGCTTAAGTCTTTCAGAGTGTAGTATACTTTCTCAGTTTTGCATTATAATATAAGGAGTTTGATTAAAAATTTTGACCAGTTACAATTATTTCTTGACACTTTGAATGTAAAACTGTCAGTTGTGGGATTATGTGAAACTTGGCTGACTGAAAATTTCACTTCCCTTGTACAATTAGATGGTTACACACTGGTAACAAATAACAGAGTTTGTAAACGAGGCGGAGGCGTGGCATTTTATGTGAAGAATAATTTGAAATTTGAAATGATAACCCAGTTAAATTATATGTCTGATTCAATTGAAAGTATTTTCATTGACATAAGTATGCCAGGTGGTAAAAAGGTATTGATAGGAGAAATTTACAAGCCCCCAAATTGTAATTATTCTGACTTCATCTCAAACGTAGAAATTATTTTAGATTCGCCCAATCTCCGCAACAAACACGTGTACATAATGGGAGATTTTAATTTAGACTTACTTGATTATGGTAAGCCACAAACACGTGATTTTCTTGATACTATGGTATCATCCTCTTTCACTCCTTGTATCACCAAGCCTACAAGATTATTCGGAGCCTCCGCAACACTGATTGATAACATATTTTTAAACAGCCGTGATTATGATGATCAATGTATCGCTGTTACGGACATATCAGATCATTTTCCCGTTATAGTTTCTTCCATTTCTACTATACCTGAATCGCATAAACAAAAGGTGTGTAAAGATTTATCGCAATCACGAGTGTTCTCCGATCATAATATCCAGCTGTTCAAACAAAGTTTATCCGAAATTGATTGGAATGAGGTTTTAAACTCCACTGATCCGAATGATGCGTACGACAGATTTATGAATATTTTGGTACCTTTATATCACTTGCATTTCCCTTTGAGAAATCAAAGAGGAAACTACAAAACAGTTCCGCGCTCACCCTGGATAACAAAAGCTTTACTTAGATCCATAAACAGAAAAAATACTTTATTTCACAGATATAAATCACGTAATACAGCTTTGAATAAATCAAAGTACATTAAATATCGGAATGCTCTCACGTCCCTGTTACGTAAAGCAAAGAAAGATTATTTTTGTTCTCTGTTTGAACAGCACAAGTCAGATGCAAAATCTACCTGGCATGTAATAAATAGTGTTATTCATAAACGTGTAAATAAGGGTAGTATTGATAATATCCTTTGTGAAGGGAAGAATTTAACAGATGACGTGGAAATTGCGCAAGCATTCAACTCTTTTTTTGTTAATATTGGTCCGAATCTGGCCCGCAATATTTCATCTGTACACAGACCCTTTCATTCTTACCTTTTAAATTCCAATCCACAGTCCTTAATTTTTCTCTCAGTACTTGAAACAGAGGTCGTAGATATTGTCAATTCTTTTAGCCCCAAGAAGAGTACAGGTCATGATGGGATTTCTAATCACCTCATGAAATGTATTGTAAACGAAATACTATCACCCTTAGTTCACATTTTGAATTTATCTTTATTGACTGGTATTGTGCCCATTAAAATGAAAATTGCTAAAGTTATCCCAATCTATAAGAAAGGCAGAGAGGATGAGTTAGGAAATTATCGACCAATATCGCTTCTGGCATCCTTTTCTAAATTACTTGAGAAGGTGATTTATATCGTTTAATCAAATTTGTAAACGATTGTGATATTTTAGCTGATAATCAATTCGGGTTCCGGAAAAAAACATGCAACCACCCATGCTATATTACTACTGGTTGAGAAAGTTGTAAGAGCTATAGACACAAAGTCGCATACAGTCGGTCTGTTTCTGGACTACTCCAAGGCCTTTGACACAATAGATCACGAAATTCGTTTGTATAAACTAAATCATTACGGTATTCGTGGAAAGGCCTTGGAGTGATTCAGAAGTTATCTTACCGGTCGATCTCAATTTGTTTCCGTAAATAATCATGAATCTGATATAAACTCGATTTGTTGTGGTGTTCCACAGGGCTCCCTCTTAGGTCCTCTTTTATTCATTTTATACATCAATGACTTCCGTAACTCATCCTCTCTGCTGTCTTTTCTTCTGTTCGCAGATGATAAAAGTCTCTTTTATTCTCACTCAGATCCTTATGTTTTGCTCGATTCTCTGAATAATGAACTTAAGTTGGTGTTTGAGTGGATTCAGGCAAATAAATTGTCGCTTAACATAAATAAGACCAATTATATGGTTTTCAGTAACACAATAAAATCTCTTCCAGGTTTAGTTTTAATGAACGGTTTACAGTTAAATCAAATAGATTCAACAAAATTTTTAGGTACTTATATTGATAGTAACCTTTCATGGAAGGTACATGTTGATTATTTATGTAAATTTTTGTGCAAGAATGTTGGAATTATTCACAAATTGAAATATCTCTTCCCAAAGCCAATATTGCATTCTCTTTATACAACTTTATTATTACCTTACTTGAATTACGGAATATTAGCCTGGGGGAATTGCTCAAAGACTAAAATTGATTCGTTATTTTTGGTTCAGAAAAAGGCCTTGCGGATTATAAATCGAGCACAATTTTTTGATCATACTGATGAATTGTTTGTTTCAAGTAAATTGTTAAAAATTTCTGATTTGTATTGATATCATGTTGGAATTTTCATGTATAAGTTGAATACTGGTGACCTTTCTTGTATATTTTTTTCATTGTTTGTGAAAAACAGTGATATTCATACTTACCCTACAAGACACAGTGAATCCTATCATTTTTCTCCTGTTCGTACAGTTTTAGCCCTTAAGACAATTACATCTACCGGCCCTTCTTTCTGGAATGAGTTAGATTCGGTTCGGTTGCACTCAAGTTCTTTAAGCTCCTTTAAGAAAAATCTCAAAGCCAATTTTCTAAAATCCTATGTGTAATTATTTTGCCGTAATCACTTGATTTTTTATTTGCATATACTTAAATGATGCCTCGCTCGGATGACCTCACCAGTTTGATCAACTTGCTACTTTTTTAAGCATTTATACCATAAGTTAATCATTAAACATTATATACTATACTTTGTACATCCCGTAAACATTGTAATATTCTCGATATTTTGAATTTTGCATGTTACGTCACTTCTGACTTTGATATACTGTACTAAAACCCTATGTTATATTTTTGGAACCCACATCCTACAAGCTTTGCTTTTTAGTGGGTTCCTCATATTACACGTTAATTATATGTCCTTATACATTTGTGCATTATTGGTTCAAACTGACCATTGTGTGAAAAACTTCTGCTTCAAATCAAATGGAATATAAAACTTGTACGAAATGTGGAATATGGAACGTGAATAAAAAAATTTAAAAAATGATGATGGCACAGGTACTAGTAAAGAGAACTCGATACAATCTGATTAACATTTCAACACAAATGTAGATGAGGACATTCTCTTCTGGCCATTCTGAATGCATGCCTATGTATACAATTTGAAGCTATCATCGACAAGCTAACCAATGTGGATGATGTACAAAAACGACATGCAATCAGTGTATTACGAAACTGAAGCACAACACTCAAATTCTATGACCGTGTCCAAATAGCCAGAAAAGACACGCGTTGCTCAACCAGAGCGTCTTACACTATTTTTGCCAGCAATATCTTGTTTGAAAGAAAGCCATTATTGATAGCGTAGATACTTATTTGTTTAGATCTGTCAGAAACAAACAATAGCACACTGGGGAAAATGCAATTCTAAGCAAAGTGATCTACCAGGTTGTTGCATTACCTAGACATATACTTCGGGAATGATTTCGTAACCGTTGACAAACCATATTTCCACCAAGAAAATCCTATTCAAATTCATGCTAGTCAAACTATTCCCTAGGGGAAGAGTAAATATCATATATATGTAGAATCGATGAGGTTGATTTTCCAAAGTGACCGAGCATGTCTGACTTTTTTTTTAGTTTACATATTCCTTTTTTTAACAAAGAAAAATATCAATACAAAAACTTACTTTTGAAGATTACGAAATCTTATATCTATAACTATTGTCAAAGGAGTACACTCCCAACATATTAAACAGCTGGGATGATCCAAAATATACGTTATCGTAACACATCTGTATACGGATGAAACTTTCCATCGATGCACTAAAATTGATTTCGTATGATTCAACACTTTTTCCTCCAACTACAACTGCATACTGTTTTCTTCAGCGTGTTCATTATAACGCGATGATGTAAAGAATATGCGGAAAAATAGGGCTACTGTAGGATGCCATCAAAGGAATGGATTCTCTTACAGTACGGAGACTCACACCTTGAAGAAGGACCCTTGATGATACAAAAGCTAATAAGCATTTATGTCCATATTGGATATTTCTCGTATTCAAATGCAAGATGACAACCGCATTATGGTTATTAAGAGCTAATTAATGATATTCAACATGCCTCACTAATGCCATATACATCTAATACTAGTGCATAACAATGAATGTAATGATAGAAAACTTACCTCAGACGGGAAAACTTAAACCCTGTGGTGTTACCTAATGGCCTGGCATTTTCACACAAAGCGACCGCCCCAAGATACCAGTTAATTTGTAGTTTCATCAGAGAGGTGTTCCAGAATGGAGAAAGAAATACTGCTCCCCTCAGAAGTCATGCTTAATGCTGACAAGTTACAGGTGTGGTATCAAGGTGACTGACAGGGCTATCGTTCTTTAACCCCCTGCGTGCCACGTTAATCTCCGACTTGCCCTCATAGGTTTGTGTGTGAAATATTTTGTGTACATTTTACTCATTGACATAGAAAGGCTTAATACAGCAGAAAAGACTTCCCCTGCTACAGTCTGCTCTCTCCTTTCTCTCTCTCTCTCTCTCTCTCTCTCTCTCTCTCTCTTGGAATGTACTGGTGGCGATGAATGTATGCGCTTTTGAATTAAAGCATCGAATCATAATGCACTTTAAAGCATTTTTAATACTAAAAGCAGATAAATATTCTGGAACACGCTTTAATGGGGTACACAATTTTTAAGATTAGAAATACCCAATTAAAATAAAAGGTTGAAAAAAACCGACACGCACAAATGAAATGTGCGTATCAATGAGTTTTTTTGTTGTTGTTGTTGTTGCTGGAAAGGGCATTTTTTAAATTTCATTTTGATTTACATATCAAGGAAAGCAAAAAACACGTGTTACTCATTTTGAATTCTTTTCAAAACATTTGAAAATAATTCGAACTGATATTCAAATTTAGTGTTGAAATGCAGCTTTTAATTGTATGAAATGTAAAACATTTTCTTCATTACTAATGGCGAGAGAGCGGTGCCGGGAATGACTTACAATTGTAGAGAAATGTTAGACATCCACTGTAATGCTTTCCAAACCAAACACGGGTTGGCATTGATAACGAAGAGTTCTCACTACATCTATAACATCTCTCTGGCTGAAGGCACCTTGGAAATTATTACCTTTACAGTTTGCTTGCTTTCATATTCTAACCCTTTCTTGCACTGCAGTAAGTCCATTTTTATGCTGATTTAAAGCTCACCATCTGCCGAATTCATATATGTGCCAAAAACAACTGTTGTTCAGTCATGCTTTTAGTCATGCATGGCTTATCACATAAGATATTTAATGCTTTAAAAAGTATGTACTTATCCGATTGGCTTATTGCTCAGTTGGTTAAATACAGCTATAAAACAAACAAACAAAAAACATCGCATGATCCATTAATTGAGCGAGGTAATATTGTTCGGCTGACGTCACTAATTCCCACTGACTCCCACGCTGACCTCAACAGTCGGGTAGAAATTTTCCAGACCCGGAAAATTGTTAAGCACAAGGTTATTTGTTGATTCGTGTTCTACAAGGTCAATGCAGTAAATTTTGCTTGGTTGCTGCTTTGGCAACCTTGGGCAACATTTTGTTATTAGCCTATTAGCATAATTGTGTAAGTTGCATATGTACAATATGAAATATAGGCCCATATATGTAATACTAATCCAGAGAACTAGAAAATACTGATAATACACATTTCAAAAATTTTATATGATCAGAAAGCAATTGTAAAAACAGTTTTCATATTACAATGATGTAAGTTATCTTAAACAGGCAAATTGGCGTAATAAGCTAATTTGCATATACACAAGTCTATTAACTGGACAGGCATCATGTTGACTACGTATAAGACGAGAAAAAGTTGTTTCGTAAATGTTGTTTGATCGTGCTTTGTTACATTACCATTGTAATGAATTAGGCTTGGTTGTCACCTTACCATCCTTGAACAATTATCTTCATAAGACTTTTTAGCAAACTCTGCTAATTAGCATAATATGCTATATAAACTTATAATACCATATTTTTTTCATGAATCCCGGGAACATGTTGAATACCATGGATACAACTTTTCCAAGGTTTCCTGTGAAGTGGGATTCACTCATACCTTCAACAGTTTCATTTTGAGCTGATGTGTGTGTCTTAAAGGTCATGCTTACCTTTGGATACAGTGATTTTACAAAAATCAAGATATCACATTTGATGCTTATATTATGTAGGTCTGTTGTATCACAAAACATCCTACCACCTAAATTTTTTGCAATAAAGTCTAAAATAATAAGGAGATATCAATATTTTTCTCATTAAACCATAACTGTAGACGGTTTATTTCTGAAACATTTTTATGATAACTATTGATCACATTTTGTGCATTTAACAATACTTAACATTAATTATACGGATTCAAATTTTTACAGTGGTTGTTTCTTTCCCAAACTCACAGTTTAGAACTACTTTAAAGCACTAATGTTGGGCTTTTGTTTCATCTGCAAAGTGGTAAAATTATGCCTTTAAATGTCATATCTATCATAATGAGCTAATGTGCATATGTACACCGTTCTAGTAGATGGTATCTATTATGATAGAAATTTCTATTTTGAGATGATGCAAGTATCTTGAATTGGTAATTAGCGTAATGAGTTGATTTGCATATATATAATAGTCCTGTTGATGGTACCATTACATAATGTTCGTAACGTGGAATTCAATAGAAAGGTTTTTGTGAATCGCGCTCTATAATTATTAAAGTATATTAGGTTTGGTTGCCACCCGAGCAGCCTTGGACATTCGGTACCTTTATTAGTCTAAACAGCGTATTTATATTCAGCTAATTAGTGTGATATGTAATATGTTGCTAATTGTAATCCAGAAAGCCTAAAAACGTGTTTAAGACAACTTTTCAAGGGTTTCCTACGAAGAGGGATCCACTTATTACTTCAACAGTTTCCATTTTAGGATGATGCCAGTGTCTGAAATGTCACAATATCATCCAAATGAGGTAATGTGTATAACTATGAACAACGGTCTAGTAGATGGTACATGAAGCCACATATATGACGTTGAAAAGTTGCTTAGGTCAAGTTTTTCGTTGTTGCTGTTTTTGATTTGTGTGTTAAATAGTAATTGAAGTAAATTAGGTTTAGTTGGTACCTTGTTAGCCTTGCAAATTTACTAGTTTAGTCAGCACAATCAGATCATTACCGTCATAAGTAACTTGTTGCTAAGTTTGATCAAGGACGGATTGGCTGTACGCGCAGCACTCGAAATTTAGCTCCTACAGCAAAATGTCTGAATGCGATGATCCCGCCGTGATTTACAAACATTAAGATCGTCAAGAATCACAACAGAGCAAAAAAAGACCCCTGCAGACATCACATGAAAAAGAAGCAATCTTGCACAATGAGGATCCCCTATAGAGAGATGCTATTGTGAACTATTATCATTCCATTTCTCATGGGTGGGCCTATTTGAAAGTAACGGCATGTAGCCCCATTTGCCCGAAACGTAGTGCGCCGTGGGTAGATACAAGATTCCTCATTAGCACCTTGACTGCCTTGGCAATTTTTTTGACAGTCTAAAAATCTGACACGGCATCCACGGCAGCCACGGCCTGTCGCGTTTGCCAATCCCGTCTCACCGCGTTATTCCAAGTACATCCCGTTTTGTCCACGGTGGTCTGAAACGGGACTGCAGCGGTTGCCGGGAACATGGTTGTCGCGCTTGGTGTGCAGTGTACAGTAGGTGCATGTTTTGACGTGTACGAAGTGTATGGTTGTAGTTATATTGTACGGCTGTAAAGTAACCTTGCAGGAAGGCTGCTTTCCCGTCTTCGTGAACTGTCTGGAAGGCTTGTGAGTTGTGAGTGAGACAAATCCACTTCTTTTAAGCATAATCATAAGCATAATGTGAATATCACGAGGTTTCTTCTTAATGATAACACTATAATTAAGTCTCGAAGGATGAGACTATTTTCGAAATCATTGAGGAAAAATCAAACACTTCAAAAGGTTACAACCGTAATGCGTATCCGTACCAAGAGCAGTTTGTATAATTCAAGGAAACCGTAACACACAAACCCTTGTGGCAGTCGAAATGTGGCTTTCTGATCACAGTTTCAGTTTAGTTTAGCTTCCAATCTCATAAGTTTACTAATTGATGCTTATGTCACTGCTTTCTCTACCTGAGAATCTATCATCACCTTTATAATACATGCCTGTTTGGGTAAAAACAAATTGTGCACTTAGATCTATATGCAAGGAAGCAATAGAGCCTTCAAGTATACCCAGCTGCTCTTTCCAGCAACTCTAGCAAATCACTGTATATACCAGAATATGGGCACAGTACCTCAAGTTCTTTTGAAAAATGTTGTAGGGAATCTCATAGGAAATTTCTTACCAACAGCAAGTATAGGTAAATGATGCTAAACAGATATAAAGTCCATGCATGCTGCTAAAGATGTAATTATGTGGAGCTGCATGTCTATTCTCAACAAGTGACAGCATTACCTTGGAGTACCAGCCTTGCGTATCAGCTCATTACAAGGTTTTTAAATGATAATTGTTTTCATCACTTTTTCCTTAAGTCACGCCAGTTATTGATGCCGTCATTAATTTTACTTGATAGAGGTGTATGATGCTATACTAAGGTCATCTCCCTCACAACCTCTATATGCGGTTTGAGATTGGATTCATATTGCAAGAGAATACTAGATTGATATTGTAGTCAATGTAGGCCTACATCAAAGGATGCCGTTATTTCAGGTGAAAATTGCATTTCAAAACTTTAAAAAAACACAAGCTATTTCCTATTGGTGACAAAGTTTTTAGAGACAAGTAATAATTCAACGGACAAACAAATGAGTATGAAAACATGACAGAGAAGAATGCTATTAAAGGTGTCATTATGACAGTGCAGCTGCAGGTCTGTTCTCAACAAGTCACAACCTTACCTTGGAGTACAAGCCTGGCGTATCAGCTCATTTCTATTCTAAGGTTTTTAAAATACTAAATGACACAATTTTCATCACTTTATACCCTTAAGTCATGCCAATTATGATGCTATCATAAATTCTACATGAAAGGGGTGTATAACGTACGTTCTCTGCCTCACAACCAACGTGGTTTGAGATTAGATTCGTAATATAGGCCTACATCCTTTAAGAATACCATTATTTCAGGTGGTAAGAAATCTTTATTAAGAAAAGCTTAAGAAATCTAGCGATTTTCATCGGTAACAGGGCGTTTAGATGTAGGTAATCATTCAAGGAACAAATATAATTTGGTTTATGCTCCCGTTTTGGTTTATTTGGTTTATGGTTATTTATGGTTATTTGGTTATTTGGTTTATGCTCTGGTTTATGCTCCCGTTATATAATCACTGCATCCGTATTTGTATTAACATTTTGAACTCATTATGAAGTTGATTGTAGATAATGTGCACGTATATACTTGTGTACCTATATATGCCATATTTTCACTCAGTTCTTATTCTTTGGATTCTTGTTTTTTGTTTTGTTTTTTCACTTTTTCTTTTTATTCTCTTATTTCTTTTTCCCTTTGTACTTTGATATTTTAGCATTCAAATCGTTTCGTAATTATTACTTTGTGTCCTATCTCCATTGATTGCATAGCAAATTTACACCGGTATTTTTTCATGGAACCTGCGTTTACAAGCTTTGCTTTTGTGGTTCCATCATATTTCACAAGTTATAGAGAATAGTCGTATGTACATTATGTATGCTGACACACTTTCTGTTCATGTCCCGACGTATGACATATTCTGTATCTGGCTTGGTTTGTATTCTTTCTTTTTTTTTTGGGATGTATTTTGATGTCAAGTGAAATATGAAAATAAACGTGCTGGAACTGTTCACTGTGTCTCGAGTGCAAGACCAGTGCAGTTTCAGTTATTCTATTCTATTCCATTCTATTCTATTCTATTCTATTCTATTCTATTCTATTCTATTCTATTCTATTCTATTCTATTCTATAATGAGTATGGAAATGTGAAGGGAAGAATGAGAAAATAGACACGGATTATATTCAAAGAATATTCTATAAGATATAAAATCAAAACACAGATTGAATAGGAAGTATTGCATATGATATACTCATTGAGGAAGGAATAGTGAGCATCAGAATAAAGCTTTTATTCCCATATTCCATTGTTTTGTAATAGCCTTCCTTGTAATAATGTGAAATCCTGTCATGTCTATACAATCCTGGGATACAAAAGAGTGCAAATACGTTTTTTTTTCTTTCTAACAGAATGTCTGTGTAAGGAGCTTTCTGTTGATCAAGGCACAAGATTTCAAGTTTGATATTGCCATGCCATCTAATCGCTTGGTGATATGCGACGAGCAAGAAATACATCCTTGAAATGATGCGTTGTATAGCTGATGAGTTCGTCTAATTCAGTTGGTGTCATCAGTACGCAAGTGCTATCGATCGCTTGATTGGGGTAAAGGAAAGTGAAATTAAATGAATAAAAAACGAAAACACGTGGCTTTTTTTCAATTACAAAATGTAAGCTTCGATAAATATAACTATGATGTAGTCATCATCGAAGTGAGCTGTCATTTTTAAATCATTTTTTTTTTCAGTTTTTGTCATTGTAAAAATACTTAGTGGATGGTTTGCACAAAAGTGAGAGGGGCTCGGTAACTGGGAAAAATATCATGAATGTTTAACTCTTGATGGAAAGCTGTTTTAGGTGAATGAATAACAACATATTATAGATTGACCGTAGGTTGAACGGAAAGAGCAGGAGCGTCACCAGCTTTTTTTCAAGGGGGTGCGTTTTGACACTAAATATAACCTGTGAGATTTTTTTATTTGTTTTTGGCTCCTGTATCATCATGTATTTACGTATACACTATATGGGATTGTATACATACATTGCTAGTGGCACGTATTCATAAGCATAAGTTGTTTTCAAAGTATTTTTCTACATTACCTTTACAATGTACACATATTTTTGATGTGGAATTGTGCAATCTGGTGCACACTTGATAGAGTATCTTTTTAAATACCATACTTTGAGACATTTCTAGGGAATTTAACAGAGTAAAAAAAAATCGCCGTGAAGGACTATGATTATAACATACGGGGGTACATTATGTGACGGTGTGAGATCCTCGGCGAGGGAGGGTGTGGGAGAGGGATACCCCCTCCGACGGTAGGGACTTTTTGTAAAAAACAAGGGTGTAAAATTCGCGTTTATAGAGCTTTTAAATCAAATTTCTAAGGAATTAAACATAGTAGTGGAGCGGCATAGCTTGAAAAATTAGAGGAATTGTGCATTTTATGATAAAAGCACCAAATTTTGCACACATGTAGACAATGACATTTGAAATAAATTCAGATATTGGGCCATCATGAATAGCGCCCTCAGCGGCCATGGCAGCCATTTTTCAAAATGGCCGCCATAAATGCCATTTTTCGTGAAAATTTACAAATTTCAGAAGGGAAAATCAATAAGATTTTGCAAACGAGTAGGAAATAACATTCAAAATAAATTTAGATATTGGGCCACCGCAAATTGCGCCCTCAACGGCCATGGCAGTCATTTTTCAAAATGGCCGCCATAAATGCCATTTTTCGCAAAAAATTAAAAATTTCAGAAGGGAAAATCAGTAAGATTTTGCAAACGAGTGGGTAATAACATTCAAAATAAATTCAGATATTGGGCCATCGTAAAAAGCGCCCTTAACGGCCATAGCAGGCATTTTGTCGAAATGGCCGCCATAAATGCCATTTTTCGTAAAAATTTACAAATATCAGAAGGGAAAATCAATAAGATTTTGCAAACGTGTTGGAAATAGCATTCAAAATAAATTTAGATATGGGACCATCGAAAATTGCGCCCTCAACGCCAATGGCGGCTATGTTTAAAATTGGCTGCCATAAATACCACCCTTTTCTCTGAATTTACTAATTCCAGAAGGAAAAGTCAATAAGATCTTGCACTTAATTTAAAAATTCGCTTGAAATACATCTTGCGCCTATGTATTACATTATTGTAAATAGCGCCCTCAATGGCCATTGCAGTCTTTTTTTTCAAAATGGCCACCATGGATTCCATTATTTTTTATTTCCTGATTTCACAAAAGGAAAAGTCAATAAGATTTTACACACAATTTAAAAATTCCTTTTGATATGAATATTTGAAGAATTTGTTTGCAAAAACCGATAAGTCCATTTTTTAAAGATTTTGAAGCGTGGTCTCTGTCATAAAGTACAAAATAATACCTTTTAAATGATGTATTGGTCACTACATATAAAGGTACATTTTTGAAGTTATGGTCAAAAGAAGCAAAAATTTTCTTATTATTCTCTTTATTTTCTTGACCTTTAATCGCAAATATCTTCATTTGGCAAATATGGACTTATCGGTTTTTGTAAACAAACTCTTCATTTGTATTAGATTATTATAATACTGCCCTCAACGGCCATGACCGCCATATTCCAAAATGGCTGCCACTGTCATAATCATTTTGATTTTAAAAATGGTAATTTCAGAAAGAAAAGTCAACAAATGTGTACATAAATTGAAAATCATGTTTAAAATCAAACAATATAATTATCTAGATTGCATTAACTCTAGAAATTGTTCCTTCGCAAATTTTCAAGAAGAAAAAAAAATGTTAGTAACTGTAATTGCAGCCATTTTCCAAAATGGCTGTCATAGATGTCGTTTTTCTTTTATGAAGATGTCCTAATGCCGGAAGAAGATAATAAACATTTTTGCGCAAGTTGACAATTACATACAAAGAAGTTTAGACATTAAGCCATCATAAGCTGTGTTCTCAATGGCTATTTCAGCTAATTGTCAAAATGGCTACAATACACTCTTCTTCTTTTTTTTGTCTTGAAAATTTGCTTAACTTCAGAAGAAAACAGTAGAATACTCACAGAGACATTATATAATCTGAAATATGGTGTTAAAGAAATCATTTGAGGAACAACTAAATTAAACAAGGCAAATGCTTAGCGAGTATATCTCACCCATGATGAATGCATATTTTAGGTGGCAAACATAAATTTCCGAAAAAGAGTAATATGAATATCTAGGGATAATGACGCCATGTATTAACTTTGACAGTAACACCATACCATTGAATATATGGGACTATCATGACGTGTATCTACCCTAAAATGTAACTTCCTAAATATTCTTTTAAAGACAGATACGAAAAAATGGCCTTTCATTTTACGAAAAAAAATAATTTACTTGCTATGCTTCCATAAAAATACATACCTTTGATATCCATACTGTTAGCCGTCACATGCGAAATATTGCAATTAGAACTTAACTGAAAACATGAATTTAGAACTAACCCATCGATGAAACCTTTTTTTTAATATGAATTTCCCTGAACACCAGATTGCATTAGATAATGGCTGTTTAGCAGTATTCTATTGCTTTCTCCTTCTGGAATAAGCAAATTAAAAAAAGGAGTGTGTGGAAGCCATTTTGACAAAGATCTGCCATAGCCTTTGGGGACGATGTTTATATGGTGGCTCAATATCTTCATTTAAAATCAAATTCAAATTCAAACTTGAATTTGTTTGAATGTCTTTTGTCAATTTGCACAAGAAATTGTATTGTTTTCTTCGGGCATTATCATATTTTCAAGAAATAAATAGCATCTATAGTGGTCATTTGGAAAATGGCTGCCATGGTCGTTGATGGTGCCATTTGTAACGACACATTTGTCACATATTATTTTCTTTTGAATATGATTTTCAACATATATACAAATTTCATTGATTTTCTCTCTGAAATTGGTAAATCTTCCCAAAAAAAGAAAAGAAAAAAAGAAGCAGACATCCATGGCGATCAGCATGGCCCTTGAGGGCGCCTTCTAAGAAGACCTTATACTTAAATTTATTTTTGAGCATAATTTCCAACTTGTTTGCAAAGTCTTATTGACTTTTCCTTCTGACATCAGCAAATATTTACAAAAAAAAGGGGGGTGGGCATCCATGGCAGCTGTTTTGAAACTTAGCTGCTATTGGTTGTTGAGGGTGCACTTTTGGATGGCCTGTTATGAAATTCAGTTTGTATGTGATTTTCCACCTTTGTAGAAATTGTGATTGACGTCTGCAACACTTTACCAAAAAAAAAAGACATTCATGGTGGCCATTTTGAAAAATGGCTGGAATGGCCGTTGAGGGGGCAATTTGCAATGACCCAATAAGTTTACTTTTGAATGTAATTACCCACCTGTTTGCAAAATCTCATCGGCTTTCCCTTCTAATTGTAGCAAATCTTTTCGAAAATATAGCATTTATGGCGGCCATTTTGAAAAATGGCTACCATGGCCGTTGAGGGCGCAATTTCCGATGGCCCAATATCTAGATTTATTTTTATTGTAATTAACATTTATGGGCAAAATCTTATTAACTTTTCCTTTCTGAAATTTGCAAAATCATAGAAGAAGTGGCACATTAGACAGCCATTTTGAAAAATGGCTGTCATGGACGTTGAGGGCGCAATTAACAATGGCCAAATATTTAAATTCATTTTGAATGTAATTTCCCACTTCTTTGCAAAATCTTACTGGCATTCCCTTCTGAATTTAGCAAATATTTTGAAAAAATGACATTTATGGCGGCCATTTTGAAAAATGGCTGCCATGGCCGTTGAGGGCGCTATTTCCGATGGTCCGATATCTAGATTTATTTTGAATGTAATTTCCCATTTGTAACCAAAATCTTATTGACTTTTCTCTCCTAAAATTAGCAAATTTTACGAGAACATGGCATTTATGGCAGCCATTTTGAATAATGGCTGCCATGGCCGTTGAGGGCGCTTTTTGCGATGGCCCAATATCTAAATTTAATCTGAATGTGGTTGTCAACCTGTGTGCGAAATTTGGTGCTTTTATCACAAAATGCACAATTGTTCGGCTATGCCGCTCCACTATAGTAACAAAATCACTGCAAAGGACTATGATCATAAGTTATGAAAACTATTCATTTTTACATAGTTGAAAAAAAAAATCACTTTTTCCCCTAAAATCATATTTTCCCACTTAACATAGTAAAAAAAAAAAAACCTCACCCTGATGGATACCAGGGACGTATTGTGCGATCCGTGAAGGAGTATAATTATAACATACGGGGGTACATTATGTGACGGTGTGTGATTCTCGGCGAAGGAGCGAAGCGACCGAGCGAAGGAGGGACTTTTTGTAAAAACAGAGTATAAAAGTCGCGTTTACAGAGCATTTTTAAATCAAATTTCTAGGGAATTAAACATAATAAAAAAATCACTGCGAAGGACTATGATCATAACTTATGGGGGAGCGAGCTACTTTTACTTTGCCATTCGTCTGATATGTATTCATTAAATTAATTAACTGTTCGAGCAATACAATTTGTTCTTATAATTATGCGCATAGAAGAATAGAAGAAAAGGACAAAAAAATGCAAGGTTCACCATAAGTATGTTCACTGGGCACACTCGAGGACGCGAGGCCACCATCTATACGCTAAATTTACTCATGATTAAATATTAGTGTATAGATGTGATAATGTATATTGTTAGTTTATTATTCGCCCTGTTATGTGCGAAAAATTTCGCATTTTCAGTTATGAAATTGACAACTTTTTGAAGAGAAAAATGCTTTTACTGTCATTTTGGTCTTTAAATGATCAATCAATTATTTGTTACAGGGGGCACTTGGGGGGGGGGGGCAAGTGCCCCTTCTGGAAGATTCTGCATTTTCAGACCTGAAAGTCAACGTTCTAGTGCACACTTCTGGTGAAATTTCTTTTTTTTTTCCTATAAAAATAACGAAAAGAGGAAACAGATAACTGCTTGACTAACTCGTGGCATCTCAGCCCTTGCTTACAGGTGTGCAACATCACTGTGTAGGCATAGTAATACATGGAAGGTGACTGGGGAAGGGTGTTGGAGGGGTAGCCCCTTCCCACATAGTCTGAGAGCTGGCTGCTTGTCAATTTACCCCACCAATCCCAAAAGGTTTGACCCCTCAGAGTTGCTGGGGCCACCCTCCTCATTACAAAAATGCCCGTCAGCCTGGTCCTTGAGGGCGGGTTCGGCCCCCAAGGACCCCCCCCCCCCCCCCCCCCCCCGAAAAGGCCCTCCGGCGGTTGTAATTTACCCCATGGAGCCCATGGACCAAAGTTGGCGTAAATGAATGTCATATTGGTGTACATAATCAAAACATAAAAACTGACAAAATATCTGGTCGGGAAAGGGGTTGCCAGACCGCTGTTTGCAGGCACAAAACCTTGTTTTTGGTCAAGGAGTCTGCGCCAAGACTACACTGTCCCATAGGCCCTGGACTGTATCGTCTCTCCACCTGTCCAGTCTGAGGGACAGTGCCAGTTAGCGCATGTAGTATTCTTTGCGCAGACTCCTTTATGCCCAACGAGGGTTTGTGCCTCCAAACTACCCGTTATACCCTGGGACCAAGGGTAGTTTGCATGCACAAATTGACCACACACACACACACACACATACTCACACACACACACACACACACACACACACACACACACATACACACACACACACATGTTCACACATGACTCTATGTATATACCATAACACTAAACATGTTATTTAGGTTTCTCAATAATACAGCCATGATTTCCTGCACATAATTAATTTCAGACCTATAAGATGTTCATACCTTTTGAATGTTTTACATTGATACTATCAGTTAACCTTCAAGCAGGACCTGGTACACTAAAGAGATTTTGAAATTTGTGTGAAATTGTATTGTGTTTTACTGGCCACAAAACCTGCTTACGCTTTGTTATGTATCCACCTTCTAAGTAAAAAAAAAAATGATATATATATTATACACATATATTTTTGGAAAATGCTGAAATAAACCCTTTGTTGTGAGAAGACTTCAGTTTATGCCTCAAATCATGCATCATAATACTGTATGATAGACTAATAGAATATTAATTATGTTTGATGTTTGTATGAACAAATTCATGCCAAATACTGCTCAGTTCAGGAATCATAGCCTGCGGCTGAAACAGTCATGTGCAATGCTTATCAGGCCTACATTATGTAATTTATGTAAGCTTTAGTGTTCCATAGAGTGTGATGCACGGCTTGATGTGTAATTGCCACGGCTTTGAATGGCAAGTAAATCATAAACAGGAACTACATTGTAACTATTATGGTATGTGACACCCTGAAAGTATTATCTTTTTTTTTTTAGGGGGGGGGTAGACAAATTATCTCATGAATGAGGAGTTGAAAAAAATCCTGATATAAAAGAGAACACAAGAACACAACGTGTAAATGCTCTCAACGTGCATGCTATGTTAAAGAAAAGAAATTAAGCTAACATTTCATTCAGCTGGTAATTCTAAAACACATATGTTTCAACGTTGTATGTATATGTTCAGGGTTAATAGCACTCATACTATGATGCGCTGTTTGCAGTATGTGACACCATAGGTTGAGTCTTGTTTGGGTGGGGCTGGGGAACGGAAGATGAAGTATCTCCAGAAATAAGGAGTTGACAAACGTGCTGATATAAAGAGACCACAAGACCAAGTTAATACTCTCAGCCTATATGCTATATAAAAAGAGAGCTATTTCATTAAGCTGATGATTTGATGTTTCCCCTTGGTGTGTACTGGTAACGATCAATGGCAGTGTTTGCAGTATGTGACACCATTTGTGTGGGGCTGGGAACTATTATAAATAGAACGTAACTATCTCCAGAAATAAGAAGCTGACAAAAAAAAAGTGCTGAAGAAATAAACAGAACACAAGACCAAAGTAAATGCTCTCAGCCTATTTATTTTGATTACAGAAAGTTAGCATTCTATTGTGAAGCCGGTTATTTGATGTTTCAAGGAAGTTCAGCAATACATGCATACAATTTATATAGAACACTGTAACTATGTTCATAACACTTATAGATATGCAGATATTTCTCCCAAACTATGAGGTGACATACAGTATGAAAATGGATTGATATCATTTCCAAAACCATTAATGTTATGCAGTTTATTCTGATTTGGAATTTACTAGAGTCAAATAAAGGAAATGTTGGCATGGATGCTGTAACCCTTGCCTATTTTATACATCAAAGGGTGGTTTTTATCAGCCAAACACACAAGAAGTTAGTAGTTTTAGGTTTTCAAAAGAATCTTATATGAGGATTGAGATTAGTTATTGGTATCTAAAAGAGGATATCAAGCAGGAGAAAGAGAAGTAATCCAAGCTAAGTCCGACTTCTTGACATAAACTTTATAAGAGGTATGTTTAATGCACTGCTGATGAAAATGTTTGGGCATTTCCACGGTAACTCACGTTACATTTTGAACTCAAAATTAGGTTGTTGAGATCAATATCCTTAAAACCTAATTAGTGATATGAGTTACTATATGTGAATGAGTATCATGCACCTCCATCCTACCTCACAGCAGCATTACATCCACAGACTCTTATGAGAACTATGAGAAAAAACACTACAAATGTCGGTAACTCACGTTACATAATTTAGACATGCAAACATTTGGCATGTCTTAAATTCAAAAGTTTCCTCAAACAAGAAACAGAGAGACTTTAAAGTCTATTGTGTCAAAGTCATGGACTAACAACATACATCACCAAGTATGGTAAAAATTCAAATTGTCTTACATTCTCCAGGTATCGTCATGTGAAGCGGTAACTCACGTTACGGTAACTCACGTTACAGTTTGTCCACATGATCACAAGACGATTTTTTTGTCTTAATAATCCAAAGAAAACTTACCAAGACAACTTTTTTCACAAACAAACTCCATGAATAAAGAATCTAAATTGATTTGAACATTGATCTGATAGTAATTAATCCCATTTTATCCATGAGATTACCAAAAGGCAGGAAACTTTACATTTAGAATACCAACTTGAAGATAAATTTCATTTTTAATTGAGTCGTTTTCCAAGCTTTCATTTGTACTGAGACAAAAATTGTATTCAACAAAATGATATGAAACAGAGTCTATTTCATTAAATTACACTCTTTTCCAGTTAACAAATGCATCAGAAATTGAGGATTTAATTGAGAATTTGATTTTTTTTTTTTACTAGATTTAAATGGATTTCAGGCTAGATAAAACAAGTCATCCTTAAACTATTCCATTTAATACACTGAGTCACGAGACTAGAGACATGTACATGTAGTCTGTGGATCTCGAGTTTAAAGGTTCAGAAATGAAATATTTCAATAAATCTTTTAACTTTTAAACAATGCAATTTATATTCCAATTATTTGATAATTGTTTGAATTACTCAATAATCAATTGTTTGTATGTTTGATTTGTTTACAAATTCTTATACGAAACTGGTACAGAAATTAGACTTGAATGACAGAAACTGCAGATAAATTTTAGTTATCTTCTACCAGTATTGATCAGTTTAATAAAACATGTTCATAAATGTTTTAGCCTTAAAAAACAATGGCTTTGGTCTATGAAATGTCAAGTAGCCATTATTTAAATTGTACATACATGCAAAAAGTATATACCAGTATTTTCTAGAGTAATCAAGCAGACTGAAGCAGTAAATCCCAATGAAAAACATGAATAGTAAATATTTTGTGATCAGGAGGCTAACTACATTGTGTGTTGTATTAATATTACAAAATGTTGATAGTTTGCTTTAAGGTACATGACTGTCCAGCTCTTAAAGAAAATGTCTGATAATGAGGTTCACATTCAACAAGTTTTTCGTAATAGATCAGCATGTAAAGTAAATTATAGTAAACATGGAAAAGTTTCATTGTAGGATTTTGCAACAGTATAGCTAAAACCTCAGAGTAGAATAGTATAAAACACATAAGCGTGTCAAATTCACAATGTTCAGTTCTCAAAAATCTCAGAAAAAATAGCAGGAAGCGAGCTCCAATCTTAAAATTCTGTTCATACATGTAAATGTTTCAGCCTCATAAACAATGGCTTTGGTCTATACAGGTAGGTATAAACTATGAAATGTAAAATAGTAATCACTTGAATTACAAAAACAAGAACTTTTCAAGAGTAATCATGCAGTGATTATCCCAATCAGGAGGCTATTAATAGTTATCACAAAATTTTGATAATTTGCTGGAACAAGGTCCATGCAGCTTTAGAAGAAATGTCTTTTAACAACTTTCGTAACAGATCAGTATACATGCACTGTAATATTGAATAGTAAATATGGAACAGTTTCTTTCAGAAGTTAACATGTGATGAACATGTGTAATTAATACATTGTACATGTAGACCAGTTGGTTTGGTGATAGAGAGAGACCAAGAGAATAACAATCTACTGGAAATAGAATCTTAATACAAGAGTTCATGAATCATGTACTCATTGGTTACTTACAATCACAACCTTCATATCATTTCTTGGTATTAAAGAAAAATCATGTCGGTAACTCACGTTACATTGTGGTAACTCACGTTACATGGTAACTCACGTTACAATTTTAAGACCTCTGTTACGAGAATTTGAAGCAAAGACTATAAGTCCCATCATATTTCTTGGATGTGTGCTGCATAGTTATTTGATAATCCAAAATACCATGTCTCAGTTGGGCATAGTAAAATTGCTAGGTTAAAAAGTTCATGTTTCGGTAACTCACGTTACAGCAGCTTCTCGAGCTATGTAAGAGCACGCTGGTGTCCGAAGTACATATCTTGATGCGAGGTCTCCACTTTATTTTCTGCTAGATTAATATATTTTTGATTTGTAAAACCAAACAAAGTTTGATTTGAGCCTCAAATATAAAAGATAATCACAAAGAGCAACAAAAATGCATTTTTAGGGATTTTTAGGTCAAAAAATGCTTTCTGGCTTCAAAAGGTATAAAAATGCACAAAAGGGAACTTTTCTTAAAGGTAAAGTTGGTTTCACACACTTCAAACTATGGCTAACAAAGTAAGATTATCAGTTGTCCTGAAATATGCGGGTAAAATTTTGGTGGTCATGTCGCACAACTCACGGAAATGCCCGTTTACTTAAATGTGTTATACAAGTGGCCTTTAGTGCTGTTGTGGTTGGTCTGAAACTGAAGTCTACTCTCAACAAAGGTTTTATTTCAGCATTTTCTGAAAAGCTCTACTTGTGTCTCATAAGGTGAATACATCATGCAGAAAAAGTAGGATGTGTGGCCAGTAAAACATAATACAACTTCACACAAATTTCAAATTTCTTCAATGTTCTTTAAAGGTGTATTAATAGTATCCATGGAAAACATTCAAAAGGTATGAACATCTTATAGGACTGACATTGATTATGTGCAATATATTACAGCTGTATTATTGAGAAACCTATGTTTAGTGTTATGGTATATGCATAGAGTCATGTGTGAACATGTCTGTGTGTGTATGTGCGTGTGTGCGTGTGTGTGTGTGTGTGTGTGTGTGTGTGTGTGTGTGTGTGTGGTCAATTTGTGCATGCAAACTACCCTTGGTCCCAGGGTATAACGGGTAGTTTGCAGCACAAACCCTTGTTGGGCGTAAAGGAGTCTGCGCCAAGACTACTACATGCGCTAACTGGCACTGTCCCTCAGACTGGTGGGACTACAGTACAGGGCCTATGGGACAGTGTAGTCTTGGCGCAGACTCCTTGACCAAAAACAAGGTTTTGTGCCTGTAAACAAGCGGTCTGTCAACCCCTTTCCCGACCAGATATTTTGTCAGTTTTTATGTTATGATTATGTACACCCATATGACATTCATTTAGGCCAAGTTTGGTCCATGGGCTCCATGGCTTTAAAAAGTATACCCGCCGGAGGGCCTTTTCGGGGGGTCCCTGGGGGTGGAACCCGCCCTCACGGACCAGGCTGACGGGCATTTTTTTTTTTTTTAAGAGGAGGGTGGCCCCAGCAACTCTGAGGGGTCAAACCTTTTGGGCTTGGTGGGGTAAATTGACCAGCAGCCAGCTCTCACACTAACGCGGCAGAGATTTTGCATTTTTAGAACTGAAACAGAACAATCTGATGCACACTTCTTTGAAATACTCCGAAAAATTTTTAGTCCCCAAATGTGCCTAGTCTTGTTAATCTGTGGGTAGGAACCGAGCGGGGAAAACATAGATTAAAGATGATGAGGGAACTTTTGAATATATTGAATTCAGGTGACAGATATCAAACATGCTTTTTGATGAAATATTCTGAAATGTGTCTAGGTGTATGGAAGGAGACCTGATGGGGGAGGGTGTGGGAGGGTTATCCCCCTCCCACGCGACGGAGCTTTTGCATTTTCAGAATTGAAATTCAACAATCCGTTGCACAATGAGTGAAATACCGTACGGCTACAGTACGGTCGATAGATAGTAAACACTGTAAAATAGATATGTATAACATCAGTGCTGCCAGAGCCCGGGGTGCGTGCAAAATAAAAAAGAAATAATAATAATAATCGTTACAAAAAAAAAAAAAAAATTAGCGTCCGGCGTTGAGGTTGCTCGCAGACTGAAGTGGTATTTTTTCTTTAGCGTCAGAAGGGGGGTGCGTTCGCACCCAGTGCACCCCCCCCCCCCCCCCCCCTGGTGACGCCCATGAAGAGTTAGAAGATTAAATATAGACTGATATTTCAGGATTAGAAATGTTTGTCTGTATCATATTCATCTATCATTTCCATGCCTTTTTTTCTATCTTTCTTTCTCTCTCTCTTTCTCTCTTCTATTTCCACTTTCTCTCTTCACTTCCCTCTCTCTATCTCTCTCGTTCTCTGTCTTACTTTGTTTTTTATTACTTTCTGTTTTAGTTCTTTGACTACATAGTTTCTTTTTGTATTTCTGAATTTTAATGATCAGATCAAATAAAACATCGTGCTTTTTCATAAATCATATATGACGCATACATTTTGACATCACAAAACAAACATTTGATAGCATTCAAGCAATGATAGTAAAATTACCAGGCCTCTTATCCTTTTTTGGACTATACTCTGTAACACATGTTAACACCAATAACTCTAGAATCGTATACACAGAAAACGAGGGAAAAGAAAAAAAATAGCCTTCAATGGAAACACCAAATATTACCAAAGACGAGACAAAACAAACCAAAGGCGCAAGAACACACACTACAATTTTAAAAACAAAACAAAAAAAAAAAAAAAAAAAACAAAAAAAAACAAAGGTACTATTCACCTACTTATGCACTCTCCGTAACTTCCTCTCTACAATAACATATACACCCAGCCTGGGCTGAAGATGCCAAGTCTCCTGTCCCTTCTCCCGGCAGCCTTTGGGGGGGGGGGGGGGGGGGGCTGGTATTCGACGCTACAATCTTTGGGCATGATAACGCAGGACAGAACACTTGTTTTATAAACATAAACTGCAGTGAACGCCATGACAAGAGAGAGAGAGAGAGAGAGTGAGGGAGAGAGAGGGGGAGGGAGGGAATTAGAAAAAGGAGTATAAACCGCGGTGAGGAAGAAAGGACCATCTGAGCAAGGGAAAGGAAAAAGAAAGGGGGAAGGGCATTTGACTTCCTATAAAGATATAATTTGTTCTATTTTTCTCCATATTGCCCCATGCAAATCAAATTTATTTTTGCTTTTAGCTATTTCTTCTTAAATCAAACTATATTTTTTTGAATATTGCACAAAATGTCGCCTTTGAGGACATAAACTTTGATACTTACAGTTTAAAATAAATTGTTTACCTTATAATATCATTAAATTGAACAAAAAAACAAAATCGTTCCTCGGAAGTCTAACACCATATAACACCTTTTGACATGAAAACAGTTGCAAGGGTTCAATTTTCCTTTTTTCCTCTTTAAACAATGATTCCCAGAATACTGACACCTTTCGGCATTCAAAAAACAAATGTTCTGTTGTCTCCGGTTCACTTTTACAAAAGGAACATCTTGAGTCATTTTTTCTCCCTATTCGAACAAGCCACGAATTAACGGGGATCAAATTATTCAGTATCTTATATTGTTTTATTCTTTAATTTTGTGTCAATTGTCAAACTGGCAGGTAATTTGAAAAAAGGATTGAACATCTTCAAATCTAATGTCATACATTACATCAAAACGATCAAAAACACTAGATTTTTCCAGGGTTATTCAAATGCACATGTATATTATATAAATGCTTTGTTGTTACGTTATGTAATTCCAACCATCTACCCTTAATCCAAATTGAAGGAAAAATATTCGGGGGTTTAATAAAGGGGTGATAATCTTGACGAAGAAAAAAAGCTTCCTTTCACCTGGCATCTTCTTGAAGCAATCAAGAAGAGTGAAATACTGAGTAAACTGCAAACCTTTACCCTTACAATCCTTCCAACGCAGAGGTCGGCCGTATTCATCTAACATATCAGTTACCTTCAAAAAACCTTTCTCTACTCTATGTGTATTAAACATAGACTTCTCATGAAACAAAATGTATTTATTATTCCTGATTATTTGATTGGGTATGCTTAATTTTCTGTTCTGAAGGAGGGACCACGTTTCCAATACCTCTAGAAATCATCGTGAAACATTCATCTTTAACTTTGGAACATCAAAGTTGCAGAAGAACAAACATTCTCCTCCTACAGATGCTAACAATTTTAAACAAATGGATTTCCACCCTTTTGAACATGACCCAAATAACCTCTGCACCCATTTTATTTTTTGAGCTTCCATCATTGACTTTAAACAGCACATTTTCAAACCTCCTTCCTCATAATCTTTTACTAAAACATAACTTTATTCACGTCATGTATTAAAGAATCTGGCACTGAACTGAATTTTCCCGTAAAGGGATACATCTCTAAGTCTCCACCTATGCAGTTGTGATTTAATACTCATCAACATTCTTTGAAGTCGTGCCTTCCGGTCATGAAAAGAGTACGAAACATCTATTCTTAAAACAGTGAGAGCAGATACAAATTCTACATTCCTAAATTGTTGCACGTCCGTCTTAGGTGCAGTAGTAAACACAGACGGACCAATTCGCATCACTTTTGTCTTGTCATAATTAATTGATAAAGACGAACAGACGGCAAAATCATCTAAAATATTTGCAAGATTAGGAAATCATTGATCATTTCTTTTAAAAACTGTGATATCATCAGCATACATAGAAAGTTTTATTTCCTCCTGTACACTTAACATTATTCCCATAATTTCTGGGCTAGATCCAATATGGAGTGCAAGTGTCTCTATGGCTAAAATGAACATATAAGGTGACGAAGGATTGCCTTGGCGGACGCCCCTCCCAATCCTAAAATACCCAGTTGACCTATCATTATTCAAAACACAACTTTCTATATCATTATAAAACACAAGCACAAATCTACAAAATTGTTCTCCAAATTTAAAAAAAAAAAAAACTTCATGATGATTGAGGGAATCAAAAGCTTTTTTAGAATCAAGGCTAACAATAAAACCAGAAATATTTTTCAATCTAGAATAAAAAAATGTCTCTGAAACGGCGCGGACCGCTTCACCTATATACCTATCTTTGATGAAGGCTACCTGGTCCGAATGAATGATATTAGGTAAAACCTTCTTTAACCTCATCGCTAACACTTTCGAACATATCTTGTAATCAACGTTTGATAAAGTAATTCTTAATAGATAATTTATCTTTCCCTTTTTTAGCTTTCAACGTTATCATTCCTTGTCGTTGCGACGAACATAATTTACCAGACATAAAACTGTAATTCATAATTCCTACGAAAAAAGCACCAAGTTTATCCCAAAATTTGATATGAAATTCTACCGTCAAACCATCATTTCCGGGGGATTTATTTTTAGTCATCATTTTCAGAGCCGCCGTGAATTCTCTCAAAGTCAGATCTGCATCACATATATCACATTTATACACAACCTCACATTTATACTTACACAGCCAACACCTTACTTCTAAGTAGTTTCTGCCTTTCTCCCCACCCCACCCCCTTATCGCCAACAAGATAGAAATTAAACAATGAGGCACGGGTGCAGTAACCTCTCAGTCCAGACAATTTTGGACGTTATCTTGTTATAGTTGTGTGCACATGGACCTAAAGATGACAATGCCACCACACAAGTGCACTGCAAGAGTATCTCTCCCCACCTCCTTGGTATGACATTTTATTCCTACTTTTCTGTAGTTATCAGTACAGTTGTTGTTTATCATACCGCACGAAAGTAAGGTAACGAACGTTTTGCAACTCATAAGCATTTTAAGATATATTGAACATTTATTAGCATGCACATTGGCGCAGTGTGAAGGGTTCAACTCGGGTTGAACGAAAGTCATCATAATGTATAGCAGCTACGATGACAAGTTTGGAGTTAGAATAGTATGAAGCAAAGATATGGAGCCCACGTTGCTACGATACAGACAATGTTCGTACTGCAAAGTAAGGGGTTGAATTAATATTTAATCAAAATTATATCACAGGTATCGTTTTGAGAAATGATATTTGACGATCACATATCACTTCGTGAATGGTGAAGTGACAGAATTAAGACTCTCTTGAAATTAAAATAATCATTCAGGCATTACTGCAAGATTGTTCCTGCCTATTCCACTATTCCAAGGAAATGTCGAAATCGAATGTTACTCACCCCATGACCTGACTCGTGACCAAGGCTCTTGAAACCCTTCTCTTTGATAAAAAAATAAATGCGCTTCAATATTGAAATACACCACACAGCTGTCCGTTCTTCATGTACAAAGGTGAAAATTAACGTGGTCATGCAGAGGCACTGTGTCGTCCTTTGCGTAGGGAATTATCGGGTTTGCTTTATATCAATAAATATGAGCGTCTTTTCTGAAAACATATTAGTCTTTTGAAACTTTGGCCAATAAATCCAACTACATGAGAGGATCAAAGTATACCATGAAGATTACATTGTGTGTTTAGTATGATCAATAACACTGCAACCGACCCTTCTGTTCAAATAAATTAAAAATGATTTTTTTTTAATGGAGCAACTTTGAATTAGTGTTTGTTTGTATTCTCCTGCTATTGAACGTGTGAAGATGGCGGTGTGGGTACTGGGATCCCATACCAGTGTGTGATAAATTAGGTATCAGTGAATGGTATATTTATTTCTACACTGAATATGAATGTTACCTTTTGTTATCCATATAACATTATTTCCTTTACTACTTTACATTTTAATCTAAGATAGTAATCAAGATCTCCGATTGAAAAATTTTAGTAACGTTGGATTAAATCTTAATATAAATCGAACAAAGATTAAGATTTATTATAAACGACTTTGATTTGTCACTTATTGTGCCTAACCTTAGAGTTGAAATTAAATCTTCTACTTTGATTTTCTTTTAAATTACTTCAAGGTATTTGCAGTGCGCTTTCAATCAGTGATTATGGACGTCGTTTCTGCATCATGCTTGTTTTTAGCAAGCGTCGAACTGTATAATAAACCCAAACTGTGTGAGAGATTCGAATGAATACTATTTCGTGAATGAGAGTCATAGAATTTGTTTCGAAAATCTTAAAAGAGTACTAAGTGTATATATGGTAGGAGACCTGAAGGGGAGGGTGTAGGAGAGAGACTACCCCCTCCCCGCATCGCGCGGACACACACGCATATACACACATGTGGGAGATTTTGATTTTCAGATTTGAAATTTAAGAGTCGTTGCACACTATACTTGATGAAATAATTGGACAGATTTTTTAAATCAAAAAGAAAGATAACTTTCCGCAACTCGGGAATTATTTGGGGACGAAGTGATATGTTTTCGACCAATCTATATCTTTTTCTTTATATCTCCCTATAGGATCGACGTCACTGCATACGAGGGAGCTTTTGCATTTTAATAACAACAATAATAGTCGTAGTAGTAGTAGTGGTAGTATTAATAATAATGATAATATCTTCTTTATTCAGAGTAGCCTCTTCAGTGTCGCCACTGCTCTACCAGAGGGCCCTGCCATTATCATTACCATAGCGTTGCCAGGTACCCAGTTATAAGTCTACACCTGGGTCGAGAGGGACGTGGTGGGTCAGGATGTAAGCACTGAGCTGGAATCGAACTCGGGTCTTCCGATTGGGAGTCGGGAGTCTTATCCACTGTGCCGCAGCGCCCGGCATTTTTTTTTTTTTTTTTTTTGATAGACAAGTGTAAATTTAGATGAAGATTATATCTTCTACACCTATGTTATTTTTGACGGAATTTGGAAATTGTCAATCACCAAAATGTACTATATCTGTGGAAGAAAACCAAGTGTAGAAAGGCTAATTCCTTCACAGCCAAAGGGAATTTGTCATTTTTTTTAACTGAAGTGACAGATCTCGTGCGCATTTAAAAAAAAAAAAAAAAACTCAACAAATTTGTAAATCTGAATGTGTACTAGATCCATTGGAAAAGACCGAAAGGGGAGGGTGTGGGAGGGAGGGGGTATCTCCGTCACAAACTAAGGAGATTTTACATAATTATTCATAATTGCCGAACTTGAACAATCTGGCGAAAACTTATGGTAACGAAACTTTTTCAGTTTGTTTGTTTGTTTTTTGTAGAAAAAAAATAGGAAAATTTCAATTATTGGGCGACAAAATTATAACTGCAAAAAAAAAAAATGCAACTGCCCGCCCCCGCCCGTGCTACTCTTTCCCTACACTACGTGCTTTCCTATAATGGCATTGACAGAGTAGTAAATAAGCACTGAATCTAGAATTATGTGATATTATAAGGCATATGCAGATCATTTAGTCTCTGAGAAATTATAATACTCGATACATTATTTCGATAACCATGGTTGTATTTCTTCGGTTTTTTATGCTTATTTTCAATATTTCATACATATTTCTTTTGAAAGTAATAACATATAAACAAGAGTTCTCTAGCCTGACGGTCCCTCTATATCAAAACTTCGCATGCTACATTTTTTTTTTGATTGAATCATTTCTTTATTCAAGAAAATGTTTATACATAACCAGGTCAAATATCTCTTTAGATAATTGCAGGTACACATTGAACATACAATACAAATAACATCCATGAGATTAATGTGCCAGTATCAACAATACTATTCAACACTAACAATCATTATAACATTTATATCAATTCTTTAAAATCGGACGTTTATAGAAACTTCACACTCCGGGCGGACCAATAATCAATCAATGTTCTGCTTTTTTGTTTTCTGATTTCGTTTTGTACAAACTCAAAAACTCCATTTACTTTCCCATTGAAAAAGAAAAATCCGTGGTCCTAAAAACTGTAATGAGCCTTCTTTCGGTGTATCTAATTCCATATTACATATACAAATATGTGACCGTGCACCTCAAAACGAACATAAAGTCGCACATACTGATTTCGCGTGAGGACTGAAAATAAATGAAATGGGTCAACCTAGCCGAACTTGACTTTTTCATATTTTCTGAAAGAGCGGGTCTTCTTTTACATTATGCTAAAATTTGGTATCATAAAACGGGCAGAAAAGTGTGTTTTTTTAGGAGTTTATCTCGAACATTTTTGGTAGAAAAGTGTGATTATGTGTGTCTTTAGAATCCCTTTTTCATTTCTGAAAAATCTTGTCCACACTCTTCACTTTCAACTCTAATAACTTTTGAAAACATAGTTTTACTGCTTTGAAAGTTGGCATTGATTATGGACAGAATGTGTTAATAAGGTGTGTTTAATTTTTAGTTTAATCTGATAATCCCTTCATTGCCGTTACTCTGGTGGTTTACTTCCTGTTTTTTGTCCCATTCATCGCACAGCCAGCACGGTTTGGTAAAGATTAAGCGCTTGAATAGACACTGTACTTCAGAGCCTCTTTTCTCAGTTCACACTTTTCCTGAGTTTGTGCTTTCTTTCCAATATTTAGATAGGTTAGGAGAGTCTATTTGATTTGAGTTATACACCATTTTTGTCTGCTCTTTCAGAATATGGTCTTAACCAAAAATTCATGTCTGGCGACTTTTTGTTTGTTTTGAGGTGCACAGTCACATATAGAATATTACACATATACTTTATTAATCATCAAACTTTAACATTTGCATACTATAGAGATAAACCCATGAACTGAGAGTGAGAGTTGAATTCTGATAAAATATGTATCTATATATACGTTTTGTTTACTTTGTTAATGACGTTTAATTGTCTACATAAAGGGTATTAATAATATTTTGTCCGTTGAGGTCATAACCATGTTTACATTGAAAAATATATATACATGTATATATTCCAGGAGAGGGTTAAAACAATAAAAAATATAACTGGGGATGGATGGTCGCCGTCAAGAAAAGAAATGTTCCCACGAAGGGCCTGACACACATCTCTGAAGCCTGCTCTACAATCAATTGATGTAATCTACCAAGAGGGTGCCCTGAATCTACTAAACAACTGGGTACATTGTAGCAAAGAAAAAAAACAATGAGACCGAACCTTCTGCCGCCAAATACCGCTTATCATTTTATATTTTTACATTTCACCTCACAGAATAGTTTCATCTACAAAAATTTAATGAAATTTTCTCACTTATACAAAATGTGAGGGAAATCAATCCAAAAAATTGTTAAAACAAACTTAAATCACCAGATTTATATATCAATACAACTTTTGAATTTGACCATATGTTGGACGGATTTAACTTTCCAACGTTTATGTGTAGGTGGTGTGTGCAAATACTACTAATATTGCCAAAATGATAATATCATACAATCAGAAAACGTTATATCAAACATACAATTCAGTTTCAAATGATTAACCTGTGTATACAATATATTATCACATAACATTTTCAACAATAACATAATATCAGCAAATATGTTAAACTTTGATAACATATTGAATTGGGATTTGGTACTGTATACAAAACCTGATTATACCGACATATACGGTGCATCAGACCATGTTTGTTCGGGTCTGCTGTAAAATATAAGGACATTAAAGTTCACCTTCATAGACATGTGGATTGAGTGAAGACAGCATTATTTATAGAACAAATCAGAGGAGAGTTGGACAATCCGTTCAGAAGTTATGGATTTTTGAAGTTTCTGCTCAGTCACTGCTTTATAGGAAGACTACTACAGCCTGTTATGTCGACCTGATATGTGCAGAACGATATAACGAAAATATAACGAAAATTCTGTATTCTTGCATGATAAAACACTTAATTTGCCTTTTTTCAGAAGACAGGGGGAATAATATTACCCTAAACATAATTATTTTAGTGACTAGTAAAGGAAAGATGCATTAAAAAAATACAATTTTGTGAAATTCTCTTTGTTTTCCTTATATCGTTCTAAGCATGTGACGTCACAAGTTGTCTAGTATTCGTATCATCGGGCACTGACCATGCTGACTGAGCAGGAACTTCAAAAATTCATACCTTTTGAACGGCTTGTCCGATTTTCCCCAAACTTTCACTGATGTGCTCACCAATACTGCTGCATTCACTCAATTCACGTGTCTATGAAGGTGGACTTGTTCTATGATTTCTTGTCCATAGGTATATGTGTGTTTGGAATTTGTGTACATTTGACTCATTGGCACAGAGAAGGTTTAAAGCATGCCAACTGAAGCTCTCACCCATATTCCCCACCCCCGCGTTTGTTTGTTACTTTTTTTTTCAGAGAGAGCAGCAAAAACAGTACCCTCCAGAAATCAAGACAGATGGCACATTACAAATAACATGCAGCTACATGCTCCTAAATGTCATGTAATGAGGGTTAATTTTGGTAAAACCCAGTTTCCTTCTGTACATTGTAGTCCAAATGGGCAGATTTTGAGTGAAGTCGAAGTGGGTAAAAATTTTAGGTGTATTGGTGCAATCTAACCTCAAGTGGGATAGCTATGTCAGTGCTATGCTGCCAAAGGTTAGTATTCAAAGAGATTGTTCAGGTTAAAGTCATTGAAATTTTTTAAACTTCCTGTGGAAGATTTGATGAAAGCATCGCACAGGTTACATCAGACCCCTGGTAGAATACACCGTCCCGATGTGGCATCCGGGTCTTACTCAACACCTGTCACTCCAAATTGAAAGGGTGCAAAAACGAGCCCTAAGAATGATCTCATGGGAATCCTACGGTACATATCTCAATGCTCTCGAGATAACACAACTTCAGCTTCTCCAGGCTCGCAGGCATGATGTATCCTGCAAATTCGGGAAGTCACTGCTAAAACAACAATTCCGTCACTGGCTACCGGCACCTCGACAGACCAGTATAGACCAGGTACTCTTCATCCTTAAGAAGGTCAACACAATATCCCACGGTGAGGTGTAGAGCAGAACGGTACAAGGGAAGTCCAATTCATTGCCTTATAGAGTTATTAAACGCTACACAACTTGGGGAAGGTTTTATGATTTCAAGGTTTAGTTACACAAGACACTCTTTGTGTTCGTACCCGACAAAACGTAACCATGGTAACTGCATTTTTTTCGCATATATATATATTTTTTGGAAGCCATTTTGAAGTTATTGAGATCAAATTTGGTGGACACTGTGGCATTGAAATATGAATCTGGAAAATACGTTTATTGTGTCCGTCAGGAAAAGCAATGCCATGGTAAACACAAGTTTTAGAAATCTATTTCAAATTTGTTATGTATAATGATCTGAGGTGTAGTTATGCAATTTGTGTGTGTGTGTGTGTGTGTGTGTGTGTGTGTTGCACCCGAGGAGGCGTTATGCATGTACTGCCTGACAGTGATTCTCTTGGGAATTTAAGTGTCATGACGTTAAAGGTCAAGGATCAAAGGTCAAGATAGAATGTATACAATTTTTATTTGATATTGAATTCATGTTTTTATGTTTTGAAATTATTCAATGCATTTCTAAACTTATGAAACGGTTAAAGGTTCAGTGAAAACTTTTAAATCCCCAATTATCTGGTTATATTATGAAAATAGACAATAATATAGTCATTAGTTCAATTAAACTCAGTTCAATGAAAATGAATGCTCAGTATATTTGTGACGAGTATGTCATTTTGATATTTTGTCAGTTTGTATGTGTGAAACTGGCATCACACATTGTTACGACGTATTATAGCTTTATCAGGACAAGTATGCATCATGGCAGTCGCTAAAGTGACATTCCTAGTCTAGCTTTGTACATTATATATATATATATATATATATATATATATATATATATATGTATATATATATACATACTGACAATGAAATGTACCATTATACTTTTGTTTATGCTTATGGTGTTTTTATATGTATCATATATCTTTAACAACTTTCGCATTTAATGTTTACTGAAATTAGAATTCTGCATTCTTTTGGACATATCTCCGTTGCTTTTCCTAGTTTATTCTATACAAACCGAATCGATAACAATTATCTATATCTTATCGATGCAATATTGAATTGTTCTTATTTTAGTAAAACTGTTTTGTATGAGCCTGTATGTTATCTTGATTGTGTAATTTTGCATTTTTATATCTATGTGATACGGTATATGTATTTTTTTCCATTTTTGTAAAATCATTTGTAATTTAGACTCTAGCTGCGATCTATGATTTGTTGAATAAAGATACCATTAATATATATGACAAACAAGAATTGCGTCATCACATGTTCTAATGTACGCAGCATGTATCGCCCTAATACGACGCTACAAACTGCTGATAAGTAGCTATGAATAATAGAAAGATGCAGAGTGTCAAACGTACCTGTTGATTTTTTCCTAATCGTAATAAGAAGCATTGGAGAATAGCAATATCAATACTTAAAGGGATGGTATAGTATTGGTGAGGATAAGGATTAAGTTTTAAATTTTGCAAGATACAGGGAAACCACTAATGAGATGTTAAAGAGAATACCATTCTAAAAGGAATTCAAAGTTTACTGGATGAAAACTGGTTTTGAAATGGCTGGGATATCCAAAAACAAGGAAAATCGAAGAGATCCCAATAAAAGATAGGTATCACTTTTTTTTCAATATTGCTTGTTTTGGATATCGCAGCCGTTTCAAAACCAATTTTCATCAAATAAACGTTGGCTTCCTTTTGCAATTACATGCTTTTTCCTACGTCAAAAGAGGTTTTTCGTCATCTCACAAAAAAGTAAGAAACCTGAAGCTAGGTCTCAACCAAAATTATACCATCCCTATAATTTGTGACCCTGCGTCACAAAACCGACAAAAAGTCGCCAGACATAAATTTTTAGTCAAGGCAGATTCTGAAAGAGCATACTCTAAGCTTTAAAATGATGTATAACTCAATTCAAATGGACTCCTCTTCCCTATATAAATACTGGAAAGAAAGAACACACTCTGGAAAAGTGTGAAGTGTATTCAAGGGCTTAATCTTTACCAAGTCGTGCTAGCTGTGGGATGAAAGTGACAAAACACAGGATGTAAACCACAGGAGCAACAACAATGAAGGAATTATTCGATTAAGCTGAAATTGAGCGTGTTCTATTACCACATTTTTCCATGATTAATGCCAACTTTCAAAGCAGCAGCGTTATCCCTTCAAAAGTTATTAGACTTGAAAGTGAAGAGTGTCCGAGGATTTCAAGAAATGAAAAGGGACCTTTAAGACACACTTGATCATATACTCTTCCCAAAAAAGGGTAGTAGAAAACTGCTGAAAACACACTTTCCCATTCATGTTATGATCCTCACGTAAAATCAAGCGGTGTGACTTTTTGTTGGTTTTGTGATGCACGGTTACATGTGAAAATAATTTGCCCTGTCAACCAAGTGTAAACTTTTCTTTGTTGGCTCTGTACCCATTCAACGGCTCGCATAGTCCACAGCCTGGAAAATGTCAACCCGAGTATACTCGGGACACGTCCTAACGGGTTAATTGCATTCAGCCATCGACGACAATCTATAAACCCTCTTGTTCCCGTTGCAAATTCCATGGGGATTTTCAATCAAGGTAATAGAAATGTTAAGCTATTTCCCTTAAGTTGACAATATTTGTGACATTGTCTCATAGATGACAACATCAACTTGACACCGTTTTGGTAGTACTAGGCAGCGTGTTTCCACATCCATTCAGTGTGAGTGCTATGAAGAATAGATAAAATGACCATCTTTCCAACAAGACTTCTGTTTGTTCGTATTTTTTTAATTATCTATATTTGTTAATGGATGCCACTATGGCCCGATATATTGTAATCAATGTGATCGAATATAACAATATGAATGTCTACGTCCAAAGAAAAAGCTACAGTATTTAAATTAACTACTTAAGCACTCCAGGCGTCGACGCTCGGCAACTTTGTATTATTTCTTTTTACCTTAGTAACTTTTATCACTAATTCTTCTTCCTCAAAAGTAATAATTGCAGACGCGTTATAAGTATTGTTCATCTTAACCAAAAGCATACACATTTTATTTCATTTAATTCATTCCATTCAAGCAAAATGAGATTGCATGAAAACATTTTAAATGCTCGTTATTACACAAAAAGAACAACATTCTGATGAACGAAAATATGATTACCTGTCCTACTGAATCAACTGAATCAAAATTATCAAAACGGAGATGACTGCTAAAAAGCCATCCATGTAGCTTTCTAGTCTCCTCATTAGATATAACTTTTTGCTGAACTAACAAAAACAGGAAAATCGCATACAAATACAAAAAAAGAAAAACATACACACACAAATATAGTGCACCTCACTTCATCACTAAAAAATAAAATGTATGAAATAACAATAAGACACTAAAATGGACAGGGAAAACGCGATAAAAAAAAGGAATTGAACTAAGGGTCAAACTAAGCCCAAACCAAGACAAACCAAACCAAACACGAGACACGAGATGCATGAGCTTACAGCTTACAGCTTTATAGAAAATAGTATATATACATATATATGATAATTCATTCACATTAATGACATCAAAATAATAATTTCTAATACGTAAGGAATACTCCAACAATACAACTACAGTCTCATCAGCTATGCCAGCGAGGTGATTTTGAAGATTTTTTTTTTAATTGTTGATAACAGAATGGCCCAGAAGTTGGACAGGAAGATTGCTGTAGAACAGGCACGTTTCCGAGCTGGAAGCCAAATTGTTAACATCAGTAACATTATCGAGAAGTGCAGAGGTCACAAAATGCCACTGTATCTTTGTTTCGTGATTGTAGCAAAGCTTTTGACTGTGTAGCCCACCAAGATCTGTGAAATGCAATGTTAAAAAGAAAGGGGGTTTCCAGCTCACATTGTGCTCCTCATTAGCAAGCTCTATCAAGACCAGGAATAAGTAACAAGTAAGAACTAGCAGGGGAGTTGTTCAAAATTGGTCGTGGCGTCAGACAAGTCTGCATTCTGTCACCGCAACTTTTCAAGATATATGCTGAAATGATAATGAGAGAAGAACTAGAAGATTTCCATAGAGGTATCAGGATTGGTGGTCAACGGATTACACATCTGAGATATGCAGATGACACTACCCTTGTATGCAGAAGTACAAAAGAGCTAATGGACCTCCTGGGAGTAGTGAAATCAGCAAGTGAGAGAAGGGTGCACTTGCTGAATACCAAGAAGACAAAAATAATGGTCATCGATGATGATAGGCCGTATCACGGTGAAGATTTCAAGTTGGATGGAGGTGTCATTGAGAAGACCACTGGCTTTGAGTTCCTCGGCTCTGTAAAACGTTAAATCAACGTTAAAGGTGACTGTACCAAAGAAATAAAGAGGAGAACTGTCATCGCCCGAAACATGCTTCAAAGCATGTCAAAAATCTGGAGGAGCAAGGCACCAACAGCACTGATGATTCGACTTCATAAGTCAACAGCTTTTGTTGTTGCAACATATTGCTGCGAGTCATGGACATTGAAGAAAAGTGACAAAAAGACTTTTGATTCCTTTGAGCTTTGGTGTTACCGGAGATTTCTGGGAGTCTCTTGGACAGCGCATAAAACCAACACATGGCTCCTGGAACATATTGGGACTGAGAAGACACTGCTTTCTGACATCACACCAAGAAAACTAGCCTACTTTGGCCATGCCACAAAGCACGAATGCCTTGAGAAAAGAATTATTCAGGGGATGGTCGAAGGGAAGACAAGAAGGGGTAGGCCAGCAACAAGCTGGTTCGACGACACCAAGAAGTGCACAGGAACAAACATCGTTGGCGCTACTAGAATGGCAGCTGAACGCACCCGGTAGAGAATAATTCCTTTGCGGACCACACCAGCATATCATGTGTACGCAACGTGACGAAAAAGAAAACCACCAGACTAGAAGGTGAGCAGACTGTCAACATATTCTTCAACAAGAGACAAGGTCAATATCCTCACTGAATAACAACAAATGTATTATTCCTTCACTTTGCAGGGACATCACATATGCATACCTCATTCACATTATCTTTATCCTTTATTTCATTTCTTATCCATTAATATTATCATGGTTATCATTATCATTATTTTTATTGTTTATCATTGTGTATATGTATATCTAACTTTCACTAAAATCTGTTTAACATAAAATGATTGTGATCGAAAAATATATACACTAATATAATTATAATTATAGATTACATCTTACAATGGAAATTCCGTATGGGCAGTTCTTATATTTAGATCGTTGTCGACAAATGAAATTGAATCTGAATGATTGTCGATATGTGGCATCAGCTGAGTGAATATCTTATTCCTTATTGCCTTTCAATTGTGTGTGTCTGAATGTTTGGGTGTCTGCTACAGTCCTTCCCCTACACCAATGAAAGTGACGTATTGATTCTTTTTTGTCTGTTTTTTCTGTATACGTAGCTTTTTATTAGTCGAGGTGCAAACTTTCATTTTTTACATTGACATTCAATCTAATCCCTTCCTGATATGCGACGTGCAAGCAACACAATATTGTTATGATGTATTAAAGCTGAAGAGCTTGTCTGATTTAGTTGGTGTCATTACACAGTATGCAAGATCTATTGAAAGCTTGATTGAAGTAAAGACGGTCAAAAGGTACCAAATCTGATGTAGTGGTTGTTCAGATTCAAACACGTTTATGTAAAGTCAAAGATTGGTCTTTGCAAAACAGGCTGAACTTGAACATCGAGAAATATGAAATCTAGCATGTGAGATCTCTTGACAAAATTAATCTTCTACATCTTTTTCCGTCAATGATATTTCAGTTATGTCAATTCCTAAGGCACGTGAACATGGCGTAGTCATCAAGGATGATCTTAGTATGAAAACACACATGAATATCGGCAGCCCTATGTCTACACATGATTTGGGAAACTGAGAAACATTCTTGATAGATCAAGTACCCATAAACTGGCCCAAGCGTTTATTTCATTCAAGCGGATAATAGTAATGACATGCCCATTAGATTTCCGGAATCTCATCTCAAAGAACACCAACCGACACAGAGTTCATGCAGCCGCAAGTCTTGTAACACATCAAAGTAAATATGCTCAAAAAACTCCTATCCTTTAGGGTCTTCGCTGGTTACCCATGAACAACATGATGAAGTTTAGGATTTAGACACTTGGATTCAAAATGTTTTCATAGATATGTCCCTGTCTATCTTATTGAAGTCAAAAAGCTATATCAGCTCGTTTTTATCCACGTTCAAAAGTCATGTCCAAGACACTTGCTGATAGGACCTTTGGAAAAATTGCACCATCCTGATGGAACAATCTCCCCCTAAACATCTGGCGTATTGGAGATTTCGATATTTTCAAATCAGTGTTAAAATCTCACCATGTTGATCATTGTTGCTTATGTTATGATGCATGAATACTGAAATGTTTTGATATATTTTCCGTCTTATGCTACTATGCGTTTCTAAGTGGTATGGTTATCTTTATTACTGTTACTTTTTTCTAATCAGGCTAACTTTTTACTGGTCTGCAATCTTCTTTTTAATGTTTGTCACTTTCCCTGGTACAATCAAACAATAAAGAAGAGATTACGTGTAGATTCCCTTCACACCCCATACCTAGCTACTTCACTGCAAGACGGATAACGACTTTTGATACGATGTCTTCATCAACTGTTCTATTCTCCGGCCCATCGAATGATCGTTAAACCATCCCTTACAGGTAGGACAACCTGGAGCAGGGAACAGAAAATTCAACATGTTAATAGATAGAAAATGTATGGAAACCACCACTTTGCAAAAATATGCAATTCACATTGTAGATAAAAATTGTCCCTATTAACCCAGAACAATAATGACGGAACCTAACATCCCGCACACTGACAATTCTTCAAAGTTGGTCCGTTTTTTAAGATCCAAAAAGACGAGATTGAAAGCCTGGCTAATCGTCTCCGGTCTTCAAAATTGGTCCGTTGTTCAAGATCCAAAAAGACGAGATTGAAAGCCTGGCTAATCGTCTCAGGTTTATATCTTGTACTATTTATCAAAAGCACTAAGGAACTTAAAGATCATTGAGTGTTTGAATGGTTTGGCTCTTTCCAAGATATCTCTCATTTCATTATGTTTTCACATAGACTTTATTGGGCTCATTTACTATAACGTCAGAATTTCAAAACAAACGAAAAAGAAATAATAAAATAATGAAGCCTCCACCAGATCCCCTTCCCCCAACATTGGGATCGTTTTGACGAGCTGATTATAATCATGTATGCGTCATCATTCAAGTAATGAAGCAATGAAGTAATAATTGCTACCAATTAATAGAAAATCATCTTTCGTCTTTACCATGTAGATAAAACTCAATTCAACAATACAGACTACAAATGTGCCACTTTAATGATACTACTACAGAGACAATAGCATACACGTGTCTTTGGTGATAGACGATACTGCTATCAATGTTGTTCATAACTGGAGTAGAATGAAATCATTTTGAAGAACTGCAATGAAGGCCTCACCTGTTCAATCCTCGGATCGTTCTTCACCATCAGGTTGAAGGCGTGAATAGCCCTCCCTTTTGGACTAGATTTTTTCTGCCAGAAATCGTCTATATATGTCGACCCCTTAAAAAAGGTATTGTCGAACAAAATGCTTCCTTTCGGTGCCAATATCTTATTGTCAAGAATGATCTGAATCAGAAAGACAAAATAAAAGGGCAGGTAGTATGATCATAGAGATAATTTTGGTATACTTGTTATTTTATAGGATAAAGCAACAAAAAATGCGTTTTTCTGATCGTGTCGCTTTTCCCAATGCACCGTTGTAGAACTCCAAAGCGCAGAAAACAGAAATGGCCCATGCGTTACCACTCGTAATCCTTTTAAAAGATTTCAGTTGTCATGGCGTCGCCTGCAGGCAACTCCAGATCAAACTGTTGTACGCTGTCTTGGGCAGTACAAATCTTACGTGCTCGTTGATAACAGCCAGGGACGAAAATGCTCTAATCCCATCGCGTGACAGCAGTGGAGGAACAAGTGTCGGGATTATAATGAGAAGCGTGAGAAAGCCTTGGATGTGGAAAGATTGATGTGGATTGATTCAGGAATAGTGTGTCTATTAATTAAGAAAAAAGAGTCATGGATCTATATCTTCGAGCATTTTGTGCGATGTTTCACAATGTGACTTGATAGGCCCAGGTATTTTATACTGTCTACCAATGCTCTCCAATGACTCGTCATAGGGTTTTTGTTTTATCTTTCTTGGAGCTGACTCTAACATCCTTTTTTTTTTCTTCTTCTTCTTCTTCTTTCTTTTCTTTTTCTTCTTCTTTAAATCGTGATCGTTTTAAAATCTCCCAGGAGGCTGTTAACGTCTTGTAAGTGGTTTCTTATATGAACTGCAACAACCATAACAGGCATATCAATAACATTTCTTTCCGTTCGTTCAGCAACATGTCTTCATCGTCTTATGTTATATAGGAGGGAAGGGCACGACAAAATGAAGAGGAATTTATCTTTTGTGTAGAGATGGGTTAAATTGATTTATATTTCTAGGGGCTTATACGAACAGTCACGTTTCAAGGATAACATTATGTCAACATGTTAAGATTTTTCGCATTAAAGTTGACCCTACCAGCCTTCCATTTGTTGATTCAACGTTAGTAAAACACTGATAACGTGACGTATTTTTGGTAAGACTTATTTATCATAATTGCCAGCGCACTTTCAGACAAACTGTAAAATTACGACTCCATACAGTAGCAGCTCGACAATGGACGACGGTGTAACTTCAATAAAAAGTATCAAAATGTTTTGAATTAAATTTTCTTTCAGAAGTGTTAAAACTTTTCGGAAACAGCACACCACATGTGAGCTATGATCTAAAAACAAAGTGGTTAGTTTCTTTTTAATAGGAGGAGTGTTTATTTGTTTAGTTATCGTGAAGGAATATTTAACGTGACAGGGATTCTCACACCCCCCCCCCCCCTCATAAAACGATAAAGGTATAGTTTTTAGAAGAAGAAAAAAAATCTGTTTGGCATGCCACATGACAACTTTTACCAATGGATTTGATGGGCCAAATGGCTAAATTGGATTGAAGCATTTACCAAATATAGGACGTACATTTACGCACATTTACCAATTATTACTCTTTCTACAATAAACTAGAGATTCAATTGACACTGCAATTCTCTTGACTTCTGTGCATACATGTCTACATACCTTCAAATAGTCCTTGTACTCAAACTTGGCTGCATCAACGAAAATGAAATCGTACTGTTCGCCTCTTTCACCGGCAGCTTCCAATTCATCGATTGCAGCACCTGTATTTTGGCAAGTAATTTCTGATATGACGTAAACTTATGCTCTACATGACAGCGCTCAACATCAGCGGCTGGCCCGCGGGTCCACAGAAAATATATGTAGGGCCACCAATCCTTCTGGTGGCATGATTGGAAAGCTAATGTTCAAATCAAATGTTTATGTTTCCCTTCATTGTGAGCCACATTATTATTATTTTTTTTTTGGTCCACCAAAACTTAACATTAACATAGTGGCCCAAACAGGCCACCAGGAAAAAGAAAAAAGGTTAGTGTCGAGCCCTGCATATAGCTATATATATATATATATATATATATATATATATATATATATAATATATATATATGTATATATATATGTATATATGTATATATATATATGTATATATGTATACATAATGTCAGAATACACCAAAATCGAAAACAAAGCTGTCAAAACATCATAAAACCGTGTATGTAAAAGTGATGCTGCACACACTGTGCTTATAATTGATTACGCTTTACTAGAGGACTTTAAACACGAGATGAGCGTAAAACGGTTACAGAATACAAACATATTTATGTGTCAGAGAAAAAACGAATATAGACTTAAACGAAATGATGTTTGCATCTTTTCAATTTTCTGCAATGCAGATCAAACTAGTCATATATCAAAGGAGACCTTTAGATAATTTTCAGACTTTTACATTTGAACAACTATAAATTAGTTATACTGAGTTCAGAGTTTCAGAATGTATAGTTTTTGGGATGAGGAATAAGCATATTCTTAAAATTCAACGCAAATTGCAATGAACTATGATGATGACATGGCAGCCTCACCATAAAAAAATGCGTGAGTTGAGGTTCAAGGAATGAAGCAGAACAAGAGAAGAAGGTATGCATAGATCCTACACAGGTGAACTTGTTAAGTAAGCAGTATTGTAATGGAATTAAACTGCTGCATTTCTGAAATATGTGAGGCTCTATGTCATCAAATAACTCTCAGTGTATCAGATTCTTCACAGCACTGGTTTTTTTCGCTCAAAGACCACAATATATTCCACAAGTCTGTACATGAGATGTCAATTTATGTACTACATGAAATTTTGAAAAATCGTCTGGAATTTTTCTTTAATTTTGACTGAGATTCCACCGGTCATGAGTTTTGTTCTGTTTTCTTTTGTTGTTCTTGCTGTTATTTGAAGTAGAAAAAAATAACTTACAGCCAACTAACTCTAATACTTTGTGGTTCATCAAATTGATCATGGTATTCATTCGAAGAAAAGTTGAAGATTTAACTGTAAATAACAACCCACAACACTTGCCTAAACTATGGAACAATCTCCCCATCAGCATCCGACAAGCCAATACACTTGAATCATTTAAGTCAAACCTCAAAACATATCTCTTTAGGCAGTGTTATCTGTGTCAGTATTAGTAGTAGTAGTATTTGTAATTGTTGCTATGTATATGATTGTTTACTGTACTTATATGTGGATTTCCTTATTGTTCTCTTCTTCACTCGTTCTCCATCTTTGTTTTCCCCCAGCGCTTAGTAATATGATATTAAGCGCTTTATAAATGTTATGTATTATTGTTATTATTCTAACTGTAAAATGATTGTTATACTATGTACATGGGTATTCATTGGATAGTATAACTGGCAATAAACAATTTTGAAGTGTTCTCCACTAAACGGTAAGGTCATAGGAGCTTTCAGAGGCCAGAGGAAAGATATTGGTTGTACCTCGAAATCTTAAACATCAGAAAACCGTGATTGATCGCGTAAGACACACATTAATTTATTATTGATTATAACCCTAACTCTCTTCAAAACCAGCATCTGTTAAATATGCTCGAATGTGTCATATTATATTCAAGGATTCAATCAACAAGCAGATAGAGGAAGTAGTAAAATGTCATTCATTTCAGATTACAAACAAATCCGAAAATTGAGTCTAGACAAATGTCCTTTACCGTTTGCACGCTTAGGAAAATGTGCGCTCAAAATTGAAAGACAATAGAAAGATATACCTCCAATTACACCAGACATTTCATACTAGTAACGTGAGTAATGAATACAATTCGTATAATCATTATTCCGATGCACAGTTATTACGCACTTACGTAACACATTTAGATTCATGACAAGACTTGTTAGTATGTTAAACTTATGCAATTCCTTGCATCTCAATTCCGTGACTTTATTTGTGTATGTGTGTGAATGTGAGTGTGCGAAAAATAAAAATGTGTGTACTGAGATACTCTTTGGCGCAAGAGTAACATCTGTAATCAAGCTTTTAGAAATTGCTTTGTACAAACTCTCTTATTTCTCTGGACAAAAATACAATAAGGATTCTCTCTGAGCTGGCAAATTCCAAATCGTGAACCAACACATTTCTTGAATGTAGTTTTAAGTCAAAGTCAAGAGAATGAAATTTTTATACCAACCATTTCGAATCTCTATTTTGTCCTTCACATCCGTAGTGTCAAAGAATTCTCGCGCGAATCGAGCAAAGAACTCTTCTTTTTCGATGGTAACCAAAGAACCGTCTTTTGGTAAGGCCTCCGCCATGTTGAGGGCTGAAAAGCCTGTGAAGCATCCAACTTCCAGAACTTTCTTTGCGCTGCACATCCGGATGAACATCTTAAGAGTGCACGCTGAAATAATCAAAAAGTACTAGCAACTGCTATAGGGAATGCGATAAGTATAAAATGAATAATGGCGTAAGAAAATGCAAAATATGCATATATATATATATATATATGTGACTCTGCACCTCAAAACAAACAAAAAGTCACCAGACATGAATTTTTAGTTGAGACCATATTCTGAAAGAACAGACTTTAAGCTTTAAAATGATGTATAACTCAAATCAAATGGACTCTCCTAACCGATCTAGATATTGGAAAGAAAGCACAAACTCAGGAAAAGTGTGAACTGAGAAAAGAGGCTCTGAAGTACAGTGTCTATTCAAGCGCTTAATCTTTACCAAACCGTACTGGCTGTGCGATAAATAGGACAAAAAACATGAAGTAAACCACCAGAGTAACAACAATGAAGGGATTATCAGATTAAACTGAAATTAAGCATGCCTCATTAACACATTGTGTTCACAATTAATGCCAACTTTCAAAGCAGTAGCACTATCCTTTCAAAAGTTATTAGAGTTGAAAGTGAAGAGTGTAGACAAGGTTTTTCAGAAATGAAAAAGGGATTCTAAAGACACACCTAATCACACTATTCTACCAAAAATGTTCGAGATAAACTGCTAAAAAAACACACTTTCCTGCCCGTTTTATGATACCAAATTTTAGCATATTGTAAAAGAAGACCCGCTCTTTCAGAAAATATGAAAAAGTCAAGTTCGGCTAGGTTGACCCATTTCACTTATTTTCAGTCCTCACGCAAAATCAGTGTGTGCGACTTTATGTTCGTTTTGAGGTGCACGGTCACATATATGAAAAGCTTACTTCCAAAAGGCGCTAAATCCGTTGAAAAATTATATATTCAGCCCTTTTTGGAAGCAAGCTTATATATATGTATATAATAATGCATAATATACATATTCTTCTTCGGAAAACACTTCTTTACCAGTACTTATGAAAATCCAAATGAGCGAGGCGATGATGTCATATGCCCTTACAATTTTTCATTTATGTCATTTATGAAATGCGAAAAAAAAAATGTTATTTGTAGCTAATACAGATAAAAGTATATTCCCATACTAAAATATATCACAGTTAAAATTTGTTCTTTTATATTTTTAGTAGTTTTGATACAAGTTTTATATCTATAAAACAGCTTAAATATGCTTTTTTTTTGGTCATTTTTGTATATGAAATAAATTAGATTTTTTTGACAGCCTGACGTCATCAAATTGCTGATTTGAATATCCATAACGACTGGTCAAGAAGTGCTTTCTGAAAAATTTTGACATTTCCGAATGTCATAACTTCCTTATTTCATATCAGATTTTGATCATCTTTTCCACTGTTCTGCAGGGAATTTTCTTTTCTTTTTCCCATGCACGGTATAACAATTTGGAGATGCAGAATACATTACACACACACGCACACACACTCACACACACACACACACACACACACACACAGATATATATATATATATATATATATATATATGAATATATGAAGGGTTTGTTAGCAAAAACCGATAAGTCCATATTTGCCAAATGGAGATATTTGCGATTAAAGGTCAAGAAAAATAAAGAGAACAATAAGAAAATTTTTGCTTCTTTTGACCATAACTTCAAAAATGTACCTTTATATGTAGTGACCAATATATCATTTAAAAGGTATTATTTTGTACTTTATAACAGAGACCGTACTTCAAAATCTTCAAAAATGGACTTATCGGTTTTTGCAAACAAACTCTTCATATATCTATTTTTTTTTTGCACGATATCTTAACCATGTCCACAATTTTTTTGCCTCTGTTTTCGATTAGTTCTCTCCCCTATTTTATCGTAAAGCAAGCTGAATCAACTTATAAAGACATGTTGAGTTACGCATTAAGGTCATCCTAAGCGATGTCAGAAAGTGACGTAAGTCAGGCACCGGACTTTAAAGGACAAGTTCACCTTCATAAACATAAGGATTGAGAGAATGCAGCAATATTAGTATTACACATCAGTGAAAGTTTGAGGAAAATTGGACAATCGATGCAAAAGTTATGAATTTTTAAAATTTTTGTGTTGGAACCGCTGGATGAGGAGACTGCTACAGCTTGTGAGTCATATGCGTACAACAATATAAAGAAAATGTAAAGAAAATTCAACATATTTTCTTTTTTTTTCGCACAATAAAAGAGCACTTGACTTGCCTCTTCCTAAAGGCAGGGGGAATAATATTACCCATAACATTTGTCGGTAACGAGTCGGGGGAATGTGTACTTTTTTCAAAACATGACATTCTGTGAAATTCTCTTTATATTTTCCTTATATTGTTGTACGCATGTGACATCTAAGTTATTCACAGACTGCAGTAGTCTTCTAATCCAGCGGTTACTGCACAAAAACTTCAAAAATTCATAATTTTTGAACGGATTGTCCGATTTCCCTCAAACTTTCAATGATGTGGTCTACTGATATTGCTACATTCTCTCAATCCTTATGTTTATGAAGGTGAACTTGTCCTTTAAGGACATATGGATGAAGTAACAAACCTTATCTTCAAATTACGGAATTCTGTACGTAAACGTTGCTTGGTCTTTCTTACCTTCCAATACGTCTGAAGCCATTTCTTTGAAGAACTTACGGCTGCCAGTCATTCCTTCGCTAAAAAGTGTTTCATAGTCTACCTTCTCGGTTTTCTCTCTTGATAGCTAAAAGGACACATAAAAGTATCTATGCAGAATGGAGATTAACTTGATGCAAATGTGCTTCCTCATTTTACACACGATATGGGGTTCACTTTACAGGAAGGTAATATATTTTAATACACAACACTTTAATGTTTCTTTTGTGAAAATCCACAAAATCGTAACATTAATTCGGCATACGTCTTATGCAGCATCATATTGCTGCAGTAGTGACACTACTAGAAACGATGCAAATCGATAAATTGGTGACAAGTACAAGAAGAAAGAAAAAAATACACCTGTTCATAGTCAAATAATGACCTCCTCCCACGGCAACTAAGCAAAAACTCGCAAAACATACCTCCTCACTATCCAGAATAAACGAAACGAAGTGATGCTCACTCTTAAAAATCGGAATTTAGTCTCCACGATATCTACCTGTGCGGCTTTGCTGATACCAGTGCTCATTTCGACAGGGTACCGTCGGAGGCCTCTAACAAGCTCACAAGACCGATCGAGGAGCGTGTGCATAGATTCGGGCAGAGAGTCCAAAGCGACAGCCTCACGTTTCAGTTGCTCCAAGAACTCCATAACGAAGTCCAAGGGTGTGACTGCAGGCCAGAGAGAGAGGAAGCATGAATTAAAACAAGCATGTACATCAATTTTTGTTCAATTCATTTGTTTTATATTGGTTTGCTTTATTTTACTTCAAATTACGGAACTACCGCTAGGAGGGTACATGTTTCCAAGAAAACGAATCTGAACCAGTAACCAACGGAAATCAAAGTTGTCCAGTACATGTCTAAACAATCCCAAATAGAGGATGACATGCATAGTTTTTCTACTCACTTTAAAATATATTTAAATGAGCTCGTAACATTGTCTGTTGAACACAACACTTTTCTTAGCTGTCGTTTTGCTTTCCTTTGTTTCTTTGTTTTATTGTTCCATATTCCACGTTTCAAGAAATAACCCCCCCCCCTCCAAAAAAAAAGAAACATAACAAAACGGTGATATGAGATGGTGATTATGAGATTCTTACTTGGTATTTACAACTAAAATGAATGACAGTTTATGGAGTAGGGAAGTATAGACGTGGAAGAATATCAAAAAAAAAAGAAAAAAAAATGTCCGCGACACAAAACTTCTAGAGAGTGGCTTGATCAACCGAATAAGGCACAAGACAGATACAATGACCGAAATACAAAGTATGCACAAAGAAGGTCAAAGAGGGTACAGAAAATTGCCATAGGTGTAAATAAAGCAACATAGTTTTAGTATATATGCTTAAATGGATTGAGAGATTGAAATTGGATTAATTCTCTATCCAGGTCTTTTCAGAATGTAGGTCCTGCAGTATTTATTGTTTTTAGAGCAGATACGGTCCGTGCTGGAGAAAGAATAAAAAGAATCGTTTTGTCTCGTAGGCTAAGAATGGACTTCAGTATTTTCAACGAGCATCGAAGAAAACACGTCGGGGAGACCACTTGTATTTAACTGATACATAAATGATCCAATATGGAAATAATACAAATCCTGGATCTTGAGTTTTTTGTTGAAAAAAAAATTCCGGAAATTTCGCGAAGTAGAATTATCCGTATGTTTTTTCCCGGTATCAATAGATCAAGTTCAAGTTGATTTATTTCACTTCCAAAAAACAAATAATTAGAAATACAAAGAAAGGTTCATATACACAGACGTCATGAAATCAGTACCACAATGCGATGAACAGAATAACATTGTAAAAGAGATACAGGTAAATTATCAACAGAGATACAAATAACTGTTACGTCACTGTGGTAAATGCATAAACAATATTGCTGGAAATGGAGGGGACTGCTAAAAAGCAGAGCTTGTAGAATAGTAAAGTATTACGTCTTGTTTTACAGCAGTTTCCCCATGCCAGGACTCAATATAACCTAAGTCAATAAAAGAGTAGAATACAATGAATTTGGAACAAGCTTAGGAAAATACTGCTTTAACTTATTATACAAAATACCTACATTTTTATAGTGAATCACAAAGGAAAAACAACATGAATTTTCATTATTAACTAACGATAAATATAAAAACCACAAAATTGTATAGATTCAACCTGATTTAATTCAACCCCGTTTACAAACAACTTGCCCAGTAAAGTATTGATTCTATTACTTAAAACTATAAATTGTGTTTCAATCAAAGTAAATGACAATTTATTAGTGTGAATCCACTTAAAGATTGTCTTAAAGTCCGTATTAATGGTATTCAGTAAAACCTGAGGGTTTCGTTCGAGTGAAAAAAAAATACTGTTGTCATCGGCGAAGAGTATATAAAATAGAACTATTTTATGGACATTTTTTTCTTTTTTCTTTTCTTTTTTTGTCGAATCTTGCCGAGTCTTTCTTTAGTTTAGAGACGGGCAACTTTATAATTGAAACTTTCTTCACTTTCAAATCTAATAACTTTTTAAAGAACGGCCCTATTATTTTTAAAGTTGGTACATGTAATAGTCATAACGAGAATGTGTTATTGTTGTTATGGTGTTTTACAAGTTGTTTCTTGCCCCAATAATTGCACAGCTAGCACAGTTTGATTAAGGATTATGAGCTTGACGTTACCCTATAATTCAAAACCTCTTATCTATTAAAGTACACACTTTTCCAGAGCGTATACAGTACATTCTTTCCTATGTTTGGATAGGATTGGAGTACTAATTGAATAGAATTGAATTATATATCATTCTAAAGCTTAGAGTCTGGTCCTTCAAAATTTCCTCTTATTATAACTAAAAATCCCTGTCTGGCGACTTTAGTTCAAATTGTTGTTCAATCAGTTAATTTCGGTTGTATTTTACGTATTTCTTTTCTTATATCTTTCTTACAGTTTCTTTTTATTCATTGTTGAGAAATCTCTCTATTTCATAAATTTCCAGATCCATAATTACATTTGATCAATTTACCTTGATCAATACCGAATGGTTAATACCCATTAGGCGCACATCAGCCTATAGAGGCTCCTAATTAAAAAAAAACACGTGATTTCCCGAAAACCATTTTCCCAAAGTTCAACGTAGTTTTCCTATATCAGTTGGAAAGAAAGAGTAAGAATTCAAAAAAAAGAAGACTCTTACCTGCGCTATCTGGGTTTCCCCTCGACATCTCTCTTCCCAAGATGGATAGGTCCTCTATATTCAGCTTTGGCTGTACAAGAATTTTCTTCGATTGTAAAGACCTCTGCTGCTTCTCACACTCTGTTCTCCTTCCTTTAGGTATGTTTCTTTTGGCTGGAATTCACTATTGTCTTTTATACACACGAGCTGTAAACTGGAAATAGGAGTAAAACACCTAAAACAAATGTAGTTATTCCTATCATTTGATTAATCATCGGATGACATACATTGAAACGAATTATTGCATGATATGTTGAGCGGTGCAATTTTGATTGAACTGAAATGGATGTTAGTCTGTGTGCCATAGGCTGAACCTTTAATTGCTTTACTGATTTTTTTTTTCTTTTTTTATGGTTTTACCCTCTGTCGATTAGGTGTGTTGAATCCCAACCTGGATGAAGCGAATCTTGCACCCTTGACAGTTTTTGAAATATTAAAAATGGCCGCTACAATGGCCTCCAAAATCGGAAATTCCTATAAAAATTCATTTGTAAATACTGATAAAAGGAGACAAAAGAAAATTTCTAATTTTCTTTGTAATATTCCAAGGGTGACAAATATACATGATACAACTTTTGGAATATGGAATGAACCTATTTCGAGGGTGTTAGATACAAATCTGGATGAATCCTTGTTGCAGCCATTTCGTTTTTGAGATACTAAAATTCAAATTCAAACTTTATTTTCATTTTTTTTTCAACAGAATGTACAAGAAACAATATTATGAATTTGACATGCGAGTCGTTGAAAATATACATAACCAGACAGGAATATCAACATGTTCATGTCTACATGATCAGTACAAAAAAAGATACATACACTCTATATACACTCTGCGAAAAAAAAAAAAAAAGTGGAGGTACCCACTCAAAAGACTACGCTTGTATCACGTGGGTACCTCTAAGGGAAAGGGTGAAAAGGGGTGAAAAACTTACAACTACAAAGAGTGCGGGAAACTGTGAAAGTGGGGAATAGAAACAAAAAAGAAAGAAGGCAAAAATGGGAAAAGGAAATAAAACACAGACAAAAGAGATAGAGACAGATATTGAAAAGGGTCGCCCAAAATTGACATGTTATTGTATCTTTTTTTTTTTTAATTGAAAATGAACTGAAATCAATTTGACGGTTAACCTTATTTCTAGGATGCTGAATCCGAATTTGGTTGACGCAACTCTTTCATCATTGAAGTTATTTGAAAAATTAAAAGATTGCTGCCAAAATGGATATCAAACACCTTGAATATCTCAAGAACCTCAAATATTTTAGAATTGCATCAACCATATTCGGATTCAGCACCATCCAAAAAAAAAGGGGGTAACATCATCATTTTTTAAATTATTCATCCACTATTTATGATACCTTTTGACAAGGCCTCGTACCTGAAAAAGAGACTAACTGTGAAGGAACGAGTGAACGCGAGGCAGAGTGTATCTAGCGAGGCAGAGTGTATCTAGCTGGCAACGTATTTTAGCCTATCAACATGACCTTGATTGCTGGTCAATAGAGGGCGCGATTCTGGCGAGCTGGTGACCGGTGTGGTAGTCGACAAAGATATATACGTCTAAAAAAAAATAAAAAAAAAAACTCCGAATAAAGGCGCTGAACCGGCGTTGAAAGATAGTTGCCTGTAGTCAAATCTCGAAGTTTCATTGGCTGAGCACCGATGTCAATCAAAACACATCGCAGAGTCCAACAGCTATGATAGCTACGCTCCTAAAGGTGTACTACAAATTGTCTTTCAATAAAGATATAGTTTGCCTTGCCGCTTTCACATTGTTGCAGTATTTCTTTTTCATTCTTACCAATTCATTTTTAGGTGTATTACATCTTACCTTCAAATGAAAAAAGGAATTGATAGAAGTCAATGCATTTAACGTCATATGAAAATTCATCGAGGTTTTTGCACTTGAAAACTACTCCAAAATTTCCAAAATTACTTCAGAAGCAAATCTTTCATTATTTGGATAAACTCTACTTGGTATTCAATTTAATATTGTCTTTTTTTTAAATATATGTGACATTGCTCTGTTTATTATATGTCGCTTTAAGGTACTCTGTAGATTGATATTAAATTTATTAAGATATTTATTTATCATCAAACACAAAAAATAACGGGTGCTGTTCGTTATTCCGAAAGTTCGCTATTCTGAAGGTTCGTTATTCCGAAGGGTCGTTAATCCAAAACACGCAAATTCCCTATACCTAGAGGTTCGTTAATCCGAAAATTTGTGGCGTTATTCCGAAGGTTAATGAACAATGGACCTTCGGAATAACGAGCTGTAACCAAGATAACGATCTCTAGCACGGACACCTTAGACTGTAAGGTCACGGACACCTTAGACTGTAAAATTTCCCGTCGTTTCTCCTGTGATCACACTGTCATGGAAGGATGCCTGCAAAGCCAAATGCCCAGGGAAATATAGTGCATTCTTTGAAATCCTGAAATTACGAGATGCCAGTCATACAGAAGGTTTAATGATGGTGGTACAAGTACAATTTACTATTGTTAAAGATAACTCGATTCAACCTGATTAACATTTTCCACACAAATGTAGATAAGGACATCTCTTTTTGTCATTCGGAATGCATGCCTATGCAGACAATGTAAAGCTATCATCAACAAGATAACCAATAATTCAAATCAAATCAAATCAAAATCAAATCAATGTGGATGATGCATAGAAACGATGTATAACGAAAATGAGTCACAATCTATGATAGTGTCAGAATCGCCAGAAATAAACATGTGGTTTAACTATTGCGTCTGACACCATTTTTACCAATAACATCTCGTTAAAAGAAAGCAAATAATCATTATTGACAATATAGATACTTGAAGAGTTTTTTCGCAAAAAACGATAAGTCCATATTTGCCAAATGGAGATATTTGCGATTAAAGGTCACGAAAAACAAAGAGAATAATAAGAAAATGTTTGCTTCTTTTGACCATAACTTCAAAAATGTACCTTTATATGTAGTGACTAATATATCATTTAAAAGATATTATTTTGTACTTTATGACAGAGACCGTACTTCAAAATCTTCAAAAATTGACTTATCGGTTTTTGCAAACAAACTCTTCACTTGTTTGTTTAGATCTGTCAGAAATAAACCTTACCCGTTTTCAATGACAGAATTCCTTTAATATTTCTGTTCTTCCTTTCCGAAGCTGTTTGCAGGATTGTTATTAATCCGAAGATGAGAAGTGACAAAATATGGGGATGTATAAAAAGTAGGATTTTACGCCTCGAAAATTAAACAAAAAACACGGCACATATACACAGACACATGTACAAACACAGACACGTATATGAAAACACAAAAACACTACGGATACACACACTCACTGGCGAACTGGAATACAATAGTACAATACATAAATTGTATTTTTGATAGAAACATAATTGCTGCGTCTCCTCTGTATGCTCCAATACTCCTCTATTATTATTAGGATGAGCCATGCATGACATATAGAAAGAATTATTCCACCAAGAGGCCACCTTAAGGCAAAAAGGGGGAAAACATATTATATGGTTTTGCTTTAATCATCCCCTTGGTAGCGCGTGCAATGTGCAACCCTGACTCAGTTTCATCCAGAATATTGACACTTGTGTCACCAGAATTGCACCCGTCTCAATGTGTGATGGTAATAAATAAACTCTACCTGACATCTATGATGCAGTTCTGAACATACGTTTCAAGCACAAGAAACAGTTGTAAATGAAATTATACGGTGAAAAAGAAACAATTCTACCTTGAATGTGCCTATAGGATATGCATTAACTTGTTATTCCACGTTTCTCACTGTGTTATATCAGGAGTTTCTTCTAAGAGATAATAAACTTATGTATAGTTTTGGTTAGACTTTAGAGCTAAATTTCCAACGAATTAAGTTTCCCGAAGATATGGCGTAGCAAAGCATTAAATTGTCGTTATAGCTCCATGAATGTACGTTTAAAATAAACAATATACCTAGAGATAATCTCCATTTCATAGAAAAAAAACCACCTGTGATTAATATGCCGAATAGGCATTTACATTATGAAAGCCAAAGGACAACTTTAGACTTTCGACAGCAGGTGGCAAGGATGATGAAAGCAGTGTCGCCCATGACATTGGTGCAATAATATTCAGATTAGATTTGCGCTCTTCCTAATGGGCTATGGTAACATAATCTAACCTCTTATCTAAATGAGATTTATGTTACGGTTTTGAATATCACCGTTGTCGCCTTTTCTTTCGTCACCCTTTATTTACAACTATCTCACGTACTTTGTACTTGATTCCTGTAACCATAAAACTCATGTCTTATAATAAAAATGTCTTGATATCGCACATTCAGAAACGTGCAATTCTAAACTGGTAGGACCAATTGATGTAGTACCTCAGCATATCCTCCAAAACTTTACTAAAAAAAGATAAATTTGAAATTGGACGGTAAGTTTTTTAGACACTCTTGATCTATGCAATACTATTCTTAACCAAAGATGTTGGGATTGGATCAAGTTCACATGATTTTGTTTGGTAAGTTCCTAATAAGCTTTTCTATCTCATTTTAATAGCAATGACAGAATGAAACTCGTTCAATTCTGACGTGACTTCACAGACAATGTCATCTGGCTGTTCACAACAAGTTGGGAAGCACAATTTTATCAACATGGTTAGTTTGGTATGGGAGATCGCCGTTTTCGGTGAAGTAAAGCATTACCAACTTTGTAGCGTTTCTTTGTGTCTTTCCCACAATCCGTAACCTCTTTTGAATGTAACTTAGCATTCATAATCACGTTATTCATACATCGCGTTCTGTGATTGATGCGTCATGCTTGTGGATCTGCAGTTTTGTAGACCTTGACTTTCAACTGTATGCGAAGCAGTTTCGTTTGAGCTGTTTCTGAGGTATACCATTTACTATTGGGGTGAATAAAGAGGCCGAAAGCCTGCGTGCAGAATCAACCATGATTTTATGGGCATTGTGACGTTGAGTCGTTTCTCAGGTGCCAATTTATCAAGGATTGCAGTGAGTAAGGTGTTATACAAATTTGCCGCTTCATCACAATTATTAACATGAGAACCAGCTGATATAACAGATTTAACGTAAGAGACTTCATGAGTTGAAGGCTTACAAATGTCAAATTCAATGCAATAACAAAGGATTTCTTGATACAATGTTTGGGAAGGTTCAATTCACACGTTAATTGCTAAATGATCAGATATACCTTCCACAACAGTTTCTACACAGTGCTACAAAGTTGTACTGTGTTATCTTTATGAGGTATAAGCAGATCTGATACATGGCTTCGATTATATTTTGGCACATTACTATGTTTAATTATATCAAAGGCTGACAATAATTCCTGCAATCAGCAAGGCAGAAGAACAGAAAAGCTGTATATCAGGAACATTCAAAAACTCTTCTAAGAAAATCTGCTTGGTGGACGATGATAAAATGCAACGTTTTCTGCTTATAATTCAGAGTCATCTGAATCGTTTCAAATGATGTTACATTTGGGGAATCTAAAATTCTGACATCTAATTGACATTAAAAAAAACACGGCAATTCCTCTTCCTCGTTTACCAACTCTGGAAAATGTGTTTAATTTACGTGAGGCCATGTGATGTCAATTGACCAATTGGAGCAGCGTCGTAAGGTGTATATATAAGCCACGTTTCACAGTGTTTAATGATAATATCTAATTAATGATCAAGAATGTAATAGATTCCGCGTTTTGTTCATCAGTGATCTTGCATTTAAAGGTCCTATTTACTTTTGGGAGCAGTGATTTTAAAAATGTTCAAGATATATTTGATGCAAATGTGTAGGTCAGTTGTATAACAAAACATCCTACCACATACAATTTTCGCAATAAATCCTAAAATATACCGAGATATCACTGTTTTTCTCAATGAACCGTAACTGTAGACGGTTTAGTCAGGAAATATTTTTATTACAACTATTGTTCATATTTTGTACATTTGAAAATACTTTATACGGATTCAAATTTTTACAGTGGCTGTTTCTATCCCTAACTCACATTTTCAAACTATTCAAAGCACTAATGCTGGGTTTTTGTTTCATCTGCAAATGGTAAATTATGCTTTTAACATAGCAAGTTTCAGATTCATACATGAGAAATCAGATTTCACATAATTTCTTTCATGACTTATTTGTAACAATTTCACAGCTTGATCCCTATGTTGTCTAACAGCTCTTTTGCCCCTGTGAGTCTTTCTCACTCTGTTAATCAGCAGTGCAGTAATTTGATGCCATGATTGCCACTTCATCAATCCGAAGACTTTTACGGGAAGGTGTTGTTGAGTAAGCATTTTTAGGATTCAGGTGTAAAAGGTTGGAAATAATATATACACGTTTTGTATTGCAGCCTGGTCCTTGGTAGTTGACACACTACATGATGAACCTGGTTTGATTTTAACGTCCCTGCTGGTAAGCAGTCAACCAGTGACATGTGAAAAATGGTGTTGCTTTGTTATACCACAAAATACATGTTTTTGACTCTTATTGACTCTTATGACTCTATAGCCGTTTACTCTTATAGACATGTTCTTACCATTCTTCACACTAGGAAGCATACCACAAGTATAATGCGGCTGTACAGCAGCAATACATGGCAAAAGAGTTAGTATTAGACTCACAATAAACAAGCACCTCATTCCTTTCATGATAGCGTCATTATCACCGAGTAGTGAGTACAAACATGAAGAGCTTACAGCTCTTTCAAGTGCAACAGTGTGTAAAATACCAAGCAATATTCAGATTGATTCACAGTAAAACAGCACCTGAGCGCCCGAACAAACACGCGACGCGTACGCATGCCATTGAGGATGCAGTGTGGCTTCTACGCGCTTGACAGCTCTTTCACATGTAAAATGATTAAGTTCACAAATTCATACCTGAATATACATGACGGCTGTAGTATGACTCCTGTACAATCAGAATATCAATCAGAAGGTGATACAAACCCCCAAATCCAATTTTCAGGTTTTCAACGAAATCCCTGAATTACTCAACACAAAAATGAGGATTCACAAAGCACATACAATACAGTTGGCACAGTGACACAAGAATGATATCCCAGAACAACACAAAAATGTGACCGGAACGTATAGAGCACATAGACGCAACCACGCACGGCGCGCTCTCTCTACTGGGACTACTGGAATGAAAACATCATTTTTATTCCAATATTCCAATATTCCATTGTTTTGTAATAGCCTTCTTTGTAATTATGTCAAATCCTGTCATGTTTATAGAATCATGGGATATAAAAGAGTGGAAATACGCCTTTTTATTTCAAGCACATGACGCAAATCTCTCGTTTGAAGAGGCTACACCCCCGTAAATAATGCCAGTGTATATCTTGGCAATCAATGACTTAAAAACCAAAGATACAAAACACCTGTTTCTTGACCCTGGCCTAATCTAAGCATCAGTCATCGCCACAGCGCCAGGGGGGGGGGGGGGGGGGGGCACCCGCGAGAGGAGGAGATTGTTTTGGTTTTGGCATGGGCTATGTAGCTCCATGGTGTGTGTGTGTGTGTCGACAAACTTCTACAATGCTCTCCTTCTTATTCCTGTATTTTCGTTATTTATGGGTCAATTTTTTTCGTTCGAAATGTAAAATGGATGACCATAGAATTTCTCAATAGAATATAAAATTGAAAACTTTAGAAAGGATAGAGAAGATTGAGTTCACTTTGAATGGTCTGCCACAGCAGATATCCTTATCATGCTCTTACGTAATACCTTAGCTGCTATGGAGTCATTAAACCCTGGCTTGGCCTCCAGGTTTGTCACGCCTGAGCAGAAAGTTAATTTTAATACAATGGACAAATACTTCGACTCCCAACTCCCAAACGAAAAATCTTTAGCGAGGTATAGCGCCCCATCAGCTTCGTGAAAGTGGGGTCTCGCCTCAAACGAGGGATTGACGGCATGCAGATGTCTGTTTGGATCAATCCCGTTGCCGGAGAAGGACGTGCTGACATTAAAGATCAGTGGCGGATCCAGGAGGGAGTACACCGGATTCCCCTCCCCCTTTAATTCTATTTTTTTTTATTTCTTAATAAAATAAATAAAGAGAAAACATTGAAAGGGGGCGCGAGCGCCGCACCAACTTAATATATATATATATATATATATACATATATATATATATTTTTTTTAAAGGAACCATCCTTGTCAGCCGATTGCGCTAAAGTCTTTTTTTTTATGCTTGTCAGCTGAAACTCGGAAGTGATAACTAAACTGTCTTCATCCCCCCCCCCCTTTACCCGCCCCTGTAAGATGGCACGTCATTGTGTACGACGTTCTATTACATAGAGAAAGAGGCAGCAATGAAGATGGACCTGAAAACACTTGATCTTTCAGGACGAATTTCAAGGTACTTTAGTAGCAACTACAGTTTTTGACTGCCATTCAAAAGCTCTGGTATTCTATATTCTGCAAGTCACCGTGTGGAAAGAATTAGAGAAAACCATATTTGATAGGCACATAGATCTTCTTGGAGCATTGGGTTTTTCTCTTGCAGCTGTTCTCCATTTTGACATACAGTTTACAGCAAAATACCCTTGCTACTGTTTTGGAACTTTTGCAGATCTCTCACAAATAAAAGATGGCCTTGTAAAATTGTGAAATAGTTCTTATAATTTGATATTCTAAATTTGTGCATGTACAAGCAGCAATTTACCACTTTTAACTACTGATTGTCGTTGCAAGGCATCGGTGGTAGTAATTTTTTATTTTGTATCCCTTGTTGCTTTTCCTTAGAGTGTGATTTGATTTGTGTGTGTCTGCTATTGTATTTCTCCTACACCAGTGAAAGCGACTTGTTGATTTTTTTTTAATTCTGTAGACGTCTATACGAAGTACCTTTCTATTGATCGAGGCGCAAAGTTTCAATTTTGATACTGACATCCTGTCTAATCGCTTGTTATTATGTGTCGAGTAAGCAATACAGCTTCGAAATGATGCATTGTATAGCCGATGATTGCCTTATTTCATTGGTGTCAGTATATAGTATGCAAGTGGTATTGAACGCTTGATTGAAAGAAAGAACACAAGGCTTTCTTCAATTACAAAATGTAGATGATTATAATTGTTATTAATTCATCATCTAAAAGTGAACTGTAATTATTCTGTCAGTTTCTCAGTTTTCGTCATAGTAAAAATACTTATTGGATGGTTTGCACAGTAACATAGCTAGAGGGGCTTGGGAATTTGGAACTGTGAAAAATATAATAAGTGTTTAATTCTTGATGAAAAGCTGTTTCAGGTGAATAAATAACCACACATTATAGACTAACCGTTAAATGGAAAGAGTTAGAAGATTAAACATAGTTTGATATTTCAAGATTAGAAAATATTTGTTTATATCATATTCTTCTATCATTTCCATGTCTGTTTTCTATCTCTCTCTCTCTCTCTCTCTCTCTCTCTATTATGTGTTTTCACTTTCTCGCTGTACTATCCCCTCTTTATCTCTCTCGCTCTCTGTCTTACTTTGTGTTTTTTTCTTGTATGTTTTAATTTTGTGCCTAATAGTCTCTGCGTTTCTCCCCACCACCCCCTCCCCTCCCCCCCCCCCCCCCCCTTATCGCCAACATGATAACAGTTAAACCATGAAGCACGGTTGCAGTAACCTCTCAGTCCAAACAATTTTCGACTTTATCTTGTTATAGTTGTTTCGACATGAACCTATCGATGACAATGTCAACACAAGTACACTGCTAGGGTATGACATTCTATTCCTACTTTTCTGCACTTATCAGTACAGTTGTATTTATCAAAGCGCAGGAAGTAAGGTAACGAACGTCTTTCAACTCTTAAGCATCTTTAAATATACAGTGTATTTGAACATTTATTAGCACGTATAGTCTGAAGGGTTCAACTTGGGTTGAACGAATGTCATCATCATGTAGCAGCTTCGATGACAAGTTTGGAGTTAGACTAGTCTGAAGCAGAGCCATGTAGCTTACGTTGCTGCGATACAGACAATGTATGCACGAACTAAAAGACACTATTCGCCATGACTGCGATGACGAGGAGGTGGTGGTCGCACCACAACACGACTACGCAGGAAAGATGGACGTACAGCTGCCACAACAAGATTCATTCGACGGATCGAGGCCGTGGAGCAGTTTTGTGGCCTCGTTTACTAATTTAGCTGCCGCCTGTGGTTGGGATGACCACGAAAAACGATTTAAACTGTTGGCGTGTCTGCGAGGCGACGCAGCAGACTACGCTTATCAGCAGCTACCCGACGACGTTGTCAATGACTATGGGAGGTTGACAAACGCATTGGCTGACCGATTTGCAGCGAGAAGGACCCCGGCAACGTTCATCGCGCAGCTCGAGTCGCGACGGTTGGCACCACGGGAGTCGCTCGTCGATTTCGCAGCCGACATAAAGAAACTGACCACGTTTGGATACCCAACCGCCGACGTCGCGACAATAGAGAGCATCGCGACCAGGCACTTCTTACGCGGCCTGGGGGATAACCAAATGACTTTGACAATTGGTATGCAGGAGCCGCAAACGCTACAAGAGGCACGAGACATTACCGAGAGGTACCTCAGCCTCAGGGAGGAAACGGCCAGGAGGCCTATTCGTTCGATCTCCACTTCGAATTCGGCATCAGACGTGGTCACCGAAGATCGTTTGAAAAGCGAGTGATGGAAACGATTGAGAGGAGAGTGAATGCCCTCACGGAAAAGGGAGGCTCAGATCGTGATCGCAATGGTGGCCAAAGGAGCAATCGGGATCGTAGTAGCGGTGGACGTTGCTATGAATGTAACAAAGAGGGACACTTCGCGAGGCAATGCCCGACTAGATACCAGCGGTTTCAAAGACAGGCGCAACAATCGCGGTCGGAATATCAACAGTGGCTGCCTCCTAATACCTCATTTCAACAGTGGCAGCAACCCCAGCAACAACAATCCTGGCAACATCACTGGCAACCACCTCAACAACAACAACAATGGCACCCACAGCCGCCACCACGACCTCAGCTGTCAGAACAACGGGACATGCCACCATCGAACGCTCAGGATCAACCGACATTGAATCGTGCTTCTCAATCGGGAAACTAAGCGGGGCCGAAACCGTCGACCAGGGACCGGCCCTCCCGTATCCACCAATTGAAATTATTAGGATAAGCGAACGCACAGGAGTGTCTGCTAGCATTAATTCAATTTTAAATGGTGCAAATACACGATTACTGGTCGATTCAGGAGCCGCCGCCACTGTAATTTCCCCAAAATTACTTGCTGCCATGCCTGAAGAAACTCGCCCGAAGTTGCGACAATTGACAGAAAATGTACAACTCCAGGCAGCAGACAGCGGACTGCTCACTGTGTATGGGGAAGTTGACATTGATATTAGTTTAGAATCTGATGTTTTTCCATGGTATGCATATGTCGCCGATATCCCTGACGATGGATTGATAGGCTTTGATTTTCTCCATCACTATGACTGTGTTCTCGAAGCTCGGCGAGGACTTCGCATTGGCCAACGACTGTATGAAACTGCTGTAAATAGAGAATTTAACATGTGTACTGTGTATGTTAAGTCTGATACCATAATACCTGCGAACTGCGAATACATCGTTTGTGGAACTGCGGAAAACTTCGAGTTTGATTGTGACAACCCGTTTGGAGTGATTGAGCCTATTCAAGTTGATGCGCTGCCACTCCATGTTGCCCATTCCGTGGTCGATGTCGCCCGTATGCGCGCTGGTAGTGGTATTCCAGTAAGAGTTGCGAATATAAACGATGATGATGTACAACTTTTCGCCGGAACGAGGATAGCATTCATTCAGCCCGTCGTTTCTATTGTGGATGTCGCTGAAGACTTTGAAAACAGTGAATCATTACCCACGACTTCGACCCCGATCCGCAGTTTAAGGTCTGGTGACCAAACGAACTTTGACAGCTGGTCGGATGAGCTCAAGGATCTGTACACTCGTAGTTGTAAAGGACTTGACATCGGCGGGCGTCAACGACTTGCTACACTGTTGGACAAACATAGGAAATCATTTGCGATGTCGGCCGACAATCACGGTCGCACTTCGATCGTTCGACATGCAATAGATACTGGTGATGCAGCACCCATCAAACAACGACCGCGACGACCACCACGGGCCTTCGAAGGGGAGGAAGAGCAGATTATCGCGGACCAGTTGAAATCAGGAGTTATTCGTGAGTCATCGAGCCCGTGGTCGAGTCCACTGGTGTATGTGAAAAAGAAAGACGGGACTACGAGGCAGTGCGTAGATTACCGGAAACTAAACGAAGTCACAAAGAAAGACGCATACCCGTTACCTCGAATGGAAGACTGTTTAGATTGTCTTGGTGGTTCTCATGTTTTCTCGACACTCGATCTCCAGTCTGGTTTTTGGCAGATCGAGATCGAGGAAGAGGATCGCCAGAAAACAGCATTCAGCACCCGAAACGGACACTACGAATATGTGACAATGCCATTTGGCTTGTGTAACGCGCCAAGTACATTTGAACGAGCAATGGAATTACTCATGAAAGGCCTCCAGTGGAAGACGCTGATATTGTATCTCGATGACATCATTGTCATGGCCCCATCCTTCGACGACCACCTGATTCGACTAGATGAAGTTTTGTCGCGATTATCAGCAGCAGGCCTTAAACTGAAGCCCAGCAAGTGCAGTTTATTTCGCCAAGAGGTTGCTTACCTGGGACATATAGTGAGCAAAAATGGAATCAGACCCGACCCTGACAAAATTCGTCGAATCAAAAGCTGGGCGACGCCGACGTCGATCACGGACGTCAGGTCGTTTCTCGGACTGTGCTCCTATTATCGGCGATTTATTCGCGGATTTTCATCAATAGCGGCCCCTTTAAACAAATTGCTTGAGAAATCTAACAGATTTGAATGGGACGACGATTGTGATCGGGCCTTCAACGATCTCAAGACGACACTCGTCAGTGATAGCGTGATGGCCTACCCCCGGGATAGCGGATTATTCATTCTGGACACAGATGCTTCCGCGACCGGCATTGGTGCTGTTTTGTCCCAAATGCAGTGGGATGAAACGAGCCAAAAGGAAGTCGAGCGGCCTATTGCCTACGCTAGTCGAACTCTTACCCGATCCCAACGACGATATTGTACTTCACGGAGAGAATTGCTTGCAGTGGTGTCATTTGTTCGTCATTTTCGCCACTATCTGCTCGGACGCAAATTTCTTATTCGAACAGACCACTCATCATTGCGGTGGATAATGTCGTTTAGAGAGCCCACAGATCAGATGGCGCGCTGGTTAGAGATCCTGTCACAGTTCGACTTCGACATCGAACACCGAGCGGGCAAGAAACACGGAAATGCGGACTCATTATCTCGTATGCCGTGTGACCCTGATTCATGCGACTGTTACGACGGGTCTACTATCTTGTCAGATTTGCCATGCGGAGGCTGCACAACATGTCATCGACGACATCGAGAATGGTCCGACTTCTTTAGTGTTGATGACGTCATCCCGTTGTCATCAAAGAGTGTGAAGACCATTCACACGAATAAACCCGGAAGTGATAATGTAAATCGAACCTACTCTGCCAAAGTTAACTGTTGTGCCGACATGATTTTTTTATGCCGGCTCCGTCATCGTTTTTCTTCTTGGACTGTTATCATATAATTTGAATAACTTGCGCATTGGATTGTGTAGTGCTATTGTGTGCCTAATTTTGAGCCTCGCAGTTGTGATTAGGGGAACGAGTGATGCATTTTCGTTTTTGAGCAGGGGACATTGGCCTACCCCGGGATTTCTGAGTTTACGTGTGAAGAAATGTGCATCGATATCGCGAGTGAAGGCACGAATAAAGCGCAAGAACGCTGTCGACATCGCAAAGAATGACTCTCTGTCCTGCGTCTCCGAAACAGGCGCCGTCGCTGGAGATTTCTCCGGGCCGCAGGGACAATTTCTATGCAATATCGAACGCTGTGAAATGACAACCAAGCAGAAGAACGATCCCGACATCGGAATTATCTACGAGTGGCTGGTCGAGTCAGCAGACAGACCTGATCGAAGCCGGGTTCACGACAAAAGTCCAGCAGTGCGTAATTTGTGGTTACTGTGGAAACAACTACAGATAATTGATGGAGTACTGTACAAGAGGAATTATACAAACAACAGGCTGACAACGAGTTTACAGCTCGTCGTCCCGGCAAGTCTTCGTGATGAAGTCATGAAGGCCAACCATTCCTCAAAAATGTCTGGCCACCTGGGAATTAAGAAAACTTTGAGCAAAACATCACGAGGTTTCTACTGGTTTAACATGAAGCAGTCAGTGAAATTATATTTGGCTAACTGCGTATCGTGTGGAGCTAGGAAGAAGCCGACGACCAAACCACGAGCTCCACTCGGTGAATACACGCCTGGGTCGCCGATGGATCGCGTCGCAATGGACATATTAGGCCCATTTCCGACTAGTGCGAAAGGGAACCGATACGTACTCGTCATTGGTGATATGTTTACCAAGTGGACAGAGGCCTACGCCATCGCGGACCAGACAGCCCCGACAATCGCGAACGTGATCGTACATGAGTTTATAGCTAGATTTGGAACGCCCTTAGAGATCCACACGGACCAAGGGAGAAACTTCGAATCCGACCTCATGCACGAGCTTTGCCGACTTCTCGAGATTACCAAAACACGCACTAGCCCTTACAGACCTAATTCGAACGGGATGATCGAACGGTTTAACAAGACGCTTGTCGACATGATTACGGCGTTCGTCGACAAGAAACAGACGAATTGGGACGAAAACCTATCCCTCCTTACGTCGGCGTATCGCAGCACCGAGCACGAATCAACCAGATTTTCTCCGAATTTTCTTATGCTCGGTCGCGAGGTCCGAACGCCAATCGAGGTCGCCATGGGGATAGGACAGCCAGAAGACGACAACGGTGGTCATCTCCCCAACGAACACGCAGCTGGATTAGTCTCCGCGATGACCGACGCATCTAAATTGGCTAGGGACCACCTCGGTAAAGCACGGGAACGACAGAAAAACGACTATGATGCCAGGATTTCTATCAATAACTTCAAAGTTGGTGATTTTGTTTATTATGTGGATTCTACACGAAAGAAAGGACTGTCGCCTAAACTTAATCCACATAAATTTGTTGGTCCATGTGTCGTTGTCCGAATTCATAACGACGTCAACTTCGAAATTCGGACAAGTGCCAAATGTAAGGGGAAAATGTTGCATCATGACAGACTTAAACCATACATTAACAACGACATACCACAGTGGGCCATGAATTTGTCGCAAAGAGTGAAAATTTTGGATCCAAACATGCGACAGACTGGAACTCAGACTAATGTGAAGGACATAATGACCCCAAGAAGATCAACTCGAACCCGCTGCCCCCCTGACCGTTTTGGTCACTCTTGATAATGCCACAGCCGGAATAAGTCAGAAAATCGTTCGCTCTCGCTCTCTCTCTTTCTCAACGCAATCAGCTACTGTTTTGTATTTTAACCAGCCCATTCATTTCTGGAATCTTTTATTCCATCACCGTTTTGGGCACGAATGTGTTGAAGCTTTCTTTTTTTTAAAGCCATAATGGATGTGAGCGAATTCATCTCTAAACTAGTCTCCTCCGAGATGCCGTCGACACCACTAGCTCCATCAAGACCGGCTGCGACGCCCCCATCGAACTTAAGAACACCAGCGGCGACCTCCACAACGGCTTTCTCGCCGATTTCGGAAGCAGGCGATGATGCCATCGGGTACGATTTTAATCCAGACCCCCTTCCTGACCCACCCCCACCGGTTTCAGCTTTTGTACCCACCGCCCCCAATAGACATGTCTCCCAACGGCCCCAGCCAAATCTAAGCCATGTCATGGAACCCATCGCCGAAATGGAAAGTAAAATAACGCGGCGAATAGAGAAAGTGGCAGCCGATGTCGACGATCTCCGTCGGAACTTCGAGGTCCTAGGCGCCACCGTCCATCGGTGCTCGCTCGAGTCAAGGCTCTGCGCTGAAAAGCTAAACAGCAACCTTCGGTCCGGATTTAGCCACGTCTCCGGTTTGGTGGTAAACGAGAAGCGAGCCATCAAAAGAGCAGCCTCTAGCTTCAGTGTCTTCTTGACCCACCCCCCGAGAAGGCTATGATGACATCCATGACGACAGCGGTCCCGACGACAACTCCCCCTTCGATGACGGTTCCAGTCACGGCAACCGCCGGGACGCCATTGCTTGACGAAATGGAGTAATTCAAATCATCGGACTCATGTGCGATTTTTTTTTCTTTTAATATCCACGAGGAAGCTCTAAAGGGAAAATATAATTATAACCATCGTTTGTTTGTTCTACTCTGATGTTCGAAGTTGGATTATACTTCATTCGAGAACTGACTCGTGATCATGATCCCAATTGGTTCGGAACATTGAATTTGTTTCGAGTGAGAAACATCACTTTTGGACAATGAACTCATGCATGTTGACCAAAAGGGACAAATAATGACTTTGTGCATTTTATCATGTTTACCTGAAACGTGGAATGTTTATGCACTCATTTTGGAGATTAACATGTTTGTTTTAATGATTATACGTTGTTCGCCCACACATTGCAGATGTTATTTTCTATCGTATGCACTATGTCTTTATGTTGATTTGCATGTAGTAACGGTTATTTGCTCAAGATTTATCAGTGCCTATAATATTTTGCTGCAAGTGACAGATCTACATACTTTTCTTGTAATTTTTTTGTTTCCGAAAACCGAAAGAAGAAACGATTCAATTGGCTTTCTCGTATGCATTTTCAGCAAAACTGTGCTCTGCTGCATCTGCCGAAATCTTGCGGAAAGGGAAAATCTAAAATCATCCAGTTATAGTGTGGATGGAAACGGTATTTTCGTCCATCGATGTTGCGCTTGTTATAATAAGTTGAATATTTCTTCTCCCCCCCCCCCCCCTCTCTCTCCAATCTCTGCCCCTTTGCTGTTCTCTCTTCTCTCCTCTCCACTATAATCCTACTATATTTCATATACCTATGCGGGGTTTTACGAATTGTTTGTTTTGTTTAAAAATTTGTTTTGCTGTCATCGCTTTTGATTGTCGAATCATGATAAGTGATTAATTTTGCATTATGAACGAAACCAATCATTTTTTAACCTATGTATTCTGCCTTTTGTGTTTACATGTTTTTGTTGCTGTTACTAATGTTAGTCCGTTAGTCAAGATTTTAATGTGAAAAAAAATGGTAATCGCTAAAAAAACCAAAAAAAAACGGACAAATCGCAGATTGGTTCAAATCGTTAATGGTTGGTTTTGCTCGAGTTTCTTAATGTTTTCGAGCACATTTATTTTTGTTTGTTAACTACAAAATGAACATAGTTTTATATGTGTCGTCATGTGTTCATTTGACTTTGTATTTTGTCCGTTATACATATTTGATTTTGCGTTGAAACTTTCGTGGTGGAAACTTTCATTTTTGTTCACTTCCAGAGGCGAAATTCATGTGTGTCCTTACTACGTTGTCTTGACCACGTATTTTTTTTTTTCTCTCTTTCAGACACCCATGATTTATCGCCCCACGCCATTACACAGGTGGCCCGGGTTGGGTGAAGTATAGGCAACGTTATGTCATTTGCGAGAGGCTGAGCCTTGAATCGCACTCCCAACACTTGAGATAGGCTAAAACGCAGAGTCCGACATTTCCTTAAAATGTATCGCATGTGCCCGATTTTATTTCGGTCAGTTTCCTCCGCTTTCTTCTCAAAAATAAAAAAAAGTTGACCAAGGACACAATGTTTTGCCTCTGCAGTGATACAAGTTTGCTGACTGGCATGTTCTCGTTTTATTTCGCGTATGCCACGTTGTCCCCACCTTGCGGAGGGCAGTGGTGCCTTTGTATTTTATGACTCGATGACGTGTTATGACTTTCTCATTTTTATTCTTATTTCAACATAACGATTGTTTCTTATAATCTTTGTTGTAGATTTTGTACATACAGTTACACTTGTTCGTTTTTTTACGTTGTAGTATATCGATGCATTTCGTGTATATCAAAATGTTGGTACCCCGCCATTATAATGTATATATATTTTTCAGTTTCAACTTAATTCTTTCGTTATGTATTCACCGCGGTTTTTTTTATCTAAATTTTCTCAAATACCATTTTCTTTTTGTTTATTCAAATCTCGCTCTGATTTAGGAGTTCTGATTCAATTGGCGACAAAAACAAACAATTATACAAAAAAAATAAGTGCATCAGAATTTTACATTGCAATTCAGACGTGTTCATCTAAATTGACAATGATATGTTAATATTACTTAGTTTTCAGCATAGAACCTACATCTACCGAAAAAAATACTCTTCCAAAGTTATTTTTGATATTCGAACCTTTCATCTTAATCCATGATCGGGGACGATCATTTTTTTTTAGAGGGAAGCATTGTGACGGTTTTTGAAATAAGAATAATGCTGCATACGAGTATGTTGTACGTGTACCACTATTCACCTATATTCGTCATGCGTATTCACGAACCATGTTTGACCCCTTCGATGTAATTGTTAAATGCTGACACCATCATGTTTCGAACTGCTACAGTTTCATCTAATAATGCATCCCTGATCTGATTCTCCATCCATAGAACTAGTCCAGCCCGATACCAAATAGCTGGTCCAGTTGCATGCTCACTAGATCGGTCCGCCCTGATTCTAAAACTGCCCTTTCTCGACCAAGCATGAATGTAGACCAGGCCGACTTGATCTCAGAAAGATATAGGTCATGACCCAGTTTTACATCCACGCGCCTCTGCCTTCTTTGAGAAACTGGATGACCCAGTTACACATTGTTCGCATGGTAACTGGATCGCCCAGCTTTACGGCACGCGACATCCCAGATCGTATATAAACGTCTGCTTTGGCAATTATGGAAAGAGAAGAGAGGAGAAAAGAATTCCCTTTACGCCCTGCTTTTACGAGACTGGACTAGGAGTTAGTAGTTCGAGAACGCATGATGTGTTAGCCCTTTTTAATGTCTCGCTGTTACATGTGTGATGTCGTTTTGACGCTCGTCTTTTCAGTACGTGATGTCTTCTTTTAATAAAATAAGATAAAGTGAACTCGATACTTCTCTTGTAATTTATTGAACTCTCCTCTACGACAAATTGTATGGGATATATGCGTGTGCGTGAAAACATAATTTGAACTCTCGCCATCCATGACATGCATCCACAACTCTCATCACGAACGCACCCAGAAAATACGTCGCACTATTTTGCTTTCTTTTTTTTTTCTATTCCCGATTTTCCCAGTTTCCCGCACTCTATGTAGTTTTAACCTTTTCACCCCCCCCCCCCATTTCCCCCTTTCCCTCATAGGTACCCACACAATACAAGCATCGTCTTTTGAGTGGGTACCTCCACTTTTTTCGCAGAGTGTATATATAGGGTATGTTTCTTTTTTGTACTGATCATGTTGACATGAACATGTTGTTATCCCTGGCTGGCTATGTATATTCTCAGCGACTCGCATGTCAAATCTATTTTTTTGTACATTCTATTGAAAAAAAAAAGTGGAAATAAAGTTTGCGTTGAATTGAAATGAATTGAATCTAAGAGAAATCTAACAAACATTAAGAAATTTTAATCTTATGCTTGGATTCATTCATAAACAACTTCGTTTTGTCCCTAATTGTGGCTAAACTTAAAGATAAAATTAAATCTTCTACATCGATTCATTTTTTTACTTCACCGTATTTAGAGTCTGTTTTTTTATCAGTGATTATTGGCGTCGTTATACTGCGATCATCATGCTTGTTTTTTGCAAGCGTCGAACTATAAATCCAACTGCGTGAGAGATCGAAGTTCGAAAGAATGATATTTCGTGGATAATGGTAGTAAAAAAAGCATGAAATAACTATGATTCTTATCACTATATAATGAGTGGGGTACCGAGTCCATCGATTGTATGGAGCGGGACCGAGCAGGGGGAGAGTCGGGAGGGGGTGGGTTATATTTCATTCCCATTTGAGGGAGCTTTTGCATTTTTAGGATTGAATTTCAACGATCTAATGCACACTTTTTGATGAAGTATTAGGAAATTTGTTTCGAAAGAGTACTAAGTGTACAGAAGGAGACCTAAAGGAAAGGGAGTGGGAGGGAGAGTACCCCCCCCCCCCACACACACACACACAAACAGAGAGAGAGAGAGAAATACACACACATGTGGGAGATTTTGAATTTTCAGAATTGAAATTTAAGATTCGTCGCACACTATACTGGATGAAACAATTGGGCACATTTCAGATATAACAAAAAGAAGGAAAACTTTCCGCATTTGTGGAATTATTTAGGGACAAAGCGATATGTTCCCACCCCTCTATATCTTCAAGGGGGCAACTGCCCCCTTTCCCCATAGGATCGACGTCACTGCATACCAGGGAGCTTTTGCATTTTTAATACCAATAGTAGTAGTAGTAGTAGTAGTAGTAGTAGTAGTAATAATAATAATAATAATAATAATAATAATATCTTCTTTATTCAGAGTGCCTCTTCAGTGTAGCCACTGCTCTACCAGAGGGCTTACCATTATTATTATCCTAGCGTTACCAGGTACCCATTTATACACCTGAGTAGAGAGGGACTTAGTGAGTAAAAACATCCTGTCCAAGGATGTAAGCACTGGGCGGGAATCCTACTCGGATCCTCCGACTGGGAGTCGGGGGTCTTATCCACTATGCCGCAGCGCCCGGCATTTTTTTTTTCGAAAAAAGACAATCATAAATTCAAATGAAGATGATATTTTCTAAGACATGTCCTTTTTGATGGAATTTGGAAATTGTCGATCACCAACATGTACTATATATATGGAAGAGAATCAAGCGGGGAAAGGTTAATTCCTTCACAGCCGATGGGAATTTTCCATTTTTGATCTGAAGTGACAGATTTCATGCGCACTTTTTAAGAAATATTTAGATATTTGTCAATCTGAATGTGTGCTAGCTCTATGGGGAAAAGACCGAACGGACAATGGTGTGGGAGGGAGGGGGTATCTCCGTCACACGGGAGGTGCATTTTTCATAATTATCCCAAAAAGAACCTCAACAATTTGAAGAAAACTTTCGATAGCAAAACTTTTAGTTGTTTTTAAACAGAAAAAAAGCAGGAAATTTCCCATTATTGGGAGACAAAACGATGTTCTGCAAAAAAAAAAAAATGCAACTTCACCCATGGTGAGGCTGCCATGTCATCATCCCTGTTCATTGCGATTTGTTATACATTTTGAAAACATCATTATTCCTCATACCAGTCACTATAAATTCTGAAACTCTGTACTCAGCATAACTTGTTTTTATTTGTCCAAATGTAAAATCTGAAAATCTCCCGGAGTTCCCTTTTAAAGAATGGCAAATAAAGCTCTCATCCATACCGCAATCCCTCCCCCCCCCCCCTCCACGTTCTTTTCTTCTTCTTTTTTCGTGGATGCAAAAACAAGAATTGCGCCATCACACGTTCTAACGTACGCAGTACGTGTAGCGCTAATTCGGCGCTACAAACTGATGATAAGTAGCTAAGAATAATACAAAGATGCAGAATATCAACACTACACATTAATTCTCGAATAAGATATTCATATACAATTTTGATAGAAACATTTCTTTGTTGACTCTGTACCCGTTCAACGGCTTACATAATCTATTCGTCATAGCATCCACACTGGATGGATGTGAACACACGCTAGTACTACTAAAAGGGTGTCAAATTGATACTGTCATCTATGAGATGATTTTACAAATATTTTTAGCTAGCTTAAGAGAGATTGCTTAACATTTTAATTGTCTTGATTCAAAAATCCCCATAGAATTTGCGCTGGAAATAACAGGCTTTATAGATAATGGCCGATAGGTGAGTGCAACTAAAATGATCACCCTTCCAACAGAAGGACTTCGATTGTTTTCATTGTTTATTTTTTATATGGACACCACTGTGGTCCAATATATTGTAATCGATGTGATCAATCATAACAATGTAGCAACCACAATCGGGTAAGTTCTGAAGATTTTAATACTTCCCCTAGAGATTTTGGCTTTTAATATAACTCAAATTTTCGTCATGACTTAAAACTGAAATCGTATTATGGACAGAGTCATCTAAGGTGCACTTTACAGCAAAACTCTGTACAGTTGGCAGACTTTCAAGAACTAATTTTCGGCAGCGCTCTAAGTTGTCAATTATGAACAGTTACTAGTGATATATTTTCCATTCATGTTGAGGGTGAGGTCCCGTTGGATGGCTCAGTTCAAAGAAAAAAAATACAACTAAATTTGCTCTATACTTAAACAGTCCAGGCGTCGGCAGTTATATTAAACATGTTAAGAATTCACGTATTGGCTCCAAGAAGAAATGAAGAAATAAGCTGGTAATGCATTTTTGGCAAATAAAGAATGAGTTTATTCGACTCAAATTTTCAACGCCCTCCTGAAGAAGGCGGAGGCCGCTGAAAATTCTAGTCGAATAAACTCATTCGTTATTGGCCAAAAATGCATTAGCAGTTCATTTCTTCTTATACATATATAAATTTATATCACTAATTTTAGCCATAAGGGGAAAGGCGGAATAAATGATAGTTTGGGGAATTTTGCTTAAAAGCATGAAAATATTCAGAAAAAAAATGAAAATATTGCGCTTTTCGGAAAGAATATGCATTAATATGGGCTCAATGTAGAATTGAACTGACAAGAGCACAAAATGCATCTCACACCATTAAATTCAGTATGGTAATCCGAAATACAACTCTTTTTTTAGAAAAAGTAGATATGCCTGAATCCCCCCCCCCCATGACCCGTTTTCTATGCACATCCAATGTATACACCCATTTTTTGCATCCCTGTCAATCTTCCCTAAATTGTATTGATGGTACAGTCCTCAATCTATACACAATATGCCATCTGTGCTCTACTGTGGTATAGTCCTGAGGCCCTAGATCAATGATAAGGCTTTGAAAAACATTGTCAAAACCTTTTATAAGGGGAATAAAAAAATTTCCCCTTTGGAACGAATTCCCCTTTAAAGATACCTCGTTTTCAGACGTATATTCCCCCTATTGACGCTTTTATACTTATATATAAATATATTTAGATATGTATCTATGTAATATATATATATATATATATATATATATATATATATATATGTATAATAATATGTATACATAAAACACGCAATTTTGGGGCATATGGGGAATTCCATAATTTGTTAACATTTTTTATGATAATTCGGTAATTAGGGAGAATTTTATAAAAAAGACAAAAACAAACATTTTAATGAAACAACTGATCCCATAATTGTTCAAACAAAGTTCTAATGAAAACTAGTAGCCTATCTAAACTTTAATGTATATCCAAAGGATATTATTTCCTTTGTTGTGTGATTAAATTGATGATTCAATTCAGAACCCGCTATGTAATTATATAACTGTTAATGAATGTAAAGATATGTATCATAGTTTTTCTAAAGACACGTTTTCTTTGCTGCATCTAAACATAAGGAGTTTAAATAAGCATTTTGATGAGTTACAGTTTTTATTAGAATCTGATCACACTCAATCATGCTCTGTCATTGGTCTGAGTGAAACTTGGCTAACCGCGTCGTCTGAAAACTCTTTTGCTATCGACGGATATAATATGTATGTTAATAATAGATCTGACAGGAGTGGAGGTGGCGTTGCATTTTATGTCTCAAGTTCGTTTAAATGTGTTGTTCACAGCGATATCTCCAGAATGGATAGTACCGTTGAATCTCTTTTCATTGAACTTAGTATTCCAGGATGTAAGAATGTGGTAGTTGGAATTATATATAGACCTCCCAATTCAAATATTGTAGATTTTTTAACTTATATTTCAGATTTGGCAAAAAATCCAGCAATTCGAAACAAGGACTGTTTCTTACTTGGCGATTATAACATTGATTTGTTGAAATCAGGAAATGATCATTCTTCAAGTGAGTTTCTCGAAACGCTTTTGTCTTCTTCCTTTCTGCCCCTCATTTCCAAACCAACTCGGGTTACAGATCATTCGGCTACTCTCATTGATAATATGTTTTGTAATGTTTTACCCCTCCCTGACTCTTTTATAATTCTTTCAGATATAACGGATCATTTTCCAATAATGACTTCCTTTACTTTGAGAACGCTTGTTAATGACTCCAAATCTTCATTTTCTTTATTTAAACGTAGAGTGTCCCCTGAAAAGTTGGCCAGTCTTGATGCCGCTCTTGATAATGCAGATTGGTCACGAGTATACGACAGTGACGATGTTAATTTGTCTTTTGACAATTTTATGAATATTTTGAATTGTTTTTTGGATGATATAATTCCTAAACACAAGAAAAGAATGGATTATAAGAAGACTCCTAGGTTACCGTGGATTACTAAATCAATTCTTCGCTCAATTAACAGAAAAAATCGTTTATATTATAAATACAAAATGGAAAATACTGATCAATCGAAAAGGAAATACACATCTTATAAAAATACACTAATCAGAATTTTACGTTTTGAGAAGAAAAATTATTACTCACGACAGTTGTCAAAATTTCAGTTTGATATTAAAAATACCTGGAAAGTTTTAAACCGAGCGATGAATATACAGAGCAAAAAAGTAGAGATTGATCAAATTAAATCGGATGATAATTTGATTAACAATTCTGTTGATATTGCCAATGTTTTTAATTCTTATTTTTCTCAGATAGGTGAATCGCTTGCTCAAGATATCCCGGCCACTAAACAAAACTTTACTGACTTTTTAGGCCAACGTAACCCAAATTCTGTTTTTTTTATTCCAACGAATAGGTATGAAATTATTGATATAGTTTCTTCTGTTAAAAATAAGCGCAGTTCCGGTTATGATGGTATTGATAATTGCATTCTTAAAGGAGTCATATCTGCAATTGCAGACCCTTTGACTCATATCTTTAATTTATCAATTTCTCATGGTATATTTCCTGATAAAATGAAATTGGCGAAAGTAATACCAATATATAAGAAGGGTGACAAACTGGATATCAGTAATTATCGCCCAATTTCTTTATTATCTTCATTGTCTAAAGTATTAGAAAAAATAATTTATATTAGAATTATTAAATTTCTTAATTTGCATAAAATTTTTACAAAGTCTCAGTTTGGATTTCGAGAAAAACATAGCACTATTCATGCAATTCTTCATTTCGTTGATAACGTGGTTAACGCAATTGACAACCATGCTCATTTAATTAGTATTTTTTTGGACTTCTCCAAGGCCTTCGATACAATCAATCATAACATTTTACTTTATAAGTTATCGCATTATGGAATACGTGGGAAGGCCTTGGAGTGGCTTAAGAGTTACTTAGGTAATAGAAAACAGTTTGTTACTATTAAAGATAATAATTCAGTTATAAGAGATGTTAAGTGTGGTGTTCCTCAGGGAAGTTTATTAGGACCGTTGCTATTCATAGTATATATCAATGACTTTTCTTCTGTTTCTGAAATACTTTCTTTTATTCATTTTGCAGATGATACCACTGTTATTTTTGCTCACAACGATGTTGATATTTTAGTCCAAAAAGTTAACACAGAACTGTTAAAAGTTACTAATTGGGTCAGGGCTAATAAATTATCATTGAATGTTCAAAAAACAAAATATATGCTTTTCAGTAATACTGTCGAAGCACTAAATTCTAACATAGTTTTAGATGATATTAATTTAGAAAGTGTATTAGATTTTAAATTTCTTGGTATAATTGTTGACAATAAACTGTCTTGGAAAACACATATTGATCATATATGTAAAATTATTTCACGTAATATAGGTGTTTTGAACAGATTGAAATTTTATATTCCTCAAAAGTCATTACTCATGTTATACTCCACTTTGATACTGCCTTATTTGAATTATGGAATTTTGGCTTGGGGTAATACTCATCAGACCCTCTTGAATAGAGTGTTGTTACTGCAGAAAAAAGCCCTCCGTATTATTTGTCATTCTCCTACACGTTCACATACAAATTTACTGTTTGCGTCTAATAAGCTACTAAAAATAAATGAGTTGTTTTTATTGAACTTAGGTCAATTTATGTACATGTTTAATAACAGTTCACTTCCATCTATTTTTGATTCAATGTTCCTTAAAAACCAATCATTTCACTCCTATCCCACCCGACGTTCAAATGAATTTCATTTACCTTTTTTCCGAACAATTTTAGGGAAAAATTCATTTATCTACACTGGTCCAAACTATTGGAATTCTCTGAACCACGATATAAAAACAGCTCCCTCTTTGTATTCATTTCAAAGAAAATTAAAAGCCTATCTTTTGCGATTTTACAATAACATTTGTCATGAATCGGATTAGTTTTACACGTTATTCATTTTGATACCCCTTTCATAAAATCCGCATAGTTGCTTACACATTGTCGCTCGTACTAGCTGACCACCGCCAAGTTCGTGAATAAAGTTTTGGGTTAAGTTAGTCATGCAGTTGATGGATTTTTCTTCGGGATCTGCACTCTATACGCTTATACAATGAGGGATTGTTATTTTTTTTTCCGTCCGGTCTTGTCTCTGTCTTGTTTTTGTTTTCCATCGTCCAGCCCTCGTGTATCGTTATCTCCGTTGTGCTAGTCTTACTTCCTGTCGTAGTCTGTCTTTTGCGGGTTTTTTAGCCTCGTCGATGTCCCAGTGTCGTTTTATGTTCGTTTATATGTTAATGTTGTCATTTTGTGTTTTTCTTCCTTTTCTGTCTGACTCTTTATGGGCTTCCATTTCTAATTCTATTTTGTCAATGTTTTTAAACATTTTTTCCTCTTTTTTTTCTCTGCTGTTACAACTATTTTCGCTGTTGTTGCTTCAGATATTTTCGTTGCTGTCCTGATGCCGATAATTATTACCAATAATTTCAATGATTCTTTCTCTCCTGAGGGGCCCACACTCTACAAGCTTCGTCTTTTCAGTGGGTCCCTCCGTTTTTCGCCTTGTGTACGTTGATATTCAACTTTACTTTACTTTGATTTACTTCAGGCATTGAAATGTATCTTTACTGCAAGCATACAAGTACTGTTTTACTCTGTTAAACTCACTTTGATTGTTTGTTTGTTTGTTTGTTTGTTTGTTTTTTGTTGGTACGATTCTTATCACTGAAGAAAGAGTGATGTATGTTATGTTATTTTTTTACTGTCGAGAAACGAAATAAACTTGAATCTGAATTAATATTGTATCACAGATTTGTGTGTGTGTGTGTGTTCACAATTGCCCTTAGTGCATTAAAATGCGCTAAGGTGAATTATATAACAAATCCTTGTGGCAAACTATAGGGTGCATTAGGAGAACTCTCCCATAGTGCAATATTCTCTGCTGCCCTCTACATTTCATTTCGCGCAGTTTCAAGATTGTAGGGGCACAGGAATACTCGTAAACAAGCATTGAAAACGCTAAGGGGAATCGATTATTTCGCGGCCCAAAGGACGGATTCCCCTTAGAATACCTGGTTTTTACATGGAAATTCCCCCTATGCCCCAAATTATAAATATATATATATATCAAATACACTATATATATTACATAGATACATATCTAAATATATCATATGACTTGCTTGTTTATTGACGAAAATATACCAGACCGAAAAAAAGTAATTTTAACTCATCCGTCAAGAAGAAACAATTTCAATATTCTGACTGAACAACGACAAATTTATTGTTCCTTCACTTTGCAGGAACAATAATTATGCGTACCTCATTCTTAATTCGTTTTATATTTTCTCATTTTTTATCAATCATTTTGTTGTTATCTACATTATTATAATCATTATCCTTATCATTATTGATATTATCATTATCATTATTTATTATCAACATAATGATGAAGGTATTTCTAACTTTTATTAAAATCAGTTTAACATAAAGTGACTGTGATTGAAAAAATATATACACTAAAATAATGTTAACTATAACTGACATTTTACGATGGAAATTTCTATATGGGTAGTTTTTATATTCAGATCGTTGTCGACAAATGACACTGGATCTGAATGATTTTCGCTATGTGGCATCAGTTTAACGTATCATTTTATCCTTTATTGCCCCTGAATTGTGAGTGTCTGAATGCTTGTGTGTCTGCTATCGTCTTTCCCCTGCACTATAAAGTGAAAGCGACGTACAGATTCGACTTTATTTGTTTTCTGTGAAGGTAGTTTTATATTGGTCAAGGCCCAAACTTTCATCTTTTTTTATTGCCACTCTATCTAATCGCTTCTTCACATGCGGCGTACAAACTATACAACCTTTAAATGATGCATTGTAGCTGAAGTGTTCTTCTGATTCAAATGGTGTCATTGTACAGTAAGTTGTTGTTTTGTTGCTATGCACTTTGTTGTTTTCATGTCGGAGCCACAACTGTACTTTTTTTTTGTACTGGGGGCAGTCTGTGGGGGTAAAGAAAAGTTGAGCTACCAAACCACTTTAAAATGATGATGCTGGAACGCCATCAATTTCATATGTTTTCCAATACAAAGTCAGGGTGATCTATATACTCCGTAGAGCGAGATGATTACTGCTGCATGACTGACAACAGGCAAATAGATATAATATCATTAATCGATTTTTAATTTCACGATGTTGACTTTTTCTTTGGGAATTAATGCACTTTACCCGTAGAAGACTATAGTCCCGAGTGTATTTAGCTAGGTATCTTTTAAACGCTTGTGACTGCAAAGTCAGTCAGCCCTCAACACGTTTTTCACAAATCCATATTATATTGTCAAATGAAGGACATAAAATATCACAAAGAAATGAATAATTCAAACGATTTCATTAGCCAAAGTGGTACAATCTAAGTGAGCCTGCAATATCAAAAGCAGAATATTACATTAACATATCTGGTCATAGCAGCCATGGCAATGAAATGAATTTATTCACAAGAACACAACTTAAACTTCGTACAGTATCCGAACACCAGGTAGTTGGTAAATTGTAACGAGCATGTAATTTGGACGCTCGCCAATTGTGAGTTCGGTAGATGCGATAACAAATAAACCCTTCCCTTCCCTTATGGCATCCCTTACGTGTATATGGATCAGCTGAATACAATCGAAGATCCTAGTAGGATCTTTGATGCGATGTGATAGAGTATGTGGACCACAATAACAGACATTAAGTCAACTCACTTTTTTTCTGTTACGTATGCTTTTATATGCATGTCTCTATGTGTGGTGAGTTTCCTTTTAACATAATCCACATTTTATACCCAGAGTAGTTAAAATATTTTAAGTTTTCGTATTTTTCGTACAACAATGTTAATGCCAATCTTAGCATAACGAAACACTTTGCAACACATGGCAAATTGTAGTACATATTGTGGGATTTGAACACAGATAATTAAAGGGACGGTATAGTTTTCGTTGAGACCTAATTTCAGGTTTCTAACATTTTTGGTGAGATAATGAGAAACCTCTTATGAAATATGAAAGAGCATGTAATTCTATGAGGAATTCAACATTTATTTGATGAAAATTGGTTTTGAAATGGCTGAGGTATCCAAAAAAAGAGCGATTCTAATAAAGTGTGGGACCCACACCTTATTACGATCACTTTGTTTTACATTGTTTTTGGATGTTTCAGTAATTCCAAACCAGATTTTCATCAAATAAACTTTGAATTCCTCTTAAAATGGTATGCTCTGTACTATATCATAAGTGTTTTCTTGGTATTTCGCAAAAAGTTAAAAGCCCAATTCTCATCTCCATCAATACTGTACCATCCCTTTAAGTGGATGAATTAATGATTCCAGTACGATTTTTTGTGTTCCTGGGTAGCTGCAGGGCTGATTTTGTAAGTGCATGTAATCTGATAAACGTGACCGATGTGCTATCTTAACATTGCATTGGCTTAATCATAGCTAACCTGATGCCGTAGCTTCCTCTCCACTGTTTTTTATGCCTCCGCCACGAAGTGGTGCCGGAGGCATTATGTTTTCGGGTTCTCCGTCCGTCCGTCCGTCCGTCCGTCCGTCCGTCCGTCCGTCCGTCCTTCCGTCCGTCCGTCCTTCCGTCCGTCCGTCCTTCCGTCCGTCCGTAATGAATTTTGTGGACAGGGTAACTATCAAAACCTTTTGAGGTGTCCTAATGAAACTTGGCATGTATGTGTATTAGGAGGTGAAGTTGTGCCTATCAACTCTTGGGTGCACATGCTCAAGGTCAAAGGTCAAAAGGTCAAGGTCAAATGCTTAAAATTTCACTTTTTTTCCCATATCTATGCAATGCCTGAAGATATTTTCTTGAAACTTAGTGTATACATGTATTACCCAATTAAGATTCTCTGGTGAAAGTTTGGGGTCATGAGGTCAAAGGTCAAAGGTCAAAAGGTCAAGTAAAATGTTAAAATTGCACTTTTTTTCTCTGTATCTTGGAAATTGTTCAAGGTATCTTCATGGAACAAAATATATATGCATGTACTGACTGGCAGTGGTTATCTAGGGAATTTGGGGTTCATGTGGTCAAAGGTCAGGGGTCAAAGGTCAAGGGCAATACTTCAAAATTTTGCTATTTTCCTTATATTTATGCAATGCCAGCAGGATTATTTTTTTTTTTTAAACTTGATGTATGCATGTGTAACCCACAGGAGATTCTCTGGGATTTTCTTTTTTTTTTGCCAATAAGGTCAAAGGTCAAAAGGTCAAAGATCAAGTGAAAGTGCTGAACTTACTTCTTTCTCCATATCTCGGAAGTGGCCCAAGTTATCTTTAAACTTAGTACATATTTATGTATGTTCTACCTGACATTGATTCTCTTATGAATCAAAGGCCAGATGAAAATGATAACAATTTACTGTTCTGTTACTGTTACTGTTTTTCTCCATACAATTTATACCTTGACAATTACTCAAGTGCGTAAACTTATGAAAGGGTCAAAGTCGAAGTTAAAGTTCTTCAATCCCCAAATACATGCTCTCCTATTCATCCAATTAAACATAGGTCAAGAAAGGTGAACATTCGATACATTTGTGACAAACATGTCATTTTAATATTTTGCCAATTTTGTGAAAATGTAATCACACATTGTCCACATGTACTATAGACCTATTAGGAGAATCATGCATTATGGCGGAGGCATACCAGTCGCCATAGCGACATTTCTAGTTTTTAATGTGATTCGTAGTATATTGCCACTTTCCACAAATCTGTTTTTTCCTTGTGATTTTTTCGCGGTTTTTGCTTGCATGAGTTTATAAAAACCTTAAACAAATACCGAGTCCTATCAGGTACAGTAAAGTATGCATTCATGCATGTCTACTCGAAGCTACTACAAGAAAGAAAAACACATGTAAGATGTGCTATTCGCCAATCAGTACGTTAGTGCTCCAACAAGTCACTACACAGGGTCGTGTTGTGGTGCATTTGTACTACTGTACATGTTGTTTTCATAACAAACTCGATAACAATTGTGAAATGCGCCATAAGAAGTAGCTATTTCATTATTATTGTTATTATTATTACCATTATTATCATTGATATTGTTATCGTTATCATTATTATATTATTGCTGTTGTTGTTGCTGTTGTTGTAATTGCTGTTGTTTTATTGTTATTGTATTATTGTTATTGTTATCACCATTATTGTTATTATGGGCTAGTAATTACTCGTAATCTATTGATATATATATATATATATATATATATATATATATATATATATATAAGCCCTTGAATATTCAGACTTTTTGAAATTACAAACCCAAAGTATTGACGCTGTTATTTTCGTTTCTCTCATGAAGGGACACAAATTATTCAAATCACTTCGTCAGACACTGTGGGTCTTTTCCCGTTCGAATTGAGCTAGCACTAGTGGACATTCCTTTATTTCCTTTTAGCAAATTTTAAATGCACAAGGCCACAGTATTGACACTGTCATTTTCGAGGTCCCCCCCCCCTCTCTCTCTCTCTCTCTCCCATGCAGTGACACATACGAGGATGACACGTATCAAAATCATCTCATCAGATAAAATCACAATTAACAAACTTGCAATAAGGCAATTTTAATCATTTTAAGCGTAAAAGGCCAATTATTGATACTGCCAATTTTGATTTCTTTCTTGAAGAAACATTTCAGAATATAGTCATTCAAATCATCTCGTCAGACAGAATGGATTGCAGATAAATTTCAGTGGAGGTTGCAATAATGCACATATTCTTTTGGAATAATAAAGAGAAAGACGGAAAGAGAACATAACCTTTGTTGTGAAAAACATAGTTAGCATCCTTTGAAATCGGTGAAAGGAATTCAGTCACACGCTTGTGATTTCGTCTTCCACTCGGCAAGGCAACTTCTTTATTTTCTTAAGGGACCTACAATACATGTCAGAATTTAACAAAAAGTTGAATTATATGTTTATGTGGCATCGGTGGATAAATTAGTAGCAACACTTATTGCTGTTCTTGTGTGTGTGTGTGTGTGTGTGTGTGTGTGTGTGTGCGTGTGTATCATCGTCTTTCTCCTAAAACCGGTGAAAGCGACTAATCATTTTTTTCTGTACAATATACCCTTTAATTCGTCAATGCACTCACAACTAGTTTTGTTATCGACATTCTATGTAATTGCTTGCCGTTATATTTGCAAGCAACACGGCCTTGGAATAATGCATCAGCCGTGAAAAGTTCATTCAATTTAGTTAGCGCTTACAGTGTGCAAGCTTTATTGAGCGCTTAATTCAGGCAAAGACGGACACTCTTTCAGTTCATTTTCGCGCCTACCGCCACTTTTCATAAAAGTGTGGGGTTTTTTCACACTTTGGCATGACGTCTAATATAACTTGCCGCATGCAAATGTCTTAAATGTAACAAAGCAGTTATTGTAAAAGCTCTCTGGTGTTATTTTTGTTTTTAGGATGAATTCCGTATAAATTGATAAGATTCTTTAAAAAAAAATAGTCATTATTTTGCCTTTGTCATTCTAAAATAGATTAAAACATAGGGCTTAGGGGCCTTCCGTTTACCGGACAATCCCTTATATGGAACAGCCTTTTTGTCATAAACTATTATTCAGAGTAAGATTATTGTAGTATAATTCATTGTAGTCATATTTGTATAACTCTTATCATTCAATTTCAGGCTGAATTTGTTCCCTTGATCTAGGACCCTATGTCTTTCTTATAGTTTAGAATTGAACTGAATCAATGGAGATAAATTCAGTATTTTGCTGATTAGCGTGGACCCTGGAGTGCTTTCCTTGCAGATTGACACAAATGTCTGGAAAGCATTGACAATAATTATTACACAGCATTCCACTCCAGCTAATCCTTTTCTTCATGGCTGTCCGGGTTCACGTCACGAGTTCGACACCCACGAATCCTACAACCCATATACAGCCCATGAGTGATACGACCCATGAGTTATACAGGTCACAAGTCATACACAGCTCATGAGTTCGATTCTCAGCAAATAAGGCTTATGAGTCCTACAATAGGCAAATGAGGCCTATGAGGCCCATGAGACTGATAAGATGTAATGTCAAACTCGAGGGCCGTTTTTACCCAGTGGCGAATTCGTGGACTTTTTTTTTTTTTGTTGTTTTGTGTCGAACTCGTGGGCCTTATTGCCTAGTGTCGAACTCATGTTCTGTATGACTGATTGGTTGTCTGACTCATGGACCTTTTTTTCAATGTTGAACTCTTGGACCGAGTGACTCGTGGTTTTCGGTCTCGTGGGATCACCCTGGCTGCCCAGCAGAGGCTGAATGCGCCAATTTTGGTACACCTTGGTGGAATTACTTTTATGAAATGAAGTTTGGTTGGATAATATAATGCTTATGTAAAGGATTGGTATCTTTGAATTTTGTTTTATTTTATTTCTTTTACTTTTTGCAGGTATATATGAAGAGTTTGTTCGCAAAAAACGATAAGTCCATATTTTGCCAAATGGAGATATTTGCGATTAAAGGTCAAGAAAAACAAAGAGAATAATAAGAAAATTTGTGCTTCTTTTGGCCATAACTTCAAAAATGTACCTTTATATGTAGTGACCAATATATCATTCAAAAGGTATTATTTTGTACTTTATGACAGAGACCGTACTTCGAAATCTTCAAAAATGGACTTATCGGTTTTTGCAAACAAACTCTTCATAATTATACTATTTCATTCTATTTTCAACGGAGAATATAAGTGTATGAAATATATGTCATGAAAGAAGGAATATACATATATTTCATAATATTCAAACATGATACAAAAAACACCTTAAATTGTAGGAAGATGTCAAATACTGAGAAATAATTGCCAATATATCTTAAAGATATACTATTTACCATTTGTAGAGGTATCGAAAACCCAGCTTTAGTGTTTTAATGTAGTTCTAAAATGTGGGCTAGGGGTAGAACAACCAATGTGAAAATGTTAATCAGTATAATCAATGATATGTATTGTTCAATATACAAAATTTGGACGATTGTTTTATTCAAATTGTTTGAATAAACCGTCTGCTGTTATGGTCTATTGCAAAATATAGTGATATCTCGTTATATCTTAGGTCCTATTGTCAAACTTTTATTTGTATAGGATGCCTTGTGACACAACTGACCTACTTTTATGCATCAAATGTGATAACTCAAATATTTCTTAAATCACTGCACCCATTGGTAAACAGTGGCTTTCAGTTTATTGAAGCGTCTGCTAATATATCTAGAGTGTATATTAAAGATAATATCCATTCATATTTCATGACGAGATATATACTTTATAAGACTCTATTACTAATGTAATACAAAATTGTGAAATCATATCTCCATGAATCTCTTTTACTGTTCAAATACCTTCATTAGCTGAAAATGTTGTTTGGATAAGCGTTTTAACTTTCATTAATCATTAAAATAAATTCATTTATTCACTTTAGTTACGCAAAATCCATTGAGCTGCCTTGGAACAGGGAAAAGTAGTTGAGAAATTAGTCATTGCTCGATGAAACAGTGCATTGCATCGTTATCATGCCCAGTTATGAGAACAGACAAAGCAAGATCTCCTCTAAGCAACGGATTGCAAGTCTGCAACAATATAAGAGTCTTAAGAAGTATATATCTCATCAGAATATATGGAGGATACTACAACTTCTTTGATGATAGCAGACTCCTAAGTTACCAGTTGACTATATTCCCTGTGCCTGACATCCTCCTATTAGTATATTCATTAGGGGCTGGCAGATATACAAATGTATTGCAAATCTCACTTAAAGAGGAGATAAAACCGGAAAATGGACAAACTTCAAGAGGAAGAAAAATACATTCCCTAGATCTATACCGTAAATGATACAAAAATGACACAAACTGGGTGAGAAATAAGAAAGATATGACATATTGAAATATCGCATTTCTTCTTAGAAAACATTTCTTGACCAGTCCTTTTGAATATTCAAATGAGCGAGTTTGAGTTACTTAACAAGACTTTCAGTTTGAATGGTATCAAAAAGTGCATTTTGTCATTTTCTGCATCCAATTATTTAATTTCAATGCGTACATTACAAAAATGCAATTGCATATATGATTTTGTTTTCATCAATATCGATACATCGCTTTATTTTCATATCATTTTACATCTACCCTTTTATTAGCTTTGTATCTTAATTAAGAACGTTGATGATTTTTTTCGTTGTTGTCGTTGCAGTAGATCATCCCTTTTTTAGAGTATAATACATTGTAGCTGTGTCCATGAATAAAACATGTAAAACAGTAGCACTTCGTATCCCGGAGGCAATCATAATGTCATATCCACTTCGGCATATCGCTCAACGATAGTCCACGATACCCGTAATAAGCAGGGGCATAATTATGCCACTAAAATCAACCAAGGGCATTCCATCGACCTTATCATTGGACTCTCTACCCTCGTGAGTTAAGGGCATTGGGCGTGTCTTGTACTTCTCAGTGCATTGTTTACAGTTATCCAATCAGCTCTCACCAGTGGGATTCCACTGCCCCTATCTATTCATTGGATCCTCTCTACCCTCGCCGGTTAAGGCATTGGGCGTGGCTTGTACTTCTCAGTGAATTGTTTACGGTTTACAATCTGACGCTGCACTTTGCAAAACCTTATAGATACCATCCACATGTGTATGGAACAGCCATATTATTCGAAGTTTTTTGTGCCCAAGTGCCCACATAAGTGGTTGTTTACCACTCGGTGACTTCAACAACAACAAAAAAGAATACTGTTGTTTATTCTAAACCATGAGAAACTATATAATGAAGGCAAAAAGTGGACTGAAGGTCAAAAACGTAAGTGAAATTTATTTCATGTACACATTTTTTTTCTTTCCTCAAAGTGTATGAAACACTTTATATTTTTCTGCATATGCGTGTTTGTAAGGACATGGTGGAGATTGTGCTTATCAGTCTCATGTGCTGCATGTTGGTTGTAGTAGTAGAATATTTTGTGCATTGAATGTGGTTACGGGCTTCATATATTTTCTACAAACGACTTTTATAGCCATTACAGCATGTTTGTTCTCGTTGTTTGTCATTTATTGATGTATTTTAGCAGGTAATGTGTTCGACCCGTCTCGATAAGAACCTCGTTGAGAAGTGAAGTGTTGATTTCAAACACCAGGTATTTCTAGATTACCTGCTCTGTCGAATGATATATCTTTGTCGAAATCAAACACAGGTAGGAGGGAGATATTAATGACGTAAACCAAACTTGTAGGATGTGTTTCCTTTCATTTTTCTTGATTACCTAAAAAGGTTTTGCGAGGTAGGGAGATAAATTTCAGTAACAGAATCATAGAATTGAGATATAGAAAGGAGCACACTGTAAAAGTGTGAGCTGCTGTGTATTCAGGCTTTTGAATACCAAGCAACACCCCTCCAACGAATAAAGATTACGACATGTTGCTATCCATCCACTTCCGCTATAACATCGCTTAATATTGAGTGTCCTATTTCGATCTTCATCTACAAAAGAGTGATCGTTACTTCAATTGAGTCGCCATCATCTTAGTCAATGTTTTCATCAGGATACTCCTAGCTTAATTTCTATACTTACGACACAAAAGGCATAGATTGTGCAACATTTAGAGTAGCTCTATTTTTTTCAGCCACATACTTTTGAAACCAATAAAGGTGTGTTGCACATTTCAAACACCTTCATTTCATACAGGCCAAACCTCAGCCTCATCCGTGTTGCCTCTGTACGTTGAAGACGACCATCATGTTATTGATATTGACAGGCAAGAAATTACTCCTTCTACTTTCACTGTTGATACATTTCAAATTAGTGCTTATTTTTCATGTTTTTTTTTCTCATTTTTCAACTCAAGCATAATATCACGTCAATATATCATAGTCGTTACTGAAAGTCATTTGAATTCAGAATTCAAATAGCGAACAAAATGAACAATTACGAGTTGTTGCTTTTTTCACCCCAATATCATTATAAAAAGAATAAGTGCAGGATGTGGTTATGATAATGATGAGTCTAATCACCTCAACAATTATCGTGATTAAGTTCAGTACTAAATTCTGCGCTTCACCATTTGTACTTGCCTGTCCTTTCGAAGTTGTACATGAACTATAGCAATTTCACAATAAAAAAAAATCGTATTACACTCACTGCAAATGAACCCCGCACGTTGTGGTGCGTTACAACGTGCGGGGCTGATTTGCAGTGAGTGTTCAACTATGAGTGTAATATGTTACAAGATGAGATATGGGTTTGTGATTGGGGTGAAATATGTTTAGATACAATATGTTATACATCTTGACATTTTTCAAACTTGATTTGAACAGAGTAGTTTATTTTTCTTTTTCAAGAAGTAATTCATACATTTATGTAAGAATGACCCAAGTCTAAATTTAGCCATTTTGGACACCCCTTGCGACATGATGTAAATATAGATAGTCATTCAAAATGTTACATTTCAATTTGTACACGTAACATTCCAATAACTGTGAGTGGAAGATTTTCATGGTGTCATTTACCGTTTTCTTTTCAAAATTTTCTCCAATGGTCTTGGGTCTTTTTTATCATATTCACGTATTCATTTTTTGTTTCTTGGTGGCTTGTTTTGCTTTTTTTTTTCCCCCAACGACTTGGCGTGTCCATTATCTTTGGTGTTAGTGTGTCTATATGGAGTCTCCATAAACATTAAATTTTATCTCCAATTACTCATCTTTGAAAATGTCATTTGTTTCATTGGATCTTTTTTATGCCTCCGACACAAAGTGGTGCCGGAGACATTATGTTTTCGGGTTGTCCGTCCGTCCGTCCGTCCTTCCGTCTGTCCGTCCGTCCGTCCTTCCGTCCGTCCGTCCTTCCGTAATGAATTTTGTGGACAAGGTAACTATCAAAACACTTTAAGGTATCCTAATGAAACTTGGCACGTATGTGTATTAGGGGGTGAAGTTGTGCCTATCAACTTTTGGTGCACATGCTCAAGGTCAAAGGTCAAAAGGTCAAGGTCAAATACATACAATTTTACTATTTCCACCATATCTATGCAATGCCGGAAGATATTTTCATGAAACTTATTGTATACGTGTATTACCCAATTAAGATTCTCTGGTGAAAGTTTGGGTCATGAGGTCAAAGGTCAAAGGTCAAAAGGTCAAGTAAAAATATCAAAACTTCTCTTTTTTTCTCTGTACCTTGGAAATTGTTCAATGTATCTTCATGGAACATAGTATATATACATGTACTGACTGGCAGTGATTATCTAGAGAATTTAGGATTCATGGGGTCAAAGGTCAGGGGTCAAAGGTCAAGGGCAACACTTCGAAATTGTATTATTTCCTTCATGTTTATGCAACACTTGGTGTATGCATGTATAACGTAATAGAGATTCTCTGGAAAGTTTTTTTTTTCTTTTGTTTCTGCCTCAAAGGTCAAAAGGTCAAAGATCAAGTGAAGTGCTGAACTGATTTTTTCCTCCATATTCTCGGAAGTGGCTCAAGTTATCTAGAAACGTACATCTATTGCATTTATGCATGTTCTGCCTGACAGTGATTATCTTATGCATTTTAGGGTCAAAGGCCAGATGAAACTGGTAACAATTTACTATTCAATACAGAAATTGCACTTTTTCTCCATACCTTGAAAATTACTAAATGCATAAATATATGAATTTGTCAAAGTCAAGTTAAAGTCCTTAAATCCCAAATACATGCTCTCCTATTCATCCAATTAAACCTAGGTGAAGGAAGGTGAACATTCAACACATTTGTGACAAACTTGTCATTTCAATATTTTGCCAATTTTGTGAAAATGTAATCACACATTGTCCACATGTACTATCTAGACCTATTAGGAGAATCATGCATTATGGCGGAGGCATACCAGTGTCGCCATAGCGACATTTCTAGTTGTACACTTGATTTGCACACGTCCTAAGAAGCTTCCAATGTATGGGTTACAAATTCATGACTGTGGAAAGTTCGTGTTTACAACAGCATTGCTATGGTGTTTTGTTACCAATGGCGCAATTTTTTTTTTTAAAAAAGGTCAATTGAGAATGAAAGATTCAGAGCAATTGCCTTTAATTTATTTTGGATCGATGCCATTCATCCTCATATCATCAATAATAATGATTAGAATAATAAGGTCTTATCCAGGGTAGTCTCTTTAGTGTTGCTACTGCTCTGGGCCCTGCCATTTTTATTACGCTAGTGTTACCAGGTACCCATTTATACACCTGGGTCGAGATGGACATGGTGATTGGTAAGAACACCATTCTTGTCCAAGGACGTAAGCACTGGGCGGGATTCGAACTGAGGTCCTCCGATCGGAAGTCGGGAGTCTTATCCACTATGCCACAGAGCCCCAGCCATTAATCCTCTCTTTGTTTGTAACACCTTCTACGAAATCTTATAAATATTATGTTGAGCAGCTGGCATGATTTGGGGAAGCTTGTCATCCACTGCACGTCCTCGACAAGGAAACCTAGTGCCGATATCAGGCGTCCTGGATCTCGGCATGAAGAACCCTTGTCGTAATATCACTGGAAAGAACGGAGAGATCATTGAAACCTTTCCATACAAGATTCTTCCACCTGACAACATTCCCGGCATTCAGCGACATATTGCATGCTTCCCTGCAGTGTTATATGGTATGAGAAGGAAATGAAAAGACTTCATTGGCTTGTTAAAACTGAGTTATTATGTCTGGCCTATAACCAGAATCAAACGGCGTTGGCGGATAGAGACAATGGCTACAAAAAAAAAAAAAAAAAAATATATATCTGGGGAATATACCTTCAACTCCAAATTATAGAATGAACAGAGGCCCCGACACACAATAATGTTTTTATTGTTTTATTACTCATGACAATCAATAAAATCATGCTTTTGAACGATTGGTTAAAATGAAAAAAAAAAATATCATAACGGAGCCAGATGGATTATTAGATTAATATCTTAGTTATGTTACCCTTGATCATTCACGTTTGTCCGCAAAATGTATTAGTTTTTCATGAACAATTTATACCAATGTCTAGATCTGTATCATATCATATACGTATATACGTATAGGATAACTATATAAATATATATGCATGTATTATACATACTTATAGAGAAGGGTCGAAATTATGCCATAAGAATCTGTAAGGTCAAAGACTAAGATGATACATTATTTGCTTTTCACAAGTCTGTTTGAATTTTTGCGTTCCTTTACATTCTTTTTTTAATGATTTTGTTCTCATTCCAATTTACGTTCTTTGCTGTAATTCAGTTCATTATCACTTTTGTTTTACAGAAAACGACGAGTGTGACAGCAATCCGTGTCAGAACGGAGGAACGTGTCTTGACGCAGTCAACATGTACTCCTGCCAGTGTTCACCTGGTTATAATGGGCTGAGCTGCCAGACGGGTGAGTCGAAATTCGGGAAGTTCAATAGCATTTTTCAATAAACAAACCTGGTTCAACCGACTTTCGTTTTTGCATCTTAACTAAAGTCTATGACATATGTATGTATGTATATATATATATATATATATATATATATATATATTCCTAACCAGAATCAAACGGCGTTGGCGGATAGTGACAATGGCTACAAAAAAAAAAATAAATAAATAAATATCTGGGCAATATACCTTCAACTCAAAATTATGGAATGAACAGAGGCCCCGACACACAATAATGTTTTTATTGTTTTATTACTCATGACAATCAATAAAATCATGCTTTTGAACAATTGGTTAAAATGAAACAAAATTATCATAACGGACCAGATGGATTATTAGATTAATATCATAGTTATGTTACCCTTGATCATTCACGTTTGTCCGCAAAATGTATTAGTTTTTCATGAACAATTTACTAATGTCTAGATCTGTATCATATCATATACGTATATACGTATATGATCTGTATCATACGTATATTTATATATATAATAACTATATGAATATATATCCATGTATTATACATACTTATAGAGAAGGCTCGAAATTACACCATAAGAATCTGTAAGGTCAAAGACTAAGATGATACATTATTTGCTTTTCACAAGTCTGTTTGTTTTTTGCGTTCCTTTACATTCTTTTTTTATGATTTTTTTCTCATTCCAATTTACTTTCTTTGCTGTAATTCAGTTCATTATCACTTTTGTTTTACAGAAAACGACGAGTGTGACAGCAATCCGTGTCAGAACGGAGGAACGTGTCTTGACGCAGTCAACATGTACTCATGCCAGTGTTCACCTGGTTATAATGGGTTGAACTGCCAGACGGGTGAGTCGAAATTCGGGAAGTACAATAGCATTTTTCAATAAACAAATCTGGTTCAACCGACTTTCGTTTTTGCATCTTAACTAAAGTCTATGACATATGTATGTATATATATATATATATATATATATATATATATATATCATAGTTCTTTACCATTCTGTTTTAATCAACAATGAAACAAATAGAATTCAAACAACTTAGAATCTGATAGTTCAAGGAGTAGTGTCTTTATGTGTGATTAGCACAGACATATCTGTTTTTGCTTTCCCATGCTTCTTATTTCTACATTGATGACCTCTTCATTAACCTTTTTATTTGCTTCATGTCAATTTCCTTTTCTGTACAGATATCGATGAGTGCGAAAGCAACCCGTGTCAGAACGTAGAAACGTGTCGGGACGGCGTCAACATGTACTCGTGCCTGTGCTTATCGGCTTATTTTGGGTCGAGGTGTCAGAGTGGTGGGTCTGCATTCGGAAAGTAGCAAATTATAATCTGTTAACGAAAACGTAAAGTAGAAACAAACTGTCTTCAACCAACTTTTAAGCCTAAATCTTGCGTATGTTTACATTATATTATCATGATATGAATATGATTCTGTCATCATATACATCTTTTTGTTACTTCATTCTTATATTCTATATAGATTTTAATATTAGTTGTGGTATTCCTTTGCTCTACAGAAAGGAACGAGTGCAACAGCGATCCGTGTCAGAACGGAGGAACATGTCAGGATGCAGTCAACATGTACTCATGTCTCTGTTTACCGGGATACAACGGGTTGAAATGCCAGACGGGTATGGGCTTCTAGTATGTTCAACTGGAGCTCGCTCACGTCATGCACATCCCAATGATATTTCTAGAGACTTAGTCTTCATGTGGTGTATCATGAAATAAGAGAAGGCGTGAATCACTGTCTTTAATCATTGTTTGTTCTCGTCAAATTGATTCTTTGATATTTGCCTCAACCATCAGGAAGAGTGTTGGAAATAAAAGTAAAGGAAATAATATCACCAAAATGGTGTATTGCACGTACGATTTGTATTGAGAAAACGCAAATTTCGTGTCGGGATGTAGGAACATTTTCGGACATCGAAATTGTATTGAGGTCTATGAAGGGCTTAAAGTGAAGAAGAATATTTCAAAAAATGACACTAGTTCAACATTCTGTCTAAACTTGATACCAAGTTGTCTTTCAGGATTGTTAATGTCACAAATTAGCCCGCGTTAGAAGATAATGTATTTTAAGGACTCAATGCATGATTTAGGACTCAATGAATGATATTACTTTGTGTATGTTGAATTAACTGTTGTGTGTTGTTTTCCTGTTGTAGGCCCCCTCCCCTCCCCCTCCCCTCCCCCCCCCCCCCCCAAAAAAAAAAAATAAATGAATAAATAAATGATAATAACAGTGTATTTGTAATAGAAACCAGTGATGGGGCTGCCCTGCGTAAAAAATGCAAAATTGATAAATAATGAATAAACAGGTCATCCTGTTCATATGTACTAGGTACAAGAACTCTGTTTTGGAAATAGATGATATCATACTGACATTGTATACGTTGATTAGATTTAAAAAGAATTAAGACTGATGATTTTATTGTCCCAATAGCTCTCCCGAATATATTTGTCAGCGACAAACGCAACATGCGGATCCTGGTTGCTGACCTTCAAACACTCGAATTCGCCGTGCTTTTCAATATGACGGAAACTCCGTTCGACATATCCTATGACGTTAAGAGTGGGAAACTTTATTGGGCCAGCACATCTGGCGTTTGGCGCTCCGATCTTCTGAACACGGCTCCAGAACGAGTTACTAATACTAGCAGTAAGCAGAGTGTTCTGTGTTACGGACTATATACTGTAATGCACTGCCCGAATTCACGAAAGTGGTTTAAATTTAGACCATGGTTTGTGCTTATTTTTTCTGCGTAAATGTACGTGACCGGTATACGCCGGTAGACGTCGAAAACAATCGCACATTGAATACGGACATGTCAAAGACACACCTATTTCATATTCCATTAATGAATTCAATTTAATCTTAGGTCATAATTCTAACCACCCTTGTGAATGCAGCTCCACAAGCATATTCATTCATGTACAGTGCGAATCAAAACTGTTCAAGTTTGTGGTCCGAAAATTTTAACATGTCTTCCTGTCCTATAACTTGGTCACCCCAAAAAGGGCAACACACAATCAAAATTAATTTTCTCTATTCATATTCAAGACATTGTTACTTTGTCGCTGGGAGCTACATGTATGTTTTGCAAATAAACAGAGAAAATGGTCCGTGCGGGGTAGGCCTTTGTTGGTGTGACTGAGTTAAAGGACAGATGGACGTGCTAAAGGTTTGTTGTACAATAAAGCAGTCAAATTACCGCTTTACGTTCTATTTTGAATAGCGCAAATCACATAGTATCTTCCCCTTTCTGTTCTCAGACTGTTTTATATGTATTTCCACATACGTTTTCATGTACTTCTGGTACGACGTATTTTTTTCTTTTGAAAAATAAAAAATGTAACGGATTAAAAAGATACTTTTTCATTCTGTCATGTGAAATAATATGATGTCGATGCAGAACAAAAAAATCTGAATTCTATGCAAACGTGCAACAGTGCACAAATTGTTGAATAAAGTGACAACCATTAATATAGCAATGTTACCAAAAATCATGTCTTGATGGAATTATGGTCAAATGAACATATTGTAATTTCTTGATTACTTCATTTCAGTTTTAGTCCCAAACGCTATCGCCATAACGTATTCACCAAGGACGCTTTACGTGATGTACAATAGCAAACTCACCAACATGTCAATTGACCCAGACGGTGAGGAGACGGATGTATTAGCCCTCTCAGGCGAGATTGACCAGCCCACCCTTACATTTGTACTTTACAATGGGTAAGAATAGTCTTAACGTTTTAAAGGGGATGGCTAGCTACTGATCAGTGGGAATCAGTGGGAATTCTGTGGGATGATTGTTCCAATTCTTGTGGGGTTCATTTAAGAGTGCATTATATATATATATACATATATTGTTGTGTGAAAATTATTTGCTTCAGAATGGTCTCATATTCAAGTAATGTGCAGTTTAATCGCCCCGTCACTGTACAGGCATACTAACCTGGAAACATAAAATTGCACATTTCTTGAATATGAGCCTATTCTGAAGCAAACAATTTTCTCACAACAATAGATACATCATGTACTATTAAATGAATCGCACAAGGATTGGAACAATCATCCCCCAGCAGCACTGATCCCCACTGATCAGTTACTAGCCATCCCCTTTGACGTTTTAACGTTCACTATTTAACGTTTATGCGGTCAGAAAGTGATTTTAATATCTATGATGTACTTGAAAAACATTATGTAGGAACTTATGTATTATCCTGTGCGTATTCGCTTATACAGAAAGGATGTCTTAAACCAAGCTTTATAATATTACCATTCATTGCTGCTATATTTTTGTTTTTACTTTAACATATTTTCCTGATTTCTTCCTCTCGCGCTGGCCTCATTCTCATGGTTTTTTTTTTTATATAAAACGCTTTACACATGAAGCAAGCAAACTAACGAAACGAAAAGTGATTGCTTATCTTATATACCCATCTTTTATTTTATCTCCCTAAAGGGAACTGTTTAACATTGGGATAAGAATTTTTTTTTAATGTTTAAGATATTGATGCATAGGTGTACATCAGTTGTATTCCAAAACATCCTACCATGTGAAACTTTCGCAATGAAGCCTAAACTATGAGGACATATCACGATTTTTTGCAAAAATATAACTGTAGATGATTTAATCTAGCAACGTCTTAATTATGATTACTCTTCAAATCTTCTTTTCTAACAATACTTAACATTGATGATACTCAATGAAATTTCTACATAGATTGTTTCTATCGATTACTCGCGTTTTAGAACTATTGTGGAGCACTGAAGCTGGGTTTTTGTTTCATCTGCACATGGTAAATAACGTAACTTTCACATTCGCCACTGATTTCGCACTTATTCTTTGATGTATACACAGTTCTGATGGAAATTATCTTGATTTTGTTTTTCTGTTGCTTTTTAGAAATGTTTATTGGACGAGAAGATGGTTCGAAAACATAAGCTGTAACGGCCTTCAAGACGGGGCTGAATGCACTCCCCTGAGCACACCAAATAACACCTTCATCACTGGCTTGGCAATCGACAGGAGTTGTGAGTAATATGAAAATAATGACTTGTATCTGTCAAGTTCAGTGCAGTCATTACTTCGTACTTAAGTTCACATGAAAACATGCAATATATGGTAACAGCACTTACTGAAGATAATTATCGATTGTCATGAGTCTGCAAACTTCACTGTTACTTGGAATGAATAGGAGAACAGTATAGATTGACATTTCATACCAAACTTTCGTGAAATGCCGGCATTATCTATGAAGACTGCTTTATAATTTGCAAGACTCTTCGGCATTCTCAATATTTAGTTACACGTTGATCACCTCATTTTCTGTAAACTTCAAAGTATCATACTCATATATCTCACGAATGCATGCTCCGTGTAACAGGTGGTCGACTGCTCTATATTGACAAGAATGGGACCAATACAGGCTTTTACACTGACCTGCCTCCGGGGAGATCGGGGCAAGCTTCGCTCCCCCTCAATGGCACACAGAGCGGTGCCGGAGACAAGCGCATTATGAAAGATGTAAGCCTGTTCTACGACACAGTGTACTGGCTGCAGGAAGACGGTGTGGTGGTCACCAGAGACTACACTTCGGACAATCCTACTTCAGTGTTGTATCCCATAACAAGGGATGAACTAGGTGGTACTGAAGACCTTATCTTGTCGAGGGTGGTCATTGCTTTTTCTATGATCACATGTAATCCCGAATTCTCGTCATGTTAGAGTCACGGAAACGTTTTTGATAAATCCCGGTCATGATAAAAGTGTGTTTGTTTTTTTCTCATTTTTCCCATCGAAAAAATCCATACTCTTGATAATGGGCGATTAATCTATATTCAGATTTATTTGTATCACTGTTACACAAACATATAGCACATAGTAACTCAGTCAGAATGACCTGTTAGCTATGATTACATTCAATGCCATGATACCAGTTACAATAGCTGATATTAGGGAAGTAGATAGTCGGAGTAGAAAATATTCCCCTGGAGATGGGAAACGGAGAGGAAGAGCTGCAACACCTACTTTTTGACTCTTAAGAAATAATTACAAATTGTGAAAAACCTGTAAATTCGTATCTGCTCTTATGTAGGGCTCCTCCCTACACTCTGTTCTTGCTCTTACAATAAAAACAAATGCCGTATTTTATCGTTATCTTTCATTGACTGATTGATTGATTGATTTATTGACTGATTGATAGATTGATTGGTTGATTAATGAAGCGGGTATTTACCACATTGTGTAAAGTGGGTAAATCTCATTTAAAGTTTCAGGACGTTGCTCAGCACGTATAAGATGATACAAAGAGTATTGTTTTTTATCATGTACCTTCTTCTATTATAAATTCAATCAAAGGTGTTTGGGTGATTAAACCATTGGGACTATAATATGTAAATTATTGTCATCGCTCTACATACACTGCTGTATATATGAATGTAAATTATTGTCGCCGCTCTACATGTTATACTTGTGTATATGATGTAATTTTTTTTTTTACCTGAAGAATGAAATAAATGAATTAATGGCAAGATCACGTGTGATTATTGTGTGCACTTAGTATTTAAGTAACCAAACGTTAGAAGGAGAAGACATTCACAAAATATAGATTATTCGGTATTAATGGATGAGAATGCTTTGTCAATTTTTGGTTTTGCTGTACAAGAACAAAACAGTGAAACTAAAAATGAGAATTGTAGGTAATGATTGTTTTAATTTGACTCGCGTAATGAACAGTCACTTCACATACCATCCCGTTATAGTAGCAATTACAGAAAATGTGCTTTTTTTAATGAATGAGAATGTTTAAATTCATATTACCATCTTCTTTATGATTCGTTCAATCGTGTTTATCGTGTATATAGAAGCTTACCTGTCAAAACTATTTTTACACTTAGTACGTGTGTAATTGTGATGCTTTCGTGTTAATTTTGTGACATGCTGAATTAAGTCATTTAGTAATTTGTATTCTACAAATTTATCATTGATGACTTGCCAGTAATACATACTGCATAAAAGCAAAAAAAAAAAAAAAAGAGGTGTGACAGCTCCCTCCGTTTATGAGTATTCGATTTGAAACTTGGCGAATGCAATTAAGATGCAATGTAGATGTGCAAATGCCATCTTTTTGTAAATGCTGATTTGTTGTTTGTCTGTTTTTTATGAAAGCTTTGTAATTTAAGTGTTGTGAATTTCGCTAACCATCTCAGGTTTTGAACATTTTGATTTGATTACGACATTATTGACATTTTTACTATGATAATTATGATATTTGGGTAAGCAAAATGGATTTGTTAGCGTTGGAGAGTGTGTAGCTATGGAGGGATTATTTTCCTAAGAGGAGCGAATAGTATTTGATTGCACATGCTCCTTCAGTTTATTAACATCTGACTTGAGATTCAGTGTATGCTTTTCCCTAAGAGAATTGTGAGAACAGAGTATACTCTTTCAGTGGTTCATTAGGATCCAGACGTATAGTTCGTGTACATTGATAATGTCTCGCGAAGCGAAATTAGCAGAAATCCCCGTTTTTAATGTTAGATTTGAAACTACCATAGGAATGGGACATTCTTTCTTTTGGGGTGTTTGTTTGTTTGTTTGTTTGGTTGTTTATTTGTTTTGTTGTTCTTGTTGTTTGCAGACAGCACCATTTCAATTAGCGCAAGGTGTGAAAATTGGGTTAAGGTCAGTCGACACGTTGTAAATCCGAGACTTTGAAGTCGGCCCCGTTTCTCACCGGAACAGTGTTTGAATAACCCGCCTGTTTCACGCGTTTATGTTCACAAATTGATGCTTATTTTTGTCCCGCCACAAAAGTAATTGTTTCTCACACAAAGCAAGGTTAATGTAGAGTAGAAAAGAGTGCAATTTGAGAGGGAAATAGATGAGTTCCCAAAGGAACTGAAAACGAACTCAGTTGAACTCATCTTCATATTTGTGTACACACATTGAGTTATTGAACAACCAAAATGGCGGCGTTCGGACACCGATATCAAACTTGGATGTATATAACAGGTTGATTACAAAGATCCAGTGGTGAATTTCTGCAGTCATAATTTGGTTTAAAATGCCATATAGGGACAGTGTGAATTGTTATCAGAATGGAAAATGTAGAAATGCAATGTATGTTGTTGAATTACTGAGACAGATTTGATGTCAAACATGTTAAGTGGTGTCAAGAAGTACAAATAAGATGCATCATTATTGGCAACTCCATGAAAGGAATGGGCTTACAGTTGAAGTAAGCTGTCATCCGTTATATTTGGTCCAGCATTTTATTCATTTATATTTCACATATCAATAATTCAATAACAATAAAGATTATTTTCAAATAATCGATTATCTAGATGCATAATCTCAATCAATATCACACACACAAAAAAGAAATATATATATATATATGTTTAACTCATTGTTACTATTTTTTAAAAGTGTTTTAAGATTGCACCTTCATTTAAAAAAACGAAGATGGTTTCCAGCTAAATATACAATTGTCGATGTAAATCGTATATTGATATAAGTGTCAATTCTAAGTCCAAATGCAGGCTTTACATACACACAAAATATATGGATCAGGAAAAAAAGTGAAATATTATCAAAAAGTAGAAAAAAATCAGTATACACGGAAAATATTTCATCATCATTGCATTCTTGAATATTGCACGAGTGTGGCTCGCTTGTTAACTGCATTTTCCACATTAAATTTTCAATCACGTACACCTATATGTATTACGCCCGCTGCTGAACGGGGAGGGCGACCCATGAAAAGTGGTCTGTATTTTAAACATTTTGATCCCAAGACACTCCAAAAATAACTCATCATCATGGAAAACTGTATCAACTATAGAACTCTTTCGATATACATTGAACAAGTATGAATATTGCAAATAAATCTCAATTAAAGACAGCCAATAATCTCTGAACACGTCTGGCAACCATATTTGGATGAAATGACTGTTAAGGTCACAAAGGTCAAGATGGATGGCAGATTCGTTATGCTGTCTATGGTTTCAGTGCATATGAAAATATGGATAGGATTTTAATACACCTGTGAGTTCAAGGAATGAACAGTCAAGTGAGAGACAATTTGATTTAATTTGGGTGTTTGTTTATTCAGTCATAAACGGTCATCAATAGCAGTTGCTCGGTAGTGATTTATACGCTATACAATGCAGCAGTTATTGCTAGAAGGACAAAATGATAAGCTCAAATGGTGTTACCTGGATATATGAAAAGAGATTTAAAGCTGCAGTAAAATGAGCAACATAGGTGAATGCATAGTTAATATTCACTTGAGATACAGAATTGAAGTGCATAAGGAGCTGGTGTTTGGTTGAAGCTGGTACGTTTGTGTAACTTGATGAAAATCATCCAGCTGTTTTGCAGTACGTCACATGTGTATACAGACAGCAGGGCCTACTTGCAAACTGTTTGAATAACAATCCAAATCTGGTTTGTTTGCATTTGTATTTGCAGTTTGAATAAAGTCACATAAGCATCACAGCTTACCCTTATCTCCATTTATTTTGTAAATCCTTCTGACAACTATTCAGATTTCTAAACAGTAGCAGCATATTAAATTCCCAAAACGTGTGCATGCTTGGGTGGTGGTTGTTGTTTTTTTATCTGTTTGTGTGTTCTTTTCCACATGATATTCATGGGAGCATTATCATAACACTCAACCAAAAAACCTCAGCCACTCGGCTTCCTGTTGGTTCAAACTGACATGGCTATGTTAGAATATCGTGTAATGCATATACGCATCCTTTTCTGCATGGTAACATTCACTTAACAACCCCTCCATAAAATAGACAAAAATAGAAGAACACGAGAGAACGACAAAGGCAATCTTCACTAAAAGTCTATTATCAGAATATATTTACATGACGATGAATCTACAGACAAGGTTCCGATGACGTCATCATGCCATGGCTTGATTGAGTGGCAAAAACTGCTTATGCGGGGGGGGGGGGGGGGGGCAAGGGCGTAAGGGCTACATCCCACGTCCAACCATAGCGTGCGATTTCAATGCAAGGCAGCCGGGTATGCGGACCACGGACGTACCTCACGCTCTACAGTGTACAGAGCGTGCTGTGAGAGTACAGTATGTGCCATAATGTAACCCCTGTGGGCCTTATAATTCTGAGACAGCAACATATAGTCATGCTTTGGGAAAGCATTCCGTTTTCAAAATTTATGTAATTTTAGAGATTTTTGTTACCCTGGATATAATAAGTACAGCATTTGTAATGCGCCTTCGATCTAGTATCCTATTCTGAGGCGCAGAGGGACGTAATTATGAAAAGAATAGCATACATCGTAGTCATAATTGCACATAAGAAGGTTGAAAAAGAAGAAAGAGATAGGTAGAGATATACACACCAATGAACAATTCGTTGAAAATTCAATCGAAACAAGATACGAACATATGTGATTTCAAAAGCTTTTTAAATGTTTCAATGGTCTCTGCTGATCGGATCCTTAGTGGAAGAGCGTTCCAGAGAGATGGGGCTGCAGAAACAAAGGCTTTTTCTCCGAGAGTCGAGATTGTTCTTTTAACTGTTAATTGTTTACTATTACATGAACGGAGATTTCTGCCAGGGACGTATTCTGAAACAAGGGTTTGCAAATATTTTGGAGCTGAAGAATGTACTGCTTTCCATGTATGAAGAAGAATTTTAAACTCTATCTTCTTGGATACTGGTAGCCAGTGAAGATTTTTTAGAACTGGGGTAATGCTGGAGAAGCGAGATGTTCCACTGAGGACCCGAGCAGCAGAGTTCTGAGCACGCTGTAGTTTGGCCAGTTGGTAAGATGAAGCCTTGAACAATAATGCATTTCCATAATCAATACGTGACAAAACATACGAATGAATAACAGAGGCTGCAACTTTGTTTGATAAGGATTTTCTGATACTGTGAATATTGCGTAGTTGCAAATATACAGATCGACATGTGTTTGTAATGTGTGTCGCCATTGACATTTCAGGGTCAAAATAAACTCCAAGATTCCTACAATTTGACACAGATTGTACATTGACACATCCAATTCGTAATGACTGACTACGGACCTTTGCTGCCAGATGTTTTGATGCAATTATCATAAATTCACTTTTGTCATCATTCAGTTTGAGTTTGTTCCGTATCATCCAAGCCCTCATATGATCAATACATGCTTCAAGTCTATGTCTGGTAGAGGCCTCACTTAAAGGATCAGATGGATCGAATGAGCTGTACAGCTGGGTGTCATCAGCGTAAAGATGTATATGGATGCCATGGGTCCTTGCGATCTCTGCGAGAGGACTTGCATAAATGCTGAAGAATGACGGGCCCAGAACAGACCCTTGGGGGACACCATACAGAAGTTCAGCGAAGGATGACATGCACTCATTGATCCTGACTGCCTGCGAACGGTTACACAAATAGGAAGATATCCATGCAAGAGCAGATCCTTTCACACCTATTGAACGAAACCTTGTGATAAGAATATCCTTGTCAATGGTGTCGAAAGCTGCTGACAGATCAAGGAGCACCAAGAAAACAGCTTACTTCTTGTCAAGTGCTTGATGGATATCATTATGGACTTTAATCAGGGCAGACTCGGTGCTATGATGCCTTTTATAAGCAGATTGAAGTGGTTCACTTAAATCATTCAGTTCCAAATATTCTTGAAGACGCTGGGCTACGACTCTTTCCAAAACTTTTGAAATAAACTTGAGATTGCACACTGGTCTGTAGCTATTGAGAGCGTCGGGGTCTAAACTGGGCTTCTTTAGCAGAGGTCGAACGACAGCTTGTTTGAATGAGCTGGGGAAGATGCCTGTTTCAAGCGATCTATTCACCATCAGTGTAATGCTTGGGAGAAGAAGATGTAAGTGTCTTTTCAAAATCCATGTAGGAACTGGATCTTGTGAGCTAGAAGAAGGCGGGGAACCAGCAATAATCTTTCTCACTTCTTCCTCTGATGCCAAGTCAAAACTGTTGAGCGTGTGGTCTTTCTCAGTAGAATGAGTTGTAGTAAGATTTCCCCCAGTCAGCACTTCAGCATCAAGTGTTGCTCGAATGTCTTGATATACGTAATAAGCAAAAGTTGCTCGAATGTCTTGATATACGTAATAAGCAAAAGTTGTGGAGAAAATGCCGACCTTCGCTTTGATGTAAATATTGTATGGCAAATCTATGATTGTTTTTCTGTCAAATGACCAGTAGCTTTATTATTGTAGACGCATGACTTTTGCGTACAGAAAAAAAAATAGATAGAAACTTAATAATTTTATCCGCAAATCCAGAAGAGAACAGCGTTTGATAGTCAATCATCACACAAAATGAAAGCTAATGTGACAAGACTGGAATTACGAGAAACGCTTTCCTTATACTGTGGATTTTGGCAATTTATTGGTCGGTTTAGGCAAATTTGGGAGTTTGAATTGAATTATTTTCCGAACTTAGCACGCAATCGACTAAGTTGGGTGTGGGGATATGGCACATATTAAGACTTAATACACACGTGATTTCTATTCGCCCCTCAGGCAATCGCATTTTTTTAACCGTCACGGAACCTCATCTATTCGATATCAAACCATTCTCTTTAGTTTCCTCCTTCCTTATATTATGCTCTTCCTTTTTTTTTGGGGGGGGGGGGATTTTTTTACTACCGTTTTCTTTTGTTCCTTTTCCTTCCTAGTTCATAATTATGTCTTCTTCTTGTCAGCACTGTTGACCTCAGGAGCAACTCTTCAATATTCGTGTTCCTTTCTTATCGTCGAGTTTGTTTTATGGCAAGAGCAATGTTCCTTTCTCATCATATGACGTCTTGTCACATATTATGAATAAGCAGCTATGTTACACCAACTATGAATCCTATGAGGGCATCTCAATTATATATAAATTGTAGCCTTCAAAGTTTTCCTATCCCTTTAACTGATGAATTCACTTTGAATATGCGCAGTACAATAAAGGGACTCGTGCTTGGATGTTTTTTAATAGTTTGTTTGATTTCGAGTCATCTATTCATGAGGACTTACCACGGATCTTTTGTGTTTTACTATCATGATATTAGAAAAGGAAAAGAGTGAATGTGCCAGTAGATCTGATGAACATTCAAATAGCCAGCACTTCTCCGTAGTTATCACTATAGGCCACTCAGTGTCACAATATTACAACAAAATGTGGACGGTAACGAAATGTTGGGTCTCTGTCCTGTGAATAGTTTTAAAAGATTTCTATGGTTTTTGCTAACTTCTGATATCAAAAGTGTCAAACAGAGGTTTTGACTCATCGACTGTAGTGACGTTTTTAAGTGTGTTCAAAGTGCAAAATACTGTGTGCCTGGCGTTTACTTTTCGCACATACATGGCAAGCTAAAATCTGGGCAGTGTCTTACGATATACGTATATGGTATGTTCATTACACCTTACGATCTTGCCAGCATTCGTAAAGACTAAGCGACTCTGCTCGACTTGCATAAAACCTACATCTGGACTCACGACATATGCAGAAAGGATCTTCTTCGTTTCACCACCTTTCATTGGAATGTGATATATCAGACACGTGCGAGAACTATGACCTTGGTACACAGATGTAATAACACAGGAGATGTAGAGGTCACCCGTCAGAGGATCTGCAGAGACGTTAGCAATAGGTTCACAATGTGAGATCTCCCTGGTGGCGCCCTGCAGGTTAATCAACGTGAGCGTGTTGTTAAATGGATGACGCTGGACAACGATCTCCCCTGACGGAAGCACGTCGCGCATTCTCACCTTGAATTCGAAAGTGAGCTTGTTGAGAACCGTTCCATCAGAGGGGTCTAGTACGTATATGTTTGAAGTATAAGCTTGAGAGGCAATGATTTTGTTTTGGTAAACAAGGACATCAACCTGGGGATAGCTGGACACACCGATCTCTGGAAGGTCAAAGCCCTTGACCGGCTGCCATTGTCTGCTTACCAAGCGGACAACCCTCTCCATTGCTGCACCTTCGCTACTTGTCATCAAGCACACCCCACACACTATCAGCTCATCGTCAAGCACAGCACACGATGCGATGACAGCATAATCAGTGTTTGTCGGTGAAACTGCACGAAAGTTTTTGCTGCTGACATCTGTCACATACGCCTTAAAAAGGTAACCGTACATAACCACTTCATCCTCGCTGATACAGCCAACAATATCGGGGTAACTCCATCTTTGCGGGACAGACATTGTGCCAGCGATCACCCACTCGCCACCTGCCCAGTCAATCCGACCTTCACAAAATGCGTCACCGACCCCCTTAACAAATGTGACGCCCTCTACGGAAGACAAGACGTTATTCAGTGCATCCTCATCAGGTTCCTTGCCCGTGGTATCTTTCAATAGTGAGAGTATCTTCTGACCGTCATGCAACAAGCTACCGCTGTCATCCTCGAGAGCTCCGATTTCAAGCAAAATTCCTTGTAGGTCTTGTACTTTCTTTTGAGCGTTCTTTTCAAGTTCATCAAATCTTCGCCTATACGTCTTTCGAAGTTCAGCAAGCTTATCAATTAATTTTCTTCTACTTTTATCAAAGCTGTCTCCCTGTACTTTGCCACCACCAGTGCCTTTACGAACCGCTTTGACCTTTCCTGCCCCAGTGCTGGTAGATCTTTCACATTCGTCGAACTCTTCGTGGTGAGGACCACTTTCAATTCCAGCTATGTAGGCTTTTCTAAAAGTGGACTCTACGTCGTTCTGGACGGACAGCAATTGCTCTTCCATCGAAGCTCGGCCTCTTCCAATACGATCTACATATTTCCGCCATACAACCAGTTCGCCTCTGCCATTTAAAAGCAGTTCTCGCGATTCAGCATCACTGATGGTTTGAAGGACGCCCTCTTCCGGGTTCCCTTCTGAAGGAGAGTCCTTAAGATCTTGTGCCTTGGACTCTTCCTTCCACCTCTTCCGAACCCACTGGCCAGTGTCTGGATCTCTCTGCAAACGTCCTTGTCTAGATGACGACGACATGGTGAGGCTCTTAAAATCCGAGTTGTAAGTTTTCGCACTCTGAAAGAAATTGAAACAGTCGACATAAGGTGTGATACTAGCCACGAAATTTGACAGCTCTGTCAGCAAAGCCTCCATAGTAGTAAGTTTGTAATGATTATTGATACCATGACGGTTTGAAATTGGTCTGTAATCAAGTGTCCTTAACACTGCGGATGTCGACATGGTAGGACTCTAGGGCCAGAATTCACGAAGGTGGTACAATTAATGAAACCATGGTTTAAACCATGGACAAAAACCATAGAGCGCCAAATGTCGAACGGAATATTTCGTTACGAAATTGGTCATTTCGTCGACAAAATGCCCGTTTCGTTATCGAAATTATCATTTCGTGGACGAAATGTTCATTTGATAGTTACAAAATGTCATTATTTTTCGTTACAAAATAATAATTTCATCGACGAAATGACTGATTTCGTAACGACACATTCCATGCGACACTTGGCGCTCCATGGTTTTGTCCATGGTTTAAACCATGGTTTCATTTGTACCACCTTCGTGAATTCGGGCTAAGATGTCTCTGGCAGAGGCCGCAGAACGGTTTTGTCCTTTGGAATTGGGTTGAGGGTTTGGGGACCTATGGGGCGAAGGTCAAGAGTAAATTAAAGGACTATAATGTCCTCGCCCGCTTTCAAGGAAGAAGCTGCTGGCGAATTTCTGGATTGTCTTTCTTTTTTTGTTATGACGCAGAGCCATGTAGCCTACGTTGCTACGATAAGCATGTAATACTCGTAGTGCAAAGTGACGAGCATAAACACGGGTATATCACAGGGGTCTTTATGAAAAATGAATAATCTTTTAAGGTCCCACGGTAGTTCGTGTATCGTGTGGTGACAGAATCAACAGACCTCCTTGATATTGAAACATTAAGGAGTCATAGTACAACAGTGTCTCTACCTATTTCTCTATTCCAAGGAAAGCCGGCGTCGAATCTTACTTACCGTAGTAGCGTTACAAGGTGATTGAAACCCTTCTATTGGTTAGAATTAAAATTCGTTTTAACGAGACGAAAATACACTACTGTAGGCTGTTCTTCGTGGAGCAATGTGAAATGAATGTGATCCAGCAGAGGCCATCTTCAGTCTGCGTCAACCTGATAAAGAAAAGAAACATATATCCATATCTTATCTAGGGAATAAAGTAACGGGTTGCTTCTTATTAATGATTATGAGCGTCGTTTCGGCGATCACGTTTGTTTAGTGCAAGCGTCGGACAACAAATCCAGTCTCGTGAGAGATCAAAGTTCGGATGAGACTCTTTTGTTAATTAAAAAAAAATAAATGATATTGCTGTGGTCCTTATCATTATGCACACTGGGGTAAAACAACAATTATAATACAGTGAACGTACATAAAAAGGCGTTGCAACATAAAGCAAGCCCCCCCCCCCCCCCCCCCTCCCCAGACTGCCTTATTGTACAATCCTTGTCTGCCTGACTTATTCTGTTCCTTCCGCAATTCCCCGAGAACCTTTCTCACTTTTGCCGGTCTATCTAATTTTTGTCCGTCGACAAAAATAAAAAGCGTTACAATTGGAAAGCAGTGAAGATTGTGTTTATAATTTACCTTTGGACAAAAACGTTACAGATGTTAAAGATTTTAGGGGTGAATATAACTGGGTCTATACATGTGAAAGAAAATTTTGAATTATAAAAAATACTTTGTAAAAAAATAAAAGAAACTAATATGGTGAAGCAACGAGATTTTACATTACTGCACAAAATTAAGTCATTGATGATTTTTATTTACTCTAAGTTGAATATTCGGTCCCCTTCACAATTTTCCCCAAGTGGGTATACAATGAATTCGAAGTGGTTCTTTGGTAAGGAAAACCAAAAATGTAGCAAAAAAAACTGTTTCGGTGTAAGATTATGATCACGGGGGAGTAAAAAAAAAATGACGCATTTTCAAATTTTATTAATGCTAAAAAAGTGATCTGGGATGAAAGGTTATTTCAATCGTTTCATGTAAATCAGACAAAATTCAGCTGTTTGACTGGCAAGTTTGATAAGAAATGAACTCATTCAATTCAATTCAATTTGATTTATGTTAAACAAGAAATGGAATGATAACGATATTTTGAAAAAAAATCCAAAAATGCAGAAGGTTAATTCATATTTTTTTGCAATCATTTCATCTATATTAGTTTGACTTTATCTTTACCGAAATTTTATAGGGATTTGTTAGAAACATTGGTAAAAACTAAGGAAATTATGGGGTTGTTATAATCTAGTAAGGGAGGAAGTATTTTGGGAAAATGATTATGATTATTCTCACTGAAGGAAAATTTAGTTTTAATAGAAAAAGTTTGATTGCAACAAGATAGATATAGGTAGGGAATAATATTCAGTAGGTAATTTTTACAACATTTTAAAGGGCTTAACTACTTGCATGAATTGAGTACTAACAAATATCTGAAGCACTGCCACATGGGTGGAAAAGAAATGCAAAGAACATGACGTACATTTTGTGGGCGTTTCTATACATTTGTGGGTTCAACAGAGTGGCTGAAACGTATGGGGAGACTGCTTTGGATTAAGAAGTCACATGGTGGCTAGCCGGTGATCGTCCTTCACAGGTCATCTGACTGTCTGAAGGACCTTGTCCCGAAGACGTACCGGTGACAGGCCGGTCTCTACTGGGTATTTTTCACGAACTACACAAGGGTTGGTATTATGTATGTGTGCCTCTTGGTCATCAACACCAAGGCTAAATTGTTTTGCATCTGAGAGGTTAAAGTATTGAAAGTATTGGTGGGGATTAGGATTTGGCTTTTGACTTTTTGTATGATACAAAGAAACCACTTTTCAAATAGTACAGAACATACCATTCTAAGAAGAATTTAAAATTTATTGATAAAAATCGGTTTGGGGATGGCTGAGACATCCCAGAAAAAAAATGTAAAACAAAGCAATTGTAATAAAAGGTAGGCCCCACCTGTTATTAGGATCGCTCTGATTTGGATATCTCGGCCATTTCAAAACCAATTTCCATCAAACGAACATTGAATTCCTCTTGGAATTACAAGCTCTTTCACATTTCATGAGAGTTTTCTCGTTATCTTACCAAGAAATGTTAAAAACCTGAAGTTAGATCTCAACCAAAACTGTACGAATTTATACATTGCCTCTGATTTCCCGTCAGTCAACGAATACGACAACGAGACACAAAAACCCAGCACTTCTGTGAAAACATGAATCATGAAAGCCTATTATATGGGGATTTACTTTCCTCCTAAGCTATTCTTCAGCAAATATAATTTAATTCGCCATAAAGATGAAACTTGAGGCTATAAACAAAATAATGAAAATTGAATTACGAACTTTTAACCTCAGTTGAAACACCAAAGACAAATATTTTCTGTAATAGATAGGAAATCAAATGGAAAGGAAGAAAAAAATGAAAAGAAGATTTCATCACTTATAGATTAGAACGTTTCAATATATCACTTTGCTTGTTACTCTGCTTTTACTTTATTTTCCATAGTTTCATATTATCATTATCACTATTCCTTTTCATTCTTTACGTCTTCATTCAATAAGCAAAAAGCGCTCGATGGAGACGGACGTGCCGCCATAGCTCTCTTGGTTCTGCAGCCACCGCCCTTTTCCCTCACCACCACTTCATGGATTATTTTTTGACTCTTCCTGCATAACTTTTCACCTTAAGCCAAAAAGTAACTTTGGTTTCACCTGTTTCGACGAAGTTTTGAACATAAGCTTTGAAATTCACCAAAACTGGAATTTATTTGCAACTTCTGAACGCGCATTATCAGTGCAGATGGCGACCCGCCTTACCCGAGCTACCAGTAAAGACCGGACTGTTCCCACCCACGCCCCGCAACCCAGCCGTGCCGACGGCGATCAGTCTCACTCAAGGAGCGATGACGGCGATGACGGCGATGACCTGACCTTGGCGGATATACAACAAAGTATAACTCGTTCTTCCTCTACAGTTTGCGCAAAACTTGATGTTCTTTCGCGAGAAGTTGCTTCAATCAACACCAAACTGTCAGAACTAGAAGACTCCGTAAGCATGAACTCTGACAAGATAATAGAGATTGAGAACAAGAAGCTTCCAGAAATGGAAAGCAAGATGGCTGCCGAAATTACCAAGCTCCATAACAAGCTCACGGCAATGGAGATTTACTGCCGTCGCGCAAACCTGCTCTTTTAGGCTGCGTTCACATAGAAGTATACTTTTCGGGTATTCGGGCTCGTTTTTCGAGGGCACGCGAATAGCTTGAATCGAACGATAGGATTTCCTCACACCGGTTCACATAGGAGGGCACTATTCGAAAGTACGAATAGCTGCGAAAAGTATAGCAAAGTGGGAATCGAGCTTGTTCGATTTTCTTGCAGCGTATACCGTCTCTCGTTTATGAAATAATGACACTTTTGGTCTGGATTTGCCCTTTAGCAAAAATAAGCATGTAGACTGACATTCTGATGCAGTTTAGAAATTGTTAATAAGATTTGCTGGGATGTAGGAGGAAGAAATCCTCACTGCATGGGATGGTGAGTTGACGGTGCGGGTGATGGTGTATTCGGTGCCCGAATACCGAATAGCGAATACCGAATACCGAATACCGAATACCGAATACCGAATACCGAATACCGAATACCGAATACCGAATACCGAATACTTCTATGTGAACGCAGCCTAACGGAGTAAAGGAAACGCCAAACGAAAATGTTGAGCGCACACTTCGCGACACGTTTTGCTACCTCGGGATAAACGCAGATGATGCCGCCAATATTGCCCTCGTGAATGTTCATCGGCTCCCCCGACGCGACAACGCCAACGCTGCTTCCGGTCAGGCCAACGGAGCCCCATGTCGAGACCCTGTTCCACGAGCCATAATTGCAAAGTGCGTCTACATTCGCGACAGGGATCGTGTTCTTGAATCGTTTGACCAGCGCCAGCGACAAAACAGCCAGCCGCGAGCCAACACCGGTCCCGGTCAGGAATCTCGACGGATCACGGTCCGCACGGATCTGCCCCCTGCCCTCAAAGCCAGGAGAAGCTTTCTCGCGAAAACGGCCTACGACCTCAGAAAGCAAAAAAAAAAAAAACGCTTCTACCAAGATATACCTAGCTGGCACAGAAATACTCCTTAAATGGAAAAAAAAAGGCTCTGCGACGTGGAATCTGTACCGTGACTGAACCTGAAAGCCGCGAGTCTCATGTGATCTTCAGCTCCTATGTGCTCCTTTAAGTTAAAATACCTCTTGCGTCTTGATTGGTAAGCTTTAGTACCCATCAAAGCTCTTATCAGTTACATTAGTGTTTCTTTCTTCCAAAGTACCCGTTATTACCCATTATTATTGTTATCACCTCTGAGTTACAATTCCGAATCCTTTTGCCAACTACGTAAATTTATTCTCACTGATGTAGCACCACTCGCGAATTTCAAATAGCTACCACGAGTTGTGTTCGTTCCTTTTCCTTCTTTTTTGTGTCATGTTATTCAAACATTATGTCATGTTATTCATACATAGCACTCAACAATTATACGAAGTGTATGAGGCCGATGCCGCGGCTCACACAGTCAATTATTCATTTTGGTTGAATTGATTTTAAATATAAACAGTGCGCACATTATACGTTTATGGGATTGAATGGCAATGATTGAACTTGGAAGTTTACTGCAGAACAGATTTGGTATATATATTGATTGGAAGTAAGCGTCTTCCTCTACATTTTCTGTCTTTCTTCTACATCTGCTCTAATATTCGGCGAATAGAAAATTGTTTTTCTCGTAATCTTAGACTACCATATCCAGCACGAGATAGCTTGTACTATGCTACGACTGAAACTTAACCTCTGACTTCATAACACGTTTAAATTATGTGATCGAAAAGTAATGATCCAATTTACTGTTCAACAGATTTGGTCTGTTTACTGGTAGGAAGAATGTTTCTTAATTCCTCTCTTTTTTCCCATTAGGCCTATGTCCCAATACTCGGCTATTGAAGAAAAAACATGTAAAATGTGATATGCTTTTTATCGCAATCTGTGATTATAGTATATCCGACATGAAATAGTCTGTACTGTGTTATGACTGAAACTATCATAACCTTTTGTCTTTTTTCTTCCCAATTCAATGAAAATGATAACAAAATTATAATTTATACGTAATGAGAAAAGAAGTAAATTGCAATGAGGTCTGTACTTTGATTGCAAAGAGATTTTTCAAGGGTAAGGGAGGGAGGGGTGGCTGCGGGTAACATCTGGAGAAAACGGTCTAAAGAAGACATGTATGTAAGTAATTTGTTATTGATTATGTATCTTTCTGTGCGCTTTAAGTACGCACACGACACAGCGATTGATTTTCATTTGAACTTAGATTTTGTTATGTGCTCAGCAGTGTTTGCATTTTGCCTTGACATACATTCCATGTGCGCAACATCAAAATCTGTCTTACCTGGATATATTAATTTGATTTTTCACAATTGTGCCATGTGCATACTTTTGAACGTACGTATAACCACTTGTATGTTTAGATTTGAACAGAGAACTGTATTACCATATCCACTATGTAAAGAACCAGTACTCGGTATACCTTTTTACATTGTTCTATGCACGCTCACTGTGCTTTCTCTCCTGGCGAAATTCACAAAAATTTACATAACAGTGTTAATGAACTTCCTATTGTGTATGCAAAAATGTGTTATGCCGGTGCTCTCGACCGCTATTAATTTGTCATCAGCTTTCAGCAATCTGTCATCCTTGTGTATCCAAAAATGCATTATTCCGGTGTTTTTGACCTCGCAAACCAATTCACTACCTGTTCTCAGCTATTTGTTATGTACATGCAAAGACGTGTTACCACGGTACTTCCGACTCCTCTCAGTGATTTGTTATCAATGTTTATGCAAAAATGTGTCATCCCGGTGCTTCTGACTCCTCTACGTAATTTGCCGCCTACCCTCTGCAAACTGTTATCATTGTGTATGCATAAATGTGTTGCTATGGTGTTTTTGTTCACCCCCAATTATTTGTTGTCTGTTTGCTCTGGCATTCGCTTCTTTGAACTCTTCAGTGCAATTCTGGCCTCATACAGCCTAGCAACAACCTCATTCCCTACTTACTATACTGGTGCAGTTACCTTTGAATTTTTTGGCATGCATTGTTTTATGTATGGCCATTGGACATTCTTTTCCCATATATCTTCAGGGTGAATGTTCTCCCACTTGTCTCCCTATAAAACCAAGCAGCAGATGTGTTCTTAAGCAGTTATTTCCTGTTTACAGCCTGTCTTCATATTCACCTGCCTTGTATCAGTCACAATGATGAATCCAAATACTACTGTAAACTCGAATGCCGCGTCAGTTGCCACCCTTTATCCTCAGTCATTTGCTGATATGACACCAGTAATTTCAGTAGACAGCGAAGAGGGTGAGGATTCCGACATCGTCACTTTCTTAAGTATGCAAACTCCTGAATTAAGACTGGATTTTGACTGTAGCGATACAGCAGTCCAAAATGTATTCACTCACTACCACACAGAGGATGAGCTTACTTCACTCACTCATACCGACGCAAATCAACTTTTTATTTCACATTTTAATATCAGAAGCTTAAATAAAAACTTTGATCAATTTCTTTCTTTTGTGAGTATATTAAAATACAAATATAATATTATCGGGCTCAGTGGAACTTGGTTGAAGGAGACATCCCCCTCTTCGCTACTTGCTATAGACGGTTTTAAACTCATAACAAATAATAGAACATGGAAGAAAGGTGGGGGAGTCGGATTTTATGTGTCACAGAATTTAGACTGTGTCTTCTTAGAAAAATACAGCGTGATGTCAGATACATTTGAGAGTGTATTTATCGAGGACAAAACTCCAAACAAAGGTAATATTATAATTGGGGAGATTTATCGACCCCCAAGCTCAAACCCTGCTCTGAATTTTTAGAGTTATTCTGCGGCCTTATCTCGAACACTTATTTTGACAGTAAGACATGTTTTGTCATGGGTGATTTTAATCTCAATCTCCTTAATTACAGTGATAATCCCTTATGCGCAGATTTTCTTAATCTTATGTTGTCGAAATCTTTTATTCCCCTTATAAGGAAACCGACTCGAATAACTGATGATGTATCTACTCTTATTGACAACATTTTTGTAAATGATTCATTTTCTGACATTACATCTGGCATAATAGTTTCTGACGTCACTGATCACTTCCCAATTTACGCCCTTGTGTCCAGTTTTATGACTGCTAATGTTTCTCACACCCACAACCCAGGTATTCGTGTAATGTCTGAATCCAACCTTAATAAACTTAGGGAGAAATTAAGTTCAGAGGATTGGTCCACCGTATACAGTCAAAGCGACATTGATTTAGCCTTTGAAAATGTTATGAATATTTTAATTGCTAATTATGATTCTTGTGTTCCTCTCCGAAGACCTCACATTTCTAATTATCAAAAAGTACCACGACAACCATGGGTTACAAAATCTCTTCTCAGGTCCATTAACCGCAAGAATAAATTTTTTCATAAGTATCGTAAAGATCCTCCCTTTAAACAAATTAAGATATGTTCGTTATCGGAATATATTGACATCCATAATACGTATCGCCAAGCGAAATTATTTATACCGACAGTTATGTTAAATCTAAATCTGATGAGCAGAGTCGTGGAAGGTGCTACATATATTTTCAGTCAATCCTTATTCAATGGCAAAGTCCCCAATAAGATGAAGGTCGCAAAAGTTGTCCCTATCTTTAAGAAGGGACAGAAAGATTTGGTGAATAATTACCGACCAATTTCTTTGTTGACTTCAATCTCTAAAATTCTTGAAAGGGTGGTTTACACACGATTATTAAAATTTCTCACAAATCATAACATTCTGTCGGATTCTCAGTTTGGTTTTAGAAAACATTACAACACAACCCATGCTTTACTTACTCTTATAGACAAGGTAGCTCATGCTATAGATAGTTTTGAACATATAATTGGAGTTTTTCTTGATTTTTCTAAAGCTTTCGACACGATAGATCATGAAATCTTGTTTTATAAATTGTGTCACTATGGAATCCGCGGTACCCCCTTAGAATGGTTTAAGAGTTATTTAAGAGAAAGAAAGCAATTTGTTAATATCAATAGCCATGATTCGCAATTAAAGCCTATTTCATGTGGAGTCCCGCAGGGCTCCCTCTTGGGCCCACTTTTATTTATCGTATACATAAACGATCTTCCAAAATCATCGCAAATTTTGTCATTCATTTGTTTCGCCGATGACACAAGCTTGTTTTTTTCACATCGAGACCCTAATGCATTAATAAATATGATGAATACTGAGCTCAGGTCCGTGCAATCCTGGATTTATGCGAACAAATTATCCTTGAACATAGAAAAAACTATTTAGTAATTCTTTGAATGTTGTTCCATATGATATCAAAATAAATGATTTATGTTTAAAGCAGGTTAATAACACAAAGTTTTTAGGGCTTTGGATTGACCAAGAATTATCCTGGAAAACTCTGATTTTGTAAGTAAAATATTGTCTAGAAATATTGGGATTTTGAATAAGCTCAAACATTTCTTTCCTGTTCATATTTTGCAGAGTATATATTTTTGTTTAATATCTCCACACTTCAATTATGGAATTTTGGCGTGGGGAAATGCAATTCACTCATTACTAGATTCCCTTCTCCGTATTCAAAAGCGTGCAATAAGAATCATAAACCACGCCGGATATTTTGCCCATACCAATTGTTTTTTCCATCAAAACAGAATTCTGAAAATTTCAGACTTATTTTATTATAATCTCGGAATTTTCATGTATAAACTAACAACTAATGAATTACCATCTGTTTTTATCCACATGTTCAAAAGGAATCGTTCTATCCACTGTTATCCCACTCGCCAGAGTGACGCCTATCACCTTCCCCGTACTCGCACTATTTTTGCAAAGAAGACAATTATATTTACTGCATGGACCCAGATATTGGAATGATCTCCCTCTAAATATCACTTCTTCCTTATCTCTATTCACCTTCAAACGCAAATTAAAACAGTTATTACTTAGTGGATACACACTACCAAGCTTTTAGCAACCTTTTTATGCTCCCAGTCTTTTGTCCTTGTCCGCAGCACCAAGTTATTCAAGTGATTTCATGGTACCGATACATCTTTTGATAATATAGCATTTTTGTTATTCAAACACTGCGAGATTTGTATGCAGTCTGGTTTGTGCGATATCTATGTGGTTCATTAGTTTATTACTCGTCGATTTTTTGTACTGGTGTAATTTTAGTTGGTCAAGACAAACATATCCGTTCTCCATGTAAAATTATATGCCTATGAACTCGGGAACCTACAGTTTTACAAGCTTTAAAGCTTTTATGTAGGCCCCATCATATTTCTTATACTTACTAGTGATATTTTCATACGATGTGACCATGTACATTTGTGTCAAGTATATTTTCTTTTTCTTTTTCTTCTTCAATCAATAGACATGATTGTATAATTATATTTTGTACTCTTGTTTTGTTGTCAATAATTTTGTAATGTCATCATTGAGAAAATGGAAATATGAAATAAATTTGAACTGAACTAAGAGAATAGATTAAAAAAAACGAAATCATATATCGCTATGATAGCATAACAAAGCAGGCCCGTAAAAGGGGGGGGGGGGTTCAGGGGGTTCCACGGACCCCCCCCCCCCCCCCCCCGTGTGAAAAAAAAAATGAAGGGGGCTTGTAGTTGCACCAGAAAATTGCGGTAAAGCCTGTTTGGGTATTTTAGGGGGTTGTTTTTTGTTTTGTTTTGTTGTTTTTTTTGTTTTTGTTTTGGGGGTGTTTTTTTTTTTTTTTTGGTTTCACTCGTTTGTTTGTTTTGTTTGTTTGCTTTTTCTTGTCAGCCGATGAAACCCGGAAGTGGCACGAGAACCCCCCCCCCCCCCTACAAAAAAAAAATGCACGGCGAGCATTTTCCTTTTTCTTTTCTTTTTTTTTTCTTTTTTTTCTTTTCTTTTTGTGCTTGTCAACTGCAAGTGGGCCACTTTATTCTGACTCCCCCTAAAAAAATCCTAGTTACGGGCCTGATAAACCAAACATTACGTTTTTACCTCAGTCGCCCATTGTGGTTTTCCCTATCTTCCCTGTCCCCCATGTTGATTGAATAATATTATTATAGCCTAGTCCTCTTCTGCGTGAGCCACCACGAGTGTTTAGATAGAAGTTGCAGCTACCTATTTTTTCTTTCAGGTGGAGAAGGTGTGTTGGATGGGGTTATACACCAGTTATACACTAGATAGACACTAAGTGAACAAGGTCCACGAGCTCGAAATCAAGTAAATTAGGCGCACAAGTTGTACGGTCCACAATGTCGACAACAGGCAAATCACGTCCACGATACACGCTGGGAAAAGACAGCCTACGTGTTCGACACTAGACAAACAAAGCCCAACCCACACTGCCCAGAAGAAGCTCACGAGACCGACAGGTCCTGCTGAACAGCGCCATCTATTGTTTAGGGTGTCCCAATTAAAGTGGTATAATAAGGAAGAGATATGTGACGGGAGGGGGGGGTTCTTCACTGTAACGGGTGCTAGAGTATTACGCGTGAATTACCCCCCTCGCGTATTACCCCCCTCCCCCAAATCTTCATGATCTTTATTTGTGTGTGTGCCTGTGTGTGTGTGTGTGTATGTGAGTGTGAGTGTGTGCGAGCGTGTGTATGTGTGTTTGTCTGTCTGTCTGTTTGTCTGTTTGTCTGTTTGTCTGTGCAAGAATTAACAACATTTACTAAATAGTGTGCACCAGATCTGCGACAATTTTGAGGAATGATTTGACAGGACCATGATGAGCAACGTTCAAAGTCAAAATGATGAATTAAAGGAAGCAAAAGCCCGATTATTTAGCTTCTTTTTAATTTCATTTGTCAAGTTTTCACGCAAATTATACAGTGTTGTATTTGCAACATCCATCCATGACAATGTTAATTAACTCATAAATCATAAGTTCAGTATGTAAAGACTATATAATAACATGTACAAGACACAAAATCAATTGAAATCAATCTCAAGTGCATAACATTCATCACATTCATGATGGATGAATAAAATTGTGTGCGGTGGGAAGCTACATAGAAGCAGATGCTTGTGAGAGTAGGTCCCCCCCCCCCCCAAAAAAAAAAGAACAGGCAGTTACACTCGCACACACACTCTGCACGCACGCAAGTGCACCCTGCCAAGCGTGCGTGCACACACACTCACACACATAAAGAGAAGAGATGAATGTGGATTGAGAGAACGCAGCAATATAATTATGTAAAACACATCAATGAAAGCTTGAGGATGGACAATATAAATTCAAAAGTTATGAAATTTTAAATTGTCGGTGCTGTCATCGCTGGGAAATAAGACTTGTACCGTTCGTGACTACATTCCGGACAACAATGTGAAGAAAATAATTATAGATAAAACGTATTTTCCCAATTTTAGGACAATAAAAGAGGACTTTTCTTAACTCTTCCGGAATGAAGGTACTAATATTACCCTTGCCATAGTATAAATATCAGTAACAAGTCGATGAATATGTGCTTTTCATGAAAAATAACATTTTATGGAATTTCACTTATATTTTCTTTATATTGTTGTCTAGAATGACGGCATGAATTCTAGTAGTAAAAATATACTGGTAGTTTTCTTTTTATTGCTACCTTCACTCAATCCGCATTTTGCTTGAGTTTTGGTTTCCTGCTTGAAATCTATAAATTTGTATAAACGAAGTCACGTCCTTTCAGCAAGACATGGCAATTTTGAGCAGCACAACAGTTACAGATAATAGTATAGTGATTAAACTCTTGGGGCAAACGCGCACCTAGAGGAGATATTATCACGCATTACACACGTCCATACAGGGGACAGCAATCATGTCGATCTACGTTGCATGCTGTTTGCGTCGGGTGACACGGCATTTGACACGGCTCCTGGGACGATTATTGCTCCGGTCTTGGACTGGTCTGGTCTGGACTTTGGGTTAGGGTTAGTGCTGTGATAGGATTTTAGGTTTTGATGTTAGAATTATACTTTTAGGGGTGTATTTGTAGGTATAATTTATGTTAGCTTATGGTTGCATGCTTATATTTCATGGGAGCAATTGTCTAAGGAATTAATGTTGTGAAACCTTGCATCCATAGATACATCATTACGGCACGTCAACTCTGGGACATCATTTCTTGCGAAGATTAAGTGGGGAAAACCTCTAATCAGGGGATTTGAACTCAACTACTGATCCTAGATTTTCACTCTGGGCACCCAAATGAAAACAAGTGATTAGGGGTCTTGCTTTCCGAGCAATATGTTATTGTAGTAGTTACATTTTTGCACGTACGGCAGAAAACTAAGTTATCAGTAGTTTTAACTTTGTATGAACAACTACAAACTTCTCATTAGTAGTGATATCTGCACGCTCAGCGTGTGAAGCCTCTGATCAGCCGTTTTATTTGCATGAACAAAGGAAAATTTCTGATTAATTGGTTGTTTTTTTCTCTCTGCAGGAGCAAATGAAAAATTCTTATTATTAAAGGGTTTCATTTCCGAAAATTCTTCAGAGTCTGTCGGAGGAACCGTAGAAACTGTGTACCGGCTATGATACCCGAGCAGTAGGAATCCGTGCAAACAGTTTAGTTGTGCGGGAGTGGTCGGTCGTGATTTGGCAAAAAGGTGTATGTCTGAAAAATATCATGTTTTTGGTTTTTACCATTTGGGGGGTTTTCGATGCCGAAATTTTCATGTGACCAACTTTCGTAAGTCATCGATCCTTTGTTTCCGAGATATTTGGGGCTATCTCTGTATTATTTTATCAATTTTCCTGCTTTTGATTAGGCAAAAGGGTGTATCTTTACATACACACTTGACGTACAAGGACGTACCAGGATAGAGAACTACATGATTTGGCAAAAGGGTGTATCTCTAGATACACCTCTAACCGTGCACGCTGGGGAGAGCTTAAAGATTTGGCAGATAGGTGTATCTTTAGATACATCCATCTGCCGAATGAATCATGAATTATAGTTGCGAAGTATGATAAGGCAGAAAGGTGTATCTTTTATACTCTGTGTATATCATATACTCTGTTATACGTGCTGCTGGCATGTATGTGTACCGTTTCACCGGTCGGTGCGGTGGCGGGCCATGCTCCTGACTCAAACTGGCAGCCCGTTGCACTGCAGAAGTTTCTCCTTGTTGCTAGTCGGTGAGTAGATAGAACCTAATATCTAGAAGTTCAGATCTAACGTTTGTCCTAGACTTCTATGGCCACTTCTATGCCATTAGATGCGCAGATTCGTAAAATCTAGCATTTCTGTTGAAATGACAGCTTTTCCGGCAAGTGTGGCTGTGGGATGAGAGTTCTCTACGCTTCAAAATGACAGTGATCCCTGCACTGTCCGTGCTGTGCAGTGCATGCAGAAGCCTGTACATAGTGTAATGGTGTGCTGTGTGACTGTAAGATCGGCTACCCATTACGCTATGCGTATGGGGCTGTTACCTAACAGACATTTAGTGGCAGTTACACACAAAGGTCTAGAGAAAGATGTGTCCCTGTCTTTGGAAATGATACTTGGATGTACTGCTCAAAGTGCTCAGTGGATGCAAACAGTTAAATGATCCTACCTGAATTTTCACATTTATTGAATTTATTGCAAAAATTGGGAGCAGCATATGCGTTTTTAAGAACAGATACATGATGTGCAAACAACTGCCTTTTTGTTTGCTAAAGCATTCAGTAGAGAAAACAAACGAACCTTTTGTCGAAAAAAGGGGCACAAAGCTAAAAATATAATGAATCATCTCATTGGAAGTAGAAGTTTTTGAAAAAAGGGAGGAGAAGGAAGAAGAAAAATTCTTCAGCTGTAATCCTCAACCATGCATCTCCATGAGACCATGCTTTGTTAATATTCAGACTCTAGGGTGAGTTGTAATTTGCGCACATTTTTCTATGTTTGATGAACAAGTTGTGCATCCTGATATTTTTCTTTATTGTTATTTTTTAAATCTTTTTGTAATAATGAAGTAAAGATTGTCAAGAGTTAACATTTGATTAGAAATGGTCTCACATACACCCTTCTCCCTACAAAATCTCTGGTATATTTTGTTATCGTTTAATTTGGCAAAAAGGTGTATCTCTATACATACACCTTTTTGCCAACTTAAATGCACGATTTCTCACGGTGCATGCAATGAGAAGATACACCTTTTTGCCAAAATAGCGTGGGTTGCAGTCCCTGTAAACGTGATTTGGCAAAAAGGTGTATATCTATGCATACACCTTTTTGCCAAGTTAAATGCATGATTTCTTACGGTGTATGTGAAGATACACCTTTTTGCCAAAATAGCGTGGGTCGCAGTCCCTGTAAACGTGATTTGGCAAAAAGGTGTATCTCTATACATACACCTTTTTGCCAAGTTAAATGCATGATGCCTTACGGTGTATGTGAAGATACACCTTTTTGCCAAAATAGCGTGGGTCGCAGTCCCTGTAAACGTGATTTGGCAAAAAGGTGTATGTCTCTAAACATGCTAAAAGTACTAATTCTGAAGTATTCTTTAAAGTTAGATGCAAGAAAATTATCAGGAAATGAAATTTGAAGTGTATACTAAATCATGGAATTGAATCCCTGAGCGTTGCACAGTTTAGGTGGCTTCTACGGTCAAGGAAACTGCCAAAACTTTAAAGTCGATTTTCTCGGCTTTGTAGTCGCTGTAAAACGGCAGACATACACCTTTTTGCCAAATCACGACCGTGGTCTTCAGACATCCTCTCAAATATCATGCAATCTTCTCACCTTTGGATCACTTTTCTCTTTATCTTTGTTGCCAATCTCAAGCTTTTGTGAAGGTCCTCCAGTTATCAAACTTGAGTGCACAATCTTCAGAAGAATCTGACGCTCAGTTTCCAGGGATTATTAGTAGTAAACTGAAGATTACCTAAATCTCAAATAGAATGTTGCGTATATACCACTAGGTTAAAATGCAGAAAGGAATTACATATAGATCCTTGATTATCGCATAAAATCAAAGACTCCCAAACTTTGCCTATCACTGTCGCATATTTTTCAATCAAATAAAAGATTTGTTGCCTTGCCGTGTCCTATTTAGTAAAGTTATGTTTTTTTCCCATTGATAGACATCTTTAGAATGATCCATGTGTGATCCATGTTAAAATTGTTATTATGCAATGCTATGGAACAAATATGAATATAGCAGGTGACTTGGTATGAATTCCAATGAAATTTGTAAGCATGAGAATGATATATCATAAACGTGCGTATTTCTTATCGTATGACTGCATTTATATTCTGGTATTTGGAATTTTCACAAAGTTCTGGCCAATTGTCAACACTAATGTCATCTATAATGTCAAACAATCTCGTTTCGTTCCTTTTCATTTCGTTTCATTTCATTTCCAACCCATATGATTTCAATATTTGAATACACATAATATACTAATGATATAAAAAGACCATGAAAGATAAACTATGAACTACAATCATATTATTTCATATATTTCATAATTTCAAGGCAAGTACAAAAAAAAAGTTGGAAAAGGAGGGGACTGCCAGAAAGCATGGCTTGTAGTCTACACTCCCCTCATAGAGAAACTGTAGTCACAAAACTGAAAACGAGGCAAGGAAGGTAAAGTAAGACAGAGACGAAGTACACACATACAGACACATTGACAAACAATAGACAACTCTCTTGTAATGAAGAAATGAGGAAAGGTGAGTAAATGAATGACAGGAATGAATGACAGGAAAAGAGTATACCTTCAGAGTGGACAGAGAAAATGGAGAAGAAAGAGGAAGATGATGAGCCAAGACCAGGGCACGTGAGCCTCGAGATATAAGCTCCCCAAATAAGATTAGTCTCTTGCGTGACTAGTCATCCTATGATCCTCATTATTTCTTTTCAATTGTATTAGGCTTACAAGTTACACCAACTTATAAACGTGACCTAATAATGTTCTCTTATATATATACTACGATATATACCTGCAAAACGTTCAATCCGCTTTTACATTCCAAACACAAACAAGATACCTGCAATATCATCACACAAAACATAACCCTACATAGAGTGTTCGAAGGTAATATATCCGGTCATAAACTTTCATGTCGCAATAAACATGATCAGCACGAGTAAAAGGAGCCCTTTATCATTGAATTAACAACAGAAACTTTTAAACGAAGTGCTTTGATACCCAGAGTACATCAACTAATGCCGCTTTAAACTCCAAACATAAACTGATAGCGTCACAGTTACATTAGATATGCGCCATTCAGATAATCATATCCAATTAACGGTACAGCGACAGCTCTGGAAATTTTTTCTTTCAATGTCCAAAGAGTTCAAAAACTAACTTTCCTGAAAATAAGGAAAGTTTATACTCAAGGAAAATTGAGATTTGTTATTATCCATGCTGACTGCAAGAGTAACGCAAGATTACGCGGGCTCACAAGGGATCAAAATAGGTAAATCAAGTATCTTTTCCAGGAGTTACTCTTCACTTCATTTCTTTTCTCTGCATGTGTGTTCTAGGCCGTACACGTTATAGGTCTTACTTGGTCCGGATATTTCCGTCCGTCTCTCTCTTCTTTTTTCTATCTCGACACAGAGTGTTAATGTTTACAAAAATATATGAAGAGCTCATTTGCAAAAGGGGTTAGATCCATTTTTGATGAAAATTGAGTTTATTAGCATCACTGCACAGAATTCCATTTGAGTTAGTTACAGTGAAAATTACAAATCCAGACAAACATTTGAATATAGATTATAGCAAAATTAGATTTTGATTTTCCATACACTTGTGTACGAATTCTCACAAACAAAACAGTTTTTCTCTAAAGTACTAAAGGTGGATCTATCCCCTTTTGCAAATAAACTCCTCATATACAGTAAATAAGAGCTTTGCATCATACGTTGAAATGATGCAGTCACTTTGAGCTAATGCAGTCACACATAAAAAAAAGTGGTATGTCAGTTTGCAGTAGGCATTAACACATCCGTCAGCACCCTTATTTTTAAAAGCGCTGGAATATTTCAAGAAGAGAAACATTTTTAACCATGCAGAGTCTGTTACGTTAATTGTATCACGTGTTGATCTATATATAACCTGACTGCGGAATCACAGACGGGCAAAAGACATGTGATAGGGCCTACATGTAATGCGATATGCAGCAAAATATTCTACGCCCGAAAACTATGCGTCAACATAATAGAGGACAACGTAGCTGTTTGTAAGTATCACTAAGCTTAGGCAGCTGTTTTATATTTCTCTGTTATTAGGTGATCCGAGTATCCTCTCGGATCACCTTCTGTATCTGTACGGATTCTTTCTTCTTCTTTCTCCTCAAAAGTTTTGCAGAGGTTAGCTCAGAAAGTCCTCTGCCTATCAATTTCAATCTTAGACCACATGTGTACCATGTCCTAAAGACGACAAATCTGATAAAATCATTGTAAACAGTCGACCGTGACGTCACTATGACGTCATTATATGAAATCACATTTTCATTCATACAGAGCTACCAAGTCTCACGCATTCTGAGTGAGACTCAAGCATTTAGGGGCCATCTCACGATCTCACGCATGACATCCATTTTTCTCACGCATTGGGCAAAGTCTGCAACTTGAGCCTATTGTAATGAACATAGCCCAAAGGATTAAAGTGATAGTTGCAATTGAAGGTATATTTCCCTTTTGTCTTTCAAAATAAGTAAAAAAAAAAAAGTCATTTAAGTATGCACCTGATCGCACCATAAGAGCTAAAAATTGAAAAAGCTCAATACCGTGGGAGGGGTAAAAAACCCTCCCACCCTCGCTTGCGCGCACATTCACGCGCTTAGATGCCGAATCATGAAAATCTCACTCATAGAATTTTTTTTGAACTTGGCATCCCTGTTCATATCTCATTAATGGAATTGAATTTCTCAATGAAATTTACGTCTCATATAGTTCAAGTCAAGTTCTTTCTACTCATATTCTCACATTTCATCTCTAGCCTTAAAAGTGCGCGTACGCGCGCGTTGAAATATTTACATACTCTAATCGAGCTCAATTTTTTTACACACGTTTCAGACCATTTGGACTATTTTTTGAAAAATTGAAAAAATTGAAAGACGCGTACGCGCGCGCATATACGCACGCAGAACTCATAATATTATGTACAAGAAATTTCCCGTTTTTTCACACGGATTGGATCTCTGAAATGTCAAGGAATATTTTTACCAAGTTTCAAGTCAATCCGACTCAATATGACGTCATACGGGCCCGTCAAAGTTGAAATTCCGCGCGCGCGTCAATGGCGATATACAGTACAACTATGCCAAAAAACCGCTAGTTTCAAATCCGATTTTACTCGTCAGGATGGACGATGACCCCCCCCCCCCCCCCCCCCCCCCCCCATTTTCTTTACATAATTATTCTGAGAGCTGATGAGTTGTACATGTCATTTCATTGGTTGGTGATGCTGGAAAAATGATTAAAAGATATCAAATTTCTTAATAAAACAAAATGACGTCATCGAGTTTCAAATTTACTCGAGCGTATCTCACCTACTCTTTGCCGATTATCACCCAGATTTCAGTATATTGTAGCTTACTGTATGCTCTTTTACAATTAGGCCATCAAAATTTTGATTAGATGACGGCATCACCTCGTAAAAATGGATTGAAAGTAACCTTGTCAAATTTGACCAGTTTACGTGTTATCTCTAGGGGAGTGCAGTTTTTCGGGAAATGAAAATTGACATGACCCTCTTTTTCGAGCACTAGCTCACTTATCCTTCGATGAATTTCTCCCAGATTTTAATATGTTGTAGCTGAGACTTTGCGCTATCGTAATTGCATGTCCTCCTTTTTTTCATACGACGTCGGGATTACGTCGGAAAACTTGGTTAAAATTGGCACCTGGCTTCGACGCAGTGTCATTTTGCTTAATACAAAGGGCCTATGGAGGATGAAATAGGTCAGTGCATAGCGCATCCGACTTGTAATCCTAAGGTCTCCGCTTCGAGGCTCACCCCCTGCCAATATTTTTTTTTTTTTTTTGCTTTTTAAAACACTTTTTTCTTCTTTCTCTTCAGTTAGTCTTATTCGCTCTTCCTAACTTCATCTTTTTCTTATTTTGTTTTATGCTTCTCCTTCAAATTCTATACAATACCTTATTTTTTTCTTCATTTTTCTTTCTTTCTTCCACTTTCAGTGCAATAGATCAGCAACAACAATGGCTATCAACCCCATATTTTGCACATGTTTAGCACATGTTTAGTTCATTTCATAGAATAACAACTACTTCCTCCGACTCCATCTTGGGTAGGTAAATTAGGGTCAAAGGTCAAAAGTGTTTAATCCTGTATCTTGGAAAATACACGTCTTATCTTTCCCACATTTTGCACACGTAAGGAGCATGTTGCAAGAATCATTTCACAAAATAACAACATTTTGCTGAGATGCCATCTTGCGATCTTGGCTGTGTAAAGTGGGGTCAAAGGTCAAACATACTTTATTCTGTAATCTCACTAGTGTATATGGTATCTCCGTCATATTTTGCACCCACATGGACCTCAATAGATGGATCATTTTGTAAAATAACGACGCTTTGGTTGGACGCCATTTTGGCTTTGCACATGACTTATTATCTCTATGGGAGTACATTTTATCTGGAAATGAAAAATAATATGACTGTCTTTATTGAGCACTAGCTAATTCATCCTTAATGAATTTCACCCAGATTTTAATATGTTGTAGGTAAAACTTTGGGCTATCGTTCGTCTGATCCATATTCTTCTTGGAAGCCAGTACTACGTCCAAAGAACTGGTTGAAATTGACGCTCAACTTTAATGTCGGGAGATTTGTCTTTCTAATCTTTCGGTGACTCTTTTTGCAATAGCTCAAGAAAAACACGCCCTTTCAGCCCCACGTTTTGCACATGTTAAGTCCATGTCAAGTACATCTTTTCATCAAATAACAACCACTTCATCAGACACTGTCTTTTGTAGGTAAATAAGGGTTAAAGGTCATAACATTAATTTTATTTCCGAATATATCGGATCACCTAATTTGTCAGTGTTGACAAATTCCAAGTCTAGTTTGTTTTGTTGTTGTTGTTGTAGTGTAGGATTGTATGAAAAAAACTGTAGGGGCATTTTTGGTGGAAGAATCTGGAATTTGAAAAACCTTGTTTTTTCGATGTACACTTTATTTTGCGCAAACAGTAAAAACAGTAAATATATATAATTATATAATTATGTACTCTATTACGTAGTTTATATTGTACTAATGATAACAATGATCTTGACAGTCTTGACCTTGATAACAAACAACAACAGGCACAACAAAAAATAATAAAAACTGCCGAATTGAAAATAAAAAGTAATTTTTGATTCCGGTTTGAGGCCCACATACCCGCACAACTCCTGACGAAAAGTTGGAATGGGGAGAAAAAAAGAAAAAAAAATCGTGTCTTTCCGCGTTGGTGTGAATGTCACTTATATTGCACGTGCATTGACAGACACCCCGTATCAAAGGTTTTTCTTAGCTCGTGGAGACATAAAATTGCTTATCAAATATTTCTATCGCCTTTTGCAGGCTTACAACAGCTGATTACAACTGAATTGCCAATCAGAAGTGTTTCTTGTTTGTGCAGAGTTAAAATGATCAGTAATTTTTGTGGTGTGCGTGCAAAAAAAAGCCCCTTTCGGAATTTTTCCCAAATTTAAATATTGTACTTTTGAGTGAAGTCGCTAAGAATTTGTTAGTATCAAATGATGAAATATAATAATATAAATAATTATTAATGATATCATTTATGAGTTATAGTATTGTATCTGTTTTATTGCAAGCACTCTTTTTTTTTTCTTTTTTGCTCAAGGATACATTTTAATAAATATATGCTCCCACAGTGTATACATTTTGGATATTCATTTGAAACCATAATTTCCGAAAAGGAACAACGAAAAAGACACATTACACTCATTTCAAGTTCAAGTTCAAGTTTGTATATCATTTATTTTCCATCTTTTTTCATGTAGGAAATCACATGCATGAAATTATTGTACAGGAAAGCAGAACCTCAAAAAAGCAAAGCTTGTGGTGAGCTGCCTTACAAAATACATTACATCACAAACACAAACACAAAAAAGCAACGAAAACATGATAATAGTTCCCATGACAACATTGAAATGAAATATTCCTCAAAGGGAGTTGTACAGAGAGGCAACAATGAGTATGAAAATATGTGACAAGCTACAGGCTATGGCAAATGTTGCATATACAGCAAACCTCGCACGAGTCGAAGCTCTCGGGACTGAAAAAGAAAAAATAACTGCGACTTTCGCGAGAGTCGATTTTTTTTTGACTCACAGTTATGTACATGTATAGTACATTTGCATGCATGTGTGTGTGTGTGTGTGTGTGTGTGTGTGCATGTGCTATGTCTGTAGTGCAACATAGGTAGCCACTGCTGGCAGACATTCTCTCAGCTGCGTGTTTTCATCCCTGCCAACTCATGTTACTCTTAAGCCCGACTTGAACTTCCTGATTGGTCAGTATTTGCCACACAACATATACCTGCAATCACGCGCTTACACGAAATTTTATTGGCCTACCATTTCCTGTTTGGTGCGGTGGTAAATTTAATGTCTATTTTGTATCGTTGAAATATGATAACGGTCGTGGCTTTGAATTGATACCAGGCGAATGTAGATAATTGCTAGATATTACAGCATACCACAACAGTTCGTAACGTGACAGGAGGACAATTTTCAGAAAATGTAAAGATATAGAAAAAGAATAGTACGTTGAATTCTCTTTATATTTTCCTATATCATTTTCCCGCCGTTACGAACAGCTATCTTTGTACTCTTCTCATCCAGCGGTGGCGGCATCAAGTTTAAAGAAATGCATAACTTTCGAACGGAATATCAGATTTTCCTTAACTTCAGTGATGTGTTCTACTAATTTTGCTACATTCACTCAATCCGTATGTATTTTAGGTATCATTTAACTTTAACAACCTTCTAAAGCCATTGGTCGATATTCATCAGCGTTTGGTTTTGGTGACCCGTTTTAGTGAAGTAGAGGGTTTTTGACGCCGCTTCGGAAATCTTTTGCCGATCAAATTGTAGGCAAGAGATCCTTGCGATCGTTTACTGGTCATAAAAAAAGGTTGTCGACTTGTCCACTGGTACACTGAATCTATCCTGAATCTATGGGTTTTTTTTCTGTTATATTGTATTTATGCACGGATTTGCAGGATAACAGCCAATGGCTGAGTAAGTTCCTTTTTTATGTTGAAATAAAATGAAAACGAAATGGAATGAAAGGTCGCCGTCAACTCGCTGACCTTTTAAAGAAAGGTTTCCAGTGGTCACTGACCCTTAGAAAAAGAGAGATTTTTAAACAACTACTGACGGATTGCTATACAGCATTGAAAATTTAGGACTCTTCATATAGGTATAAGTATTCCATAAGCTGTCAATGAGGAGTCAGGATGGGCATGGTTCTACCCTGATAATATGTCCAGATCATGTATTAAGTGTGTGATCGATAGAAGAGTAAGCAAGGGATAGTACTCAAACTTCCTTTAACGAGGAGGAGGAGGTAGAGGAAGAAGAAGAGGAGGAGGAAGTAGAGGAAGAAGAAGAGGAGGAGGTGGAGGAGACCATCATGAATCTCAAGGAGCATAGTGTTTTTATGTAGTATAAGAATCTCACGGCAAAGCTGGAAATAAAGGGAAATACGGAGAGATTTCGTCATGTTTGTTGTTTGTCACAGAATGGAGAAACCTTGTTCTTATGTGCTGCTGCAGAGGTTAGATTTCATTCGTTTTTTACTACATATTTCATACGTCATGTACACCAGCGTCACGTGAAATGTGATACACGATTTGAACCGATTAAGCTTCGATGAATCATATTCAATTGAAGAGAGCATTGTGCATGTTCGTCGATTGAGAAATAATGCGATTGCCTTCTGTATATATACATACGGGAAATGTGCAATTCTCTACAGCCCAGACCATAAACACAAAATACAATATCCTACATAAAGTTGGCAGAGTAAGTATCATGATGAACAACAGTCGATGCCTATGGCATATTATTGTGCTCATCTGCTACTATACCACATGTGCCATTAAAGGAGACTGAAACCCAGATATACAGTCGTGTGGATGGCCTGAAGACAGCAATGTTTTTGTAGAACACATCAGTGAAAGCTTGAGATGAACCAGACAATTCATTCAAAAGTTATGATTATTTTTTTTTTAAGTTTTGGTACCGCCATGACTGGATGAAAAGACTACTATACAGTTCGTGACATATGTGGAAAACGTTGTAAAGAAAGTAAGAAAATCCAACAGATTTTCACTTTTCTAGCATAATGTCAGATCACTTGACTTACTGCTTTCAGAAAGCAGGAGTGATATTACCCATAACATTATGTCACCAACAACACATTTCGAGGGACGATATGTGCTTTTTTAATGAAAACTGAAATTTCGTGGAATTTTCTTTATACTTCTTTATATCATTTTCCAAGTATGTAACGCCACGATCAGTATAGCAATCTTTCCATCAAGCGATGGCGACACCACAACTTTGAAAATTAATAATATTTACATGTCCGTGAATTGTCTGATCTTTCTCGAACTTTCATAAATGTGCTCTGCTAACATTCCTGTATTCATGCAATCTACATTTATGTTCGAGTTGCATTCTCCTCTTTAAAAAAAAAAAAACACCACACACATTTCATACTTGAAAAAGAAGAAAATGTAGGGGGAAAAGTGACGCCATAGAGAGGTAATGTTGCAAAGTCAGCTGAAAGTGAAAAATCAAAGATTTATAACTTCGTCGTACATCAATCTTAATATCAGTATCTTAATGTTAAGATGATACCATGTGTCACATGCGTTTTCTTTCCGGTGTGATTTCAAGGGATGGTATAGTATTGGTTGAGAATGAGGAGTGAGGTTTTAACTTTTTGCAAGATACTAAGAAACCACTTATAAAATGTTACAGAGCATACAATTCTAGAAGTACTTCAAAGTACAACACCAGTTTATTTCATCTTTTATTAGGATCGCTTGTTTTGGATATCTCAGCCATTTCAAAACAAGTTTTCATCAAATAAACCTTGAATTCCTCTTATAATTATTTGCTCTTCCATATTTCGTAAGAGGATTTTAATAATCTAAAAAAAATCATCATCAAAAACGTAGGAAACCTATCAGATACTCGGGAAACTCAGATATCTATAAGAGAGCCCTCCTAATAAAAGGTGGGACCCTCCTTTTATTACGGTCTCTCTGTTTTACTTTGTTTTTAGATGTCTCAGCCATTCCAAAAACTGATTTTCATCAAATAAACTTTGAAATCCTCTTACAATGGTGTACTTTGTACTATTTCATAAGGGGTTTCTTGGTATCTCGCAAAAAGTCCAAAATCCAATCCTCATTGCAACCAATATTATACCATCCCTTTAAACTATAGCCTTTGCACTCAGATTGCCCCATAATACTATATTGTTGTCTGTCAGAGAAGGTCTCGAAGCAATTGATTGAAGAGTATAATTTTGTTTGTTTGATTGATTGATTTTTCTTCAACGTAATTTCATACACGAATCAAAATTATTTTCAGTTGTATTTTAGAAGACATCAATATAATAAAAATGACAATGTACATTATTCAAAGGAGAGAAAAAAATAAATGTGTACCTTAATTCAATTATCGAAGCGAATTGTATCCTATCTAACCAAGTAGATGACTGGTGGCAAGTGAGTGAAAAAAAGAAATAAGAAAGAAATGAAAGCAGATGGAATTTTCATCACGCCATGGGTGCCTGTATAGATGTGTCGCCATGAAGTGCCCTATAAGATTCCAGAAACTGTCAATCAAAACTATATACAACGGGTTCTTTTCCATCATTTCGATGGTTATAGTGTTGGCACAGGCTCACGTGGATGGACGTTGGAGGCTCGTGGAGCGAATAAATAGGTAACTCTTTAGAGTGCGTATCTCCATTTTTATCGCAGAATATGTGAATATGTATGTTATGCCTCTTCATGTACTGATCATGAACATAGAAATGTTATTCTTTGCTTCCTGTGTATCATTCGGTCAAATGCATGTCTAATTTTACACATTATTATCATTATTATTATTATTATTATTATTATTATTATTATTATTATTATTATTATCATTGTTATCATCATCATCATCGTCATCATCATTATTCATGGTTTATTAAAATCGTGACTTGCAGCAATAAGATTGCTGAATTGATCACTATTGTACATAAAAGACATAATGCATACATATTAATAAAACAACACTGTATAATACTTGTACTGCAAATGCAATCATAAAATTCTTTGTACATACAGAGTAAAATGCATGCAAATATATATAGAATTCCGATACTTTGCTACAAAGAAAATGCCTCTTGGTGCATTTCGAACATCTCTTGAGGTGCTTGAGGGATGTGTCTTTGAACATGTGTGTGTATAATGTGTATGTATGCGGGTATGTGTGTGTGCATTTAGTGTGTGTGTATTCAAGTGTATGATTTTGCGTGTTTGCAGCAATGATATTGCTGAATTACTTTTCACATTCTGTTGAAAAAATGAAAATAAACTTTAAATTGACTCGAATCGAAATGGCTGGCATCAACTGGTGCTTTTAACCAGTTGGAGAGTTGGAATCTCAGTGATTTTTTTTTCTTTCTTTTTCATGAGTAAATTAAATTGAATCGACTTTTAAGGTTACATGGAGCACACTGTCCACATGGTCCAGGCACGTCGACGTTGAGACTCTACGAAAACATTAGTAAAAACTATACTCTGGCCGGAGACCATTTTGCAAATGGTAGCCTATTAGTCTTTATAGGGGAAATTCCAGTCCAAATATAAGTTAGTCTGATAAGAAAGAGTAGAATTTTCCGAGTTCATCGGTAAAATTTAAAAATCGGGTGAAAATTAGTAAATTATGACAATTTAAAGTTTCGCTAATTTTTTAGGAAACAGTTCTTGAACGGTCAATATGAATATGCAAATGGCAAAGTGAGCATGTCATCCCCTCACAACTTGCCATATAGTTTGTGCATAAAATTTTGAAATTTCCAGTTTTTCATTCAAACGCAATTATGCCCGAGACTCAAATGCCCGGTATATCTTATCACTATTCTAAAGTTATTTAACCAGGAATAACACCATGTTTCAGAATTCAATGACAGAGACACTGAATTTTTGTCATTCTTTTTTTTTTTTACACAATCAATGGAAAATTTTGAGGGTACGGCATGGTTAGCTCACTCACTTGCATATTCATTTAGATTTCACAAGAACTGTTTTGCAGAAATTAGCCAAACTTCAAAATGTCATAACTTTCTCATTTTTTAATTCGATTTCAGTCGTATTTTTACCGTTGTACCGGTGAGATTTATTCTTTTTTATCATAGTTACGTATATTTGGACTTGATTTTCCCTTGAAAAATCAGGCCGATCAATTTCCAAACATTTTATTGCTGACTAATAATCAGTCAGCAATTGTTTGGCAATAGGTCGACTGCCGACCCCCCCCCCCCCCCCAAAAAAAAAAAAATGAAGTTAAATAACGTCAATTGCTAGAAATCACTGAAGACAAACCTTGATCAGTTTGGTCTCCGTCATGTGTACCTGTATGCATTATATGCATACATAAATATGTGTATATGTACAATTCAAAATAATCTTATCACTGTATTCCTGCCTCATTTATATTGCAGTTGTTTTCTTTTAGGGGTATTATTTCTATCAAGTCAGTGCAAGTAAGAATAATTGTTAATTTAAAGAATTGTTTCCGTACAAAGCACGGGAAATGGAATACGAAATTGTAGTCAATGAAAAGAGATGATTACCAGGATTCTTACTTAGCTTCTCGAATAATACGGTATCGATAGAGATGATAACGTAAAGATTTCAACCGACCAGCTCTGACGACCTCCATCTCGACCTTTATAATGCCGAGCAAAACCACTTGATACAACTAGCAACAGGAATATTTGAACCTGGCAATGAAATCGAATCGAGGTAATAAAAAGTTACTGCCGCCATCATGTCTGCAATGAATTACCTCTGCGAGTAGATTTGTTATCGAAACATAAGTCGTTCTGTTCGAGCTCGGAAATATTTCCAAGGTAATGTTATTTGATGACGACAGTCACCTGTATTCAAAAAGGGTTCGTTTTAATGTTGTTGTTTTTTCTTTGGTGGTGTCATCTCCCTACGACGAATATGAACATGTTGATATGATTTAGAATGAGCACAATGTCGTATGAACATGTACTTCCCGCATGGACACCTGCACCAAGCATGCTCAGAATTAGTATTCAATGGGTTAAGACGGCTCAGCGTCTCATACACACAGCTTTCTCTCTCTCTCTCTCTCTCTCTCTCTCTCTCTCTCTCTCTCTTGAAAGTCAGATGAATGTCAGTCGATTGCCCTCTTGCTCACTGTATGTATGTATATCACAACAGTAGGTCAATATAAACTCCGTTACAGACGTAAATTCGACAAAATTCGACGTAAATTCGATGTCTCTAACGGAGTTTATATTGACCTACTGTTGTGAATCTATACTTTCTTAGGACTCCGAGCAGAATATAATTATTGCTGTTATATATATATATATATATATATATATATATATATACGGTTATATTCACTCGAGTATCAAATGCCTTAGCTGACCGAAAGCATGTTATTGGTGTCTTCATGGACTTAAGCAAGGCATTTGATACTCTTGACCATTCTATTTTGCTATCAAAGCTACATTCTTATGGTATAAGAGGAACTGCTCTGAAACTGATCGCAAGTTATTCAAATGATCGAAAGCAATTCACATGTTTTGATTTCTGCAAGTCGGATACATTGTTGATCAAATGCGGTGTACCACAAGGGTCCATTCTTGGGCCATTATTGTTTTTGTTATATGTTAATGATTTACCTAATGCATAAAGTTTATTACAGTTCGTTATTTTTGCTGATGATACCAATGTATTTCTCTCAAATTCAGATTTTCAATGTCTTATTAGATCTTTCAATGAATTACCAAAATTGTCTCAGTGGTTCAAAAGTAATATCTTATCTTTGAATCTACAGAAAACAAATTATATGCACTTCAAACATCCAAGGAAACTGATTTGTAGTGACACTGAATGTATTCTAAAAATAGATGGCATTCCTCTTGAGAGGACAACATTCACTAAATTTCTTGGAATTGTAATTAATGAAACTCTTACTTGGAATGATCATGTGAAATATATTTCATCTTCTATTGCTCGTAATGTTGGAATATTATGTAAACTCAGACATTGCTTATCTTTTGATATTTTGATTATGCTTCATAATGCACTCATCCTACCATACATTTCTTATTGTAATATGATATGGGCAAACTCGGTGTCTGCTAACAATACTATATTAAAATTGCAAAAGAAAGATATTCGTATATGTGCAAAATGCTGGTTATAATGATCACACAGATCCCCTTTTCTTCTGCTTTAAGATCCTAAAGGTGAACGACATCCACACTTTACTAAATGCACTTTTGATGTTCCGCTTTAATACTGACTTATTACCCTCTTCATTTATTGATATGATCCAGCTGAAGTCAGAAATCCATTCTTATCCAACAAGGCAAGCAATGGATGTACACTTGAGTAACCCCAAAACACTCCTAGCACACAAATCCGTAAGACATACTGGCCCAGATATTTGGAATAGACTTCCACTTGAATTACGTAACATTAAGTCTATTCATTCATTTAAAAAAGCAAGTAAAGAAAGTGTTGATTTCACAGTACCGGTGATACTTTCTGTAGAAACACATGATGACTCATTCTTTGTTCATTGGTTGTATCTATCATGCTTCTTTCTCTCCGAGTCTCTGCACGTGCGGATGCACCTGCAGTACACTGTGCTCCTCTGATCCACTGGGATTCATTCCTTCTCCGTTGTTCATTATTCATGTTATGTCGGGCGAATCATCGTTCACTATAACGTCATGCCCTGAAAGGGCACATAGAAATTTATGCCGTGTATACAGATGATTGCTTTTTGTCTTCGTCTTCTCCTTTTTCTCTCTTTCTCATTCAATGTAACTTTTACATGACAAAAGCAACACTTATTATGTGAATACATCACTGTAATTTATTAGTATAAATACAGTATGTGCATGTATGTATGTGTCTAGGTATAGAGGTATGTCGAGTTGATCTGGCGAGACTAGTATCCGGAGGTTTTTATCATCTCCTCCCCGAGACCTTTCTTCTCTCTCTCTCTCTCTCTCTCTCTCTCTCTCTCCCTAACCCTTATTCCACGAGCATCATGTTGGACCCTCTTGTTTTTTCTTCACTATAATGTTATTTGATATCGGTTGCCAAACAGTCAAGCGTTGTGCTTATTATTGGGCAATCGTTCTGTATGCAAATTATTAACATGTTACTCATGTAATTATACTACAGATGTATTGCATAATTGATGAAAATGATGAAAATTGTATAAAGTATACTACCGATATTTTGTACTTTGTTAATGAAATTGCAGAAAGTTGATGTATTTGGAAAAAAATGGCATACAGAGAATAAATAAATCAAATCAACTCAAATCAAACCTGGTAGGTTAATAAAAAGGTAAACTTCACGCATGAGTGTACACTTTTGTTCTCTTTTCCCAAGGCACAAAATATAACTTTCAAAAAAAATGAACAAGTTATGATCTTAATCGTATAGTTGAACCCAAATGATCAATAGAGGCTAAAAAAATAATGGAGGAAAATGAAGAATCTTCTGTCAAATCCGAATTCAAATGAAATAAGAGAAGCAATATTAGCAAAAATGGAAGATTTTTTTTTCAAATTAGACAAATTGTGAAGTTTATTTGGCTCTTCAATTTTTCTCATAGATTACGAAATATAGAATGAACTAATCTAAAACAAATTCTCTTCATTTCATCATCTCTGTGCCTTTACTTCCTATATCATTTGAAGTTTGAATTGACAGAAAATTCATATTTTCCCCGTTAGTTTCCAAATTTTATTTTGTTTGAGGTTCTAAAGACGTAACGAAATTGAAAATCAATTTTTGCCATTTCAATCATGGTCTCTCATTATGTTCCATTGATGTAATCTGCTAGGTTGATAGCCAATTAAATTACCTTGATTATATGTTATACAATACATATATTTTCATCAAAATCTTCTATGAAGAATATGAACTCGAAAAAATGTTTGGTTTCTTTCCTTTTTTTTTCTTTTTGCTGAGTGTGTTTGTGTGTATATATGATATATATAATTATATATACACTATATAATGTATATACATATATATATACATATATGCATATGTATTTATATAATTTTTAGTTTCACATGACGCACCCTGTTCTCGTTTAACCCTATAAAGTCCAAGGGGGCACATCGTCAACCAAATTTGGTGACTTTTCCTAAAATGTTATTTTGATATATAATCTAGCTATGTCCGATATTGCTGATTGCCATGGCAACCATAAACTGACCACCCGTTCGTCAGATTTTGCATGTTTTTTCTGTTCCAGTCTCAATTAACAGTATAATAACAGATGAAATGGGGGTTTTCTTGGCTGTAATTTGCTGAAAGCCATAAATGTGAAATAAATGTGGTTGTGAATTACCCTGAAATGGTCTTCATATTATTTCCTTTATTTCTATATGACAGGCATCAAACAAAAGATATGATAGAAATAACTGAAAATACAGTATATTGCAAATGACTACAATTTTGTTTTGTGTCCTTTTCACACATGTTTCGCCTGTATTATCATTTGTTTATCATATCATCAATCTGCAAACTCAAAATTCCAATAGTATGAAAATATGAAATGTGATGCCAATTGGCATATATATACCTATCCCAAACAATAAATTTTGATAGGTCGCATATATTTTTTTATATTGTAATGAATAGCATCCCCATGTGTTGACCTTGAGAAATTTCAACCAGAACAAATAGTGATGCTTGACTTGCTTTTCCTCTCCTTCGCATTGTTTAAAGGTAAAAAAATTTTGAAAGAAAAGTCTCTTTCTATTCATGTAATGCACTGATTTCACTATATACATCACATACTGTAATATGGTACGGGCATATTCTAACAAGACAAAAATTCAATCAGTCCACCTTCTTCAGAAAAGAGGACTCCGCATTTGCACCTACTCACATCAAACTCTGAACCGTTATTCTCTAAATTGAAAACCCTACAAATACACATCCAACACTCTCCCATCCTCATTCCATAACCTGTTCACTGTGAACTCCAGCGTCCACGCTTGCCCAACTCGACATTCCAAAGATTATCAACTCCACAATCCAAAGTTAATGATAGCTCATAAGCCAATTAGACACAATGGACCAGTACAGATGTTTGGAATAATCTCTTTGAGCAAATAAAGGAACCACTATATTGTATTCTTTTAAGGCACTTAATAAAAAAAAACATATATCTTTTATCGAGATATAATAATGTATAAGTGAAACCTTAAAGAAATTATTATCTTTTTATGTTCGCTCATAAACAGATTATGTAGGTATACACTGTATTAGGAGTCCTATAATTTGTTGGATGGGCCTTTTTAAAATCATACACATGATCACATTAAAAGTAATACTGTAAACAAAAATATGTCATAGATATGTACATGACACACAACACTAAAAACAAACTCAATCATACATTATATGCCCAAACGTTAAATTAATGAAATTGTATTTCACCCCATGCACAGCACAGCACAGCACAGCACTCACCTCAGCACAGTATTATAGTTAAAAAATGCATATTTGAAACAAATAAAATGATAACATTTTTTAGTTTTCCCCACCTATCTTTCTTACCTCACAAATTACTACGATATTTTAGAGTTGATTATTGATTCTATTTTGTAGTCATGCGCGTTATACAGTTATGTAAGTCGAATTTAAGTTTTGAATTTCACCTCGAAGCCTCGATCCATGTCAAGCTGCTGCTTATGATCTTGGTCTCCTGCTTTCCTGTTTATATTACAATGTCTAGAAATGAACAATTCTAAAATCAATTCATTTAAATCCTTTTTATTTCTCTACATTTCGTTTATCGTAACGACATGACATATTCTGAATGAACAATCAATCATCATTTAGATGATTTAAAACTGTTATTTTCACGATTTCCTTCTGAACCTTTTTTTTTTTTTGCAATGTTATACATCGAATACTGTCATGTATGTACTTTGAATTAATTTGTAAGACAGTATGCTAAGTTTATGCGTCGTGTAATGTTATTTTCCAATGAATGTATTCTTTTGTTATGTGTGATTTGGAAAAAAAAAGCAGAAATAAAACCACACCAAACTAAGCCAAACCAAATGATTGGTGTGAAATAAAAACATATATACTGGGGTCATAAAGAAATACAACAAACACCATGATTTTGGCATATTCCATATGTATTTCTTTATATTTTGATAAATAGAGCCCTCAATGGATGACCTTGAGAAATTTCAAATAATTGGCCATATAGAATATGAGTTGTTCTACCCATGTGCCAAATATGACGGTGATACATCACATAATAAAGAAGTTATAGCGGGGGGCAGTTGGGCCTGGAAGGGGTCAAAATAAGCTTGGGCTTTATAGGTAACAGATATGTAGAATCAATTCTCGTCTTACCAATGGCGCAATTTCCCTTTAAGATGTGATGGTGGCTTCCAAGAGTTGCTTTATGGCGGTAACACACAGCAAAACCCAAAAATCCTCTCCAGTCTCATGAACATCCATAGTTCATAAACCCAATCATCCACAACTCACTGACGTGAAGACCTGATTTTCAAGTTCAAGTAATGTTTATATTTGCTCTAAGAATAGCAATACATGATCAGCAGCCTAAGGGTTGAAATTATCATGTTTACAAGGTAAATATACATAAAAATTCTTCATTTTCATAATACAATATATTATGAAATTACAATGAGAATCTACATTATGTATATACACAAATAAATACAAAACATAGTTACTTTTAGATTATAAGAAATAGACTCTGATGGAGACTAAATCAATAATTATTCAAATTTGGATAAAAATCACTGAGAATGGAGTACATCGATAAAATATGGTAAGTGCAGTCTTTCTGAATCGACCCGTTTTGAATTTGAAAATGATTAGAATTTAGCACACGCATTGGAGAATAATATAAATATTTTCTCCCTTCTTTTTTAGGTTAATCAATCTGTGCATTGTGAGCAATATGATAAAAACTTGGATAGCTGTATTCATTTTTTTTTCTGTAATTTCTAACCGTTCTATGTCACATTGTATGAGAGCGTTTTCACTATAATCTATACATAGTTTGTACCAAGAATTAAAGTAAGTCTACCATTAAAAGTTTGTAGACAATATTTTAGAATTGGGTGAATACAGCCAACATAAATTTGTACAAGATCAACCATTGGAACATTATACTGTTCCACCATTTGGAACATATACAATTTTCTGTTATATCTTTTTGATATTTCAGCAATATAATATGTATCCAATGTCAAATTTATCTGAACATATCAAAATTATACCGCAACCTTCTTATCATCACCAAAATCCAGAGAGGTACAGTGCTCGCTAATGTATGATCATATAACAGCAAGATGATAAAGAGAAAAACACGATGGGCATGGATGTGTTGCAAAATAAACAAGGTACTTGTTTGGAAATACTTTCTTCTACTACCCCTGTGAGCAGTCCTGTATACACATTAAAATAATAATAATAATAAATATATAGGCCCTATATATATGTATAATTTCTATGGACATAATTAGTGTCCTTGGCCCGTCTTTAAGCCAAGGTTTCTCCTTCATCACACAGGGCGTATTAATGTACATCCCATATAAGCGCGGTTTAGAGTATTGCAGCTTTTTTGCAGGTCGCAATCAAAGTTGCAATAAAACTTTTCACGGCCTACAGTGCAACATGTTTTCTTGTGTCGTAACGCAGTTAATTTAAAGACCCTTTTACAACACTAGCCTGAGCCCCCTTTGATGGAAAATGGTATAGCCCAAGCTAAAAGAAAGGGTATAAAACAGTAGCCTCTGTCATTGATGTACCTTGTTGTCTTCGAAGTTTCTTTCCAAACAGCATCATCGTCTGCCATAACGTCATATTCAGGTAAGAAAATTCGATGTCATTTCTTAGCTTACACATCTTATAAGTATACAAACACTTTTAATTGCTTCACTTAGGATTCTTCTTGAAACGAATATACGAGCAGATTTCACAAAGGCCTGGTTATCTATTTGAAATCTAGCGAATTATAGTAGAGACAAAGGTGCCTGCTAAAGTGCCATTTGAGGTGCCAATTTTTCTTGCGTGAAGTTTACCTTTTTATAACTTCATCAAATTATTGAAAAACGGCATGTGACATTGTTTCGTGGAGTATTGATATCATTTATCTATCGACGCCCATGGCGCTTTGGCACAGACAAGTAGTGCCGCGTTTACACAATGTTTCCCGGCGGGCGGCCACAGCAGCCCCGATTGCCCGAAACGTATCGGGCAGTGTGTAGATGAGACATTCTCCTGTTTTTCCCCTCCTCGTCTTCTTGCCTTGTTCGTTCCTAGATTATCAAGATTTTCCGTCGTGGCCCGCTACCGACCGCCTCCAAGATTTGTTACTGCCTATATCGTGTCGTCGTGTTTGTTGCGTTCACCTCGTTTTATCACGGCATACAAAGTTTCTCATTAGCACCGGAACTGCCGTGGAATTTTTTTTTTTTTTTGACAGTTTAAGAATCTGACACGGCTTCTACAACAATCACGGCCTAACGCGTTTGCCTTTCCCGTCACACCGCGTTGTCTCACGTCCATCCTTTTTTTTTTTCCTACGGTGGCCTGAAACGGGAACATGGTGTAAACGCAGCATAAGAACACATATGATATACAGGAGCAGTTAGAAGCAATTAACAGTAATTACAGAGCGACAAGTAAGATATGGATAAGTAAAGGTTGAATAAATACTTTTTAAGTTCTTATTAAAACTTGTCTGTTGCGGAAGCTTTTTGGAGACATGTTATTGCATTTTAGCCGTGTTTCGTTTCAACGCGACACTGAGGGATAACTATTTAATGTCGTGCTGATTTTGTTTTTGTTGTCGATGTTTTCAGTGCCGCAATCTCTGTATTAATCTATTTGAAGGACATTAACCCAATCGAAAACATTACAAAGGTTAGAAAACACTTTCAGGCTTTCCCAACGTACCGCGAGACCTGAAATTTAGGATACGCACTCGCACGCATTTTCAAGGCATAAAAATAAAAGATTATTACTATATGCAGTGCCTCATTAGGGGATATTCAAGAGAGTTAAGCCGCTTTTTACATAATGTGCCATATTTCCTAAAATCTACATCATTGATTGGAGAAATGGAGACCTTTCTTAAGCTAAATCACAATGCTATAAAAGTGTGTAGGTTATGATATTCAGGGTCATTGCATTTTCAAGTATATGAAGTATGTTACTAAGTCCAATAAAAAAAGCCAAATGGCACGGCACGAGACTAAGGAGAGTTAAGCATACTCATGATGAGAGTTGAGCCACCAAAGAGAATTGCGCCACCGTGTAAATGGGAGAAGGGAAAGACATGTTTTCCTTGCGAGTTTCCCGCATCGGCTTTCATACTTATAAAGTCCTGCTTATCTTGTCACCATAAAAATGCATGACTTTGTGAATGAAACTGCAGTGACATTTGCTGTTGGTAAAGTTAATTTTTTTTATTTCTAGACGGTAAATGCATAATTTTTCTGTATACTAGACAAAGTAAATGCAGATTTGATAATCGATCAAGGTTTACTATTTCCTGTCTCCTTTTCCTTGCACATGGACACGCCTACTTAGGAATCCTTTCGCCTTCCCGTTCCTCCATCCTCCCCCCCCCCCCCCACCCACCCATAACATTCAGCACTGTCTTTCATATCACTTTCACATTTCAGTTTCATCTACCTCAACTCGATCACCTATGGTCTCTTAATTTTTTTTTATTTCTCTCTTGTTTCGATGCGTTATTACGATTGCGTATTTTGCCAAATCATAATAGTCTTATAGTGGTGTTTATTTGCCTAAGACTTTGCCATATTTCAATTACTTTGCCTAAGAAGGAATCAAAACTTCTACCACAGTGTACAAATATAAGACATGATATAAAATACAATTTTTATAGAGGTCTAACATGGAACAACTGCATTTGATTTACTTAATTAGGACTGAACATCCATGATTTTAATGTACATCACACATTGCAATACATCAAGAGTTGATACTAAAGCATCGATGGAAGCAAAAACTTATCACACAACATGCTTGTCTGAAAATACGCTAGCTATTCTTATTTTTTTGTTCAACCTGGAACTGTTTCCAATTTAAAGATGTAGTTGTTACAATGCGTGACTATCAAATTCCTGTCAAAATGTATTGTTCTGGTAACGTATTAACACTCGAACAGATTTGATGATTTCAAATGGAAGGCCAGGCATACGGAATGACGCGTTGATGTTTGATTGATGCCAGGTTTTCGCAAATTTGACAACCGAAATACAAACTAATAGCTACATTGTTGCTCTTTCCATGTAGAATTTGGAAATTTGGACCATGAAATGTACAGTATTAGAATCGTTTTATTCCTGAACTTTTGTGCTGGCTTTATAAACAAATAACGTAATTTTGACTTGGTGTCCTTTATTACACATCCCATGCATGTCGGTTGATACGACATTGCTTTCATAGCCTACAATGTACAAAGGCCTTAATAATTTTGTTATTCAAATGTATCATTTCATGACATTTCCATTTTTTAGCCTATGGCAAACGGGGTGTGTAGATTCTGTAGTTGCTTGAATTCAGATTTTGTTTTCCATCATTAATCTTGTACAATGATAATAAAATCTAACACACACAAAATAATGCGAATAGGGTACAATTTTACCAAATGTTCCCATTTTGATAGAATGAAGAAACAAGAATTCAATTTGGTATACTTTGCATTGGCAGTTTAAAAATCATAAAGGATAAATCACAAATTATAACATATTTTGTAAATAAAAATTGCTAATAAATAAAGCGCTCAAAGAGAAAAGTGCTTTACTCTCCTTTGTGAAACACTGAAAACATATAGCAGCAATTATGATACAATATTCAGCACCAAACCACACAAATTTCGCTTCAGGTTTTTCTTTCTTTCTAAAAACCTCGCATATTTAAGTTTTCAAGTCTTGATAATTTCTTTTGATGTCTTGATAAATAACTTTCATTTTGGATTCTTCGTTGGAAACGAAAATGGTATTTTATGAAATAACAAATGCTAAAGATATCCATTTTCTCTAATTTGAACCTGAATCAGCTGACTCCTTATTCATTTTTGATAAGCAAACTGATGGGGAGCATGCCTCCTCTTGTCTTAAAGCCTTTTAACACTGCGACTTTAAAGAGTATTACCTCTTGCCAGAAGTTACAACATGCCGTCCTGCCATCGGGTATATACCAGCGAAATTTTCATTGAGGCTTAATATATCAAACATGGTACCTGACGATTCATGATACGGAAGTCGGATTCATCATGTACAATAATTCTTTTTCCATTAACAATTTAAAGACTATAATGGCACAAGTTTTTATGTCTTCGTGTACATGATATGTTTGTGGCGTTTCTGTCTTGCAGTGAAAGTCAAATATCAGTTATGCCTTGCGAAATGGCCTGAACCGTTTGGTCTTTAAAGACTTCCCAAAGTCACCGTAGATGAACTGCACGAGATCAGAGAGAGAGGGGAAAAAACGGGTGCCTACTGGCATTATTGTAGAAATGGCAAAACTACAGATTGGTTTGTAGTTAATGTTAAGTGCGTTCTATTTTTTTTTTGTTACTGTTATGCATGGCAGATTATATTTCATTACTACTGCTTTTCGTGATTTAAACATTATGATATCGTATAATGAAATATGATATGATATGAAACATGATACAAGGTATGATGGCAAAGAATTGCCGAAGGCTGCTGGTATTGGTATTTCAGATATTAAAGAAAAGGTTGCTGCCATCTTCTGAATCTTGAATTAGTGCGTTTCAATTTTCTGACGTATACAGGAGGGTCCTTCAACCCATTTTCAAATCAAAGTTTTGGTTTGCTTTGTTTTATTGGCTCACTCATAATACCCACCTCCTTCACAAACATATCTTTTTGAAAGGACAAAACAATTTGAAAGGTTAATACCGAAAGTTCTTCAAATAACTTTTATTACGCTGTAAAATTGGTGGCTTTTAAAGGTTCCCTATAATACTTTGAAAAGAAAATAACACAATAACGATAATAAATGTTGAAAAGAAAAAAAGATAAAGTGTAAACTAAGAATTATATTTCACGTTTTTTAATCCAATAGAAAAAAATGCTGCAAAAAAGACCTACGTTTCCCCAAATATGAGCGCATTTCTCAAAACACAAATGTGTCGTAATATCCAACCTTCTACTAATTTTCCCAATTTAAGTCATCCGCGGAGAGCAGATCATCGTCGTAAAATTCTGGAGATTGAAAGTTCGTCAGGGACAAGAAACGCACAACAGAGGCGATTCAGTGGATGTCATAAGGCGTGATCCAAATTGCTTAAGCTGTTAGGAAAGGAAAAGAGAAGAAAGATGTCAACTAAAGGCCAAGATGTCCAAGGTAATTGTTGTTATTTGATTTTTTTTCTTTTTTGGTCGCTTACCTTTTTTCCAACCCGTCAAAAGGAATCAAACAGGAAAGCAAATATTTTTTCCAGTTTTTAAAAGAGAATTCCGAAACAGTTTCAAAAGAAGAAGTACAATAAGTTTTACAGCTAGGCTCAACATGCTCAAGAGTAAAAATTTGATCAATATCGGATAAAAATTCAGGTAGTTATGAAATGGGAAGTTCCGCTTATTTCCTAGAGACAGTTCTTGAACTGTCAATGCGAATATGCCAATTAGTGAGTTGATGTCATCACGTCACAACTTGGCATATGGTTTGTACACAAACACTTGAAACTTTCAGCTTATTCTCTGAAATGCATGCAGGCATACCCAAGTCACAAACCCCAATATATCTGACTGATCATTATTTTGAAGGTAGTAGGCCATTCAAGAATTACTTTGTTTTTTGAACTTCAATACAGGCAAAAATGTAATTTCCGATAATTTTGATTAAAACGTGTGAGGTGATAAGAGCATTAGCTCACTCATTCACATCAACTATACTAGCAAAGCTTCATAACTTCCCTAATTCTTGTCCGATTTTTATCAAATTTTCACTGCCTTCTAATAAGCTTTCACTCTTTCTTATCAGGTTACATATAACTGCTCTGGAAAACCTTCCCTTAAGTAGTCTTTTTGAAATGTATTCCTTACATTTGATTCCATGGTCACGGGTCCAAACAAGAATCTCTGCACAGTTTCAATGATACTGGATAGTAACATTGCTTTCCTATTCAAGTTTCAGTTTGTCTTTAAAATCTTAGAAAACAAATGATGAAGAATTTTTGTTTAAGAACGAATCAGCTTGTAATGTGGTTTATCATGGCTTTTTATTTATGTTATGTAGAAACACCAATTGAATTCTTGATGGAATTCTTGAAGCAGCTGAGCAAGGAGGCTGCCATGCTCGACAATTTGCCCGACTCCATGCGCACGTTAATTGACCAGTCGCGGGAGCTGACATGCGGCCTCCACTATTATCCCTCCCAGATGAGTACCCACATTAGCCCCGCCGCCAAGGTACGTTACATCTTAAACTTGCCCCAGTAGCCCAGCGGGTGTTATGCGCATGTTGCATATAAGCTTGCTGGGGATTCCATCTCTTGTTTAGTAAATAAACTATTGAATTGAACTGAATTGAATTGAATTGAATTGAATTGAATTGAACTGAATTGAATTGAATTGAATTGAATTGAAATGAAATGAAATGAAATGAATTTATTTGAATTGAATTGAATCGAATGGAATGGAATTGAATTGAATTGAATAGTGAGAGATGAGGGCTTTATGGTCTCATGATTATCATATTGAAGTTGACGAGAAAGTTTATGAATTTTTCCCTCCCCCCCCCCCCTTTAAAAACAAAATCGGTTTTTAATGTATTATTTTAAAGCCTGTAAAGCTTACATAAGTAACCTCATGGCAATCCAAAAACACATCAGTATTACACATACTATAACATATTACAAATGATATACACACATCCCATTATCAATCATATTGTAAAGGCCAACATGGTTATATGCTGATAGATATTGTGAAAGAGTAGGTCTTTATCATTTTGATATACTGGGCACACAAGACATCTGTGCTTTTGGTACTTTTGATAACTAACATGGTGTCCTACTCGACGTCCATATCATGTAACAAACGAAGGCACACTGAGATTCAAAATGTTTTTATCTCTCTGTTTCTTTAGCATACAAAGTTAGCTGAAAAAGCATTTCAGCTTTGACTTACACTTATACGCTAGCATGTGTACAATGCGGGAAAGGACTCATGTTCAGGATAGGGGGTTCAGAAATTGCAAATGATGAATCTCAATTCTGTCTGAAACTGATTTTGATCCAGGCGACTCATGCGCGTTATAACGAAGACTTCGGAACCAGCAGTTTTCTTTCGTATTCGAAATTTTGCTGTATCAGAACCAAGTCAAGTAGGCCTGTATATGAAATTTTGGGTCGTGAATTAATTTTGTATTTCGTTGTATCCAAATGTCGTTAACCATGTTAATTATAACCGAAGGGCAATGTATTTCAATTGTTTGATTGCTACGAATTACAGTCATGAATGACGGCTTTTGTGGACTTCTTTAAAGGGGAAAGCTAGTAACACTGATCAGTGGGAATCAGTGGAAATGCTGGGAGATGATTGTTCCAATCCTTATGGGATTCATTCAACAGTTCATTGTATATCTATTGTTGAGTGAAAATGATTTGCTTCAGAACGGTCTCATATTCAAGTAATGTGCAGATTAATGCTCCGTCACTGACCAGGGACACTAACCTGGAAGCATTAAACTGCACATTACTTGAATATGAGACCATTCTGAAGCAAATCATTTTCACACAACAATAGATATACAATTAACTCTTGAATGAATCCCATAAGGATTGGAACAATCATCTCCCAGCATTTCCACTGATTCCCACTGATCAGTTACTAGCCTTCCCCTTTAAGTGTAGGCGTAAAGTGAATATGTGTGCAAAAGATTATCTTCTTCCTCTCTTCTTTTTGTACATCATGACAGCTTTTAGCAAAGAAGACGGAAGAAATCGATTATGCAGGTCTTTACGAGAAAGGGTTGACTGGCAATTTCAAATTCTTCAAGGAAATGTCCTCAGATGTCTTACAAGGTGAGTTCGGCCTCATTATGATAATCATCACCATACACTTCTTGCATTTGCTATCCTCTTTCAATCAGTTCTTATTCTGATTTTGCATAGTCGTTACTGTACATAGAGGATTATGTACTCAAAGACTTACTTTCTTGCACTGGTAGAGCCTGCACGAAGTTTGAAATGTCCAGTACTTGCATACGACTTGTATACGACTTTGTAGAATTATGAATATGCATACCAAACATGTATTCATTCATTAATATTCATTCATTAATTTGAATGAAGTGTAGACGCAATGTAGATTTCCATCAAACCGATATGAAAACAAATATTTCTTACAAATTACGGTTCTCGTACAAAGAGTGTTTGTAGTTGATTAGGCCTACGTCCATATTTTTCATTTCTACTCATTTGTAACTGGCTATAATGGGATGGCGAAACTCAAAGTTTCTGTTTTGTGCATGTTTCAGCGTGTAACCTCAAGATGCTTGTCAGAATGTGCGGTGCCAAGCGAGTACTGGAGATCGGTACATTCACTGGATTTGCCGCACTCAACATTGCGGAGGCGTTGCCAAGAGACGGAATTGTTGTGACAGTGGAAAAGATGGGATTCTTCGCCAGATACTCGCGCGAATTTTTGGATACCACGGCCGTAAAGGACAAAATTGAGGTCCGGCATAGTGAGTGCACTACGTAGCCTTTCCTTGAATTCGTATACGTTTTGACCCATTCATTTACATGTCACACATGCATGTTCACATGCATGTTTTTTTTTTTCATTTCCAATTAATATACACAGGTAATACACTTCAAATGATTACTTAACTTGGAACATATTCAATTGTGTTGCTCCATCCGATGTTATTTCTTCTAATACTATTTTGTCATTTTTTTGTTTGTTTGTATTTCTTTTCTTATGATATCTATCTTTTTCATGTTTCTGAATTGAGCAAGGCTTGGTAATATACGATCTCGAAAGGATTCAGGGGAAAACCATGTTCAGAGTGTCATATACATATAGTGTCTTACAAAACTTGCTATCACAAATTAAAGACACTTTGAAACGAGCTATACACCTCAAAACTAAATTTCATTCATAATTTTAAAATGAAAATAATATGGTTCTTTTTTGTTTTCCTTGTGGCATAATTACTTTATTAATTTGATGTAATGAAATAAACATATAGGGAGATTTTCTCACCCAATTTAATGATTTGACTACTTTATGCCAATTTGTTCAAACAGCATCAATTTAACTAAAATGAGTAGATATCACTTTGATAGGTAGATAGATACTTTGAATTTCTATTCGGTAGGTAAGTTAAGAGAAAAAAAAACTTAATTTGTCACTTCTGTTAGCTATCTCACAGATGAGGTGTTGGCGTTTGTATATCAAAAATTGTTTTATATTCATTATCTATTCATGTCTTTCTTACTGTTTCTTTGTCTCCACCCCCCCCCCCTTCCCATTTCATTAAAGTTTCGTATCATCGATTGCCCAAAGGGTCAAGCTTATAGCTTATTATTGGCGACCGTTCTGTATGGTCATTCATAACACATGTGCTGTAATTATGTCACAGATGCACGTATGTGGAATGAAAATTGTTGAAATAGTTACAGTGGGTATCATATATGTATAACATTATATGCTTGATTTTATCAATAAAAAAGAATTGCAAATGACGCCATACAGAAAATAAATATCTCAAATCAGATCAAATCAAATAAATTAGCCGTATACATTCTCTTAAATTTATGATAGAAAATATAGTTTTGATAAACTGTCGGTTTGAATGTAGATAAGAACAATATGCAAACAGAAAATAAATCGTTAATTATAAAAGTGTGTCATTGCATAAATGATTTCTTATCAATATAATCATGTCTAAAGTAGACACCATACATATTGTATAGGAGCTCAGTCCGTTTGTAGCGAACCTTGCTTTAGTTTCGGATTTACGACCTTTCACACAAAGTCTTTCAGATTGCCATGAGCAATATGACAACCTGTGTTGGGGAAGTTTTGTTAATGGTTTTGGTGTGTGTGCAAAGATGAAGAACATGGATTATTTGGTGTACTCGATGAAACTCTCGTGTTCGGGAAGAAAAATTACAACGGACATGAAGAACAAGCTATAGAATTTTTTATCTTCAGTGCTAACCATATGCCTGTGTGACGTAACATAGGGCAATGACGTCATCAGCTAAAAACTCTTCTATTGGTTTGCGTACTTACAGTACCGTAAAATGATATCCTATTGGAAGGATAAAACGGATGTACTTTTCTCTTCTTAATTATGCTCTGATTTGAAACATGAAAGTTTAGTGAAGCTTTGTGGCAAGGTTTAGGAAAGGGTGTGCCATGATGCCGCTCTCACCCCGTATAACATGTGATTACAGTGATTGTGATGTCACTTTTAAGGAGGGAAACTTCTTTAGAATTCTCTTAGATCCTCATTTCATGTTTCCTTATATGTCACAACGCCACCTTCCTTTTCGATAGATTTTACTCTCGCTGTTGAAGTTATCTAGTACTGTGTGATGTTTCAGAACATTGACGATACCTCAATAATTGTGATGGGCCTATGTGTCTCAAAAATGTGACATAATTATTTTGTTCTCTGAAATTACCAACAGGCTGCGCCATCGACGAATTGAACGCTTGTGCTCAGAAAGGGGAACAGTTCGACTTCATTTTCGTCGATGCCATCAAGACGCAGTACAAAGACTACCTTGCGGTAAGTGGAATGACAATAATAATGACAAAGAAATCTCCGATAACAATTATTACAAATAGGCGTTTGTACTCACGCAAGATCAACGATTACAGTAAAAGTGGAATTTTTTTGCGGTGTGGAAATTTTCACGCATTTCGCGCAACCAGAGAAGCTAGCACGAAAATGAAAGCACCTGAATATTTTTTGCATGCCCTAGTCCCAGTAAACGTCCTGCTTCCGCGGAATTGAAAACACTAAAAATTCATCTTACCCGGCCGAGCGCGAAATACTTGCTGGAAAATATCCACTTTTACAGATACCAGAGTCTCTTCAAAGTAGGCCTTTATCTGTGGGCACCGGGGAAAAATAAACAACAAAACGGGCCACCGAAAAGAAAAATGTAATAGTATCGAGCCTTGGCGTATGTATACACATATGGTTGTTTGTTTTATGTGTGTGTGTGTCTGTATTTGTTTTGTGTTGTGTTTTTTTTACTCTGTTAGTAGTCCCGGATGAAGTACACGTAGCTATATGAGTTGATCAACCTACAAGTCCTTCGAAATCTAGATTTTCGCAGGTATCTACAGTATCTGCAGAAATTACCCTTGTGTAGCATTCATTGCGTATTTATCTTGAGAGATCTGAATGTATTTGTTGCCACCTTGTGCATGTCATATATTTTGGTCCCACAATGGCTTAAATCCTTGCGAACTAGGAAAATAAACTAAACTAAAACTTAACTAAATTATTGCTGTCTTTCTCAGCTTATTCTCGACAACAATATTCTGGCGCCAAAGGGTACCTTGGTTTTCGACAACACCATCTACAAGGGCACGGCATACATGAAGAAATTCCCGAACGAACTCTTCGCCCGGGGAGGGCCAGTGGTCCACGCGTTCAATCAAGCCGTTATGGACGATTCCCGCATTGATCAAGTAAGTCTTCATTGTGGTTTCTCTTCCGGTGTCAAGTAAAAATGTCACCGGGGAAGAAGATGTAACGGTAAAATGTCAAGAGTTGAAATATAACGGGTAAAAAATGTCAGGAGTTCATGATATATAAAAGGTAAAAATGCAAAGGTATAAAATATGAACGGTAAAATGTATAGGGTGGTATATGTCAGTGTTGAAGTATGTCTTGGGGTAACTATAACGTCCGGAGGAAAAATTTGTTGAGAAAATATCAAGTACAAACATATCTGGTAAAATAGCCAGAGGCTAAAATATCTGCGCTGACTGTCGGGGGAGGGGGGGGGGGGAGGGGGGGGGGGAGGGGGAATTGTCAGTGGAAAAACAAAATGTAAATGGTGGAAATGTAGCAGGCAAGAATGTCTGGGGAAGTCAATGGAAAGAAGTCAGGGGATATAGATATAGTATCTGGAGGAAAATTAAAGAGGCTGGATGACAGAAGTAGATGTGCCAGAATTAAACATAAATAACGCTGAAACAAAAAGTATACAGTGGTATACAGAGCATGAAACGCTGTTCATAGTGAAAACTCTTTACACAAAAAATACCCCATTGATTAAAACGTCTCTTCACCGGTGAGTATAGTTTAAAAGACGGTTGAACTGGAAGGCAAACATTTCCCCCTGAATTATTCAAACTTGATATTATTTCAGTATTTCTTCTTTTTTAAAATGAATGAATAAAAAATTAGTAAATATAGGATCTCCTCCATCGCCATCATGACCAGGCAGAAATGCATCGCACTGAATCACAGCAGCTAAAACACTCTTATATTTTCAAAGCAGATCTGTGGCTTTTTTTGTGAAAAAATGAAGAAACTAATTAATAATATTTCCTGGTCGTTTGAACAGGTTCTGCTACCTATAAGGGACGGTGTGACAATCATCCGCCGAGTCAATGAATGAAGAGAAGGAATGAGACATCTCGTGTGCTGTACTTGTAAAAACGCGAAGAATGGGAGCATTATCTGGATTCTTGGTAACAGAATGTCAACTTCACTCAACCGTTGCGCAAAAGCAGATATTACAATGTACAGCAAGGTGCAGTTCCTTTCCCACTCGCCAGATGTTTTGTTTTGAAAAGTGCCCATCCATTTATGTCGCAATGTGGTAAACTTGTCTTATCTTTTTTTTTTCTCATGAAAAATATGAAAACATTATTGTTTCGTTCTCTCTATATTTTATGTCTGATAAAGATATAGTTTTATTTCTCCTGTGCGACAGGTATATAACTGCGGCTAAGTTCACAAAATTTTAGAATGTCATAATTCACAAAGCAAAAGTACAAGAAATTCTTAAAATGATATATTACTCTTATTAAAGAGTCTAAAATTGCACTCGAATATGCCAAAAATAACTCTCCCACCTGTATATTTTTTTTCTGCCATGAAAGTACCCTAACGAAAAAATTACCGTGTTTTGCACTAAATGAAGTGAATTTTCGGGATATATTTTTTAAATCCCCACAATTCTCTATTGAAAGGTCTGTATGGCATTTAAAGGCATAATTTA